>NC_069715.1:3892052-4218302 GCF_027358585.1 Pangasianodon hypophthalmus | reverse complement strand
AAGGGCACAGCTGGCAATATTGAGCTGGTTAAAGTGGGCATGTATGATGGAGCTCGAGAGGCCGGGAGTGAACTGGTCATTTATGACACAGCTATCACATGGGCCAGAGACAAGAGTGAGGCAAGCTGCTCTCAGAATGTAGTTCAGTACATGAGAAACCAACTGTTGAAGTTCTGTAGGGTGAAGTGGAGGTAAGTTGCTTCAAAGCATACAGACCTCAGATGAGACCTGGATCAGGCTTCTCTATGTGAGAAGCCAAAGAATATTATTTTGAATGCTGCACACCTTTCAGTGAATGGGAAGCACTTGAATGAATAAAATGAATATAATATTTAGTATGCAACAATGTAAAGCCCATTTTATACACATTTATTTTTCCTGTTTTACTGACAGGAAAGTACATGCTAAAAGAGACAAGTAAAAGAAGCATATAAATAAACCAGAAACATTATTATTTTTCTTTGCTCAGATTTGACATTTGTTCATAATAATGAATCAAATAGTAGTTGTTTGTATTTATCTTTGTTATATCTTGTCACTTATTAAGTGTGCAGAGCTTTACTGACCTCTGGCTGTTTTTGTGGTAAACAGGTGCCAGTCTCTGTTTGCAGTGACAGCTGCCCTCAAGGATATAGGAAAGCTGTCCGTCAAGGGGAGCCTTTGTGCTGCTTTGACTGTGTACCATGTGACAGTGGCAAGATTAGTAATCAGACAGGTCAGTAATTTAGTCAAATTTTCTAGATAACATTCACATACTGTATATTCAAAATTACAAGTAACCATTTATGTTGATGTTTATACTAAATTTATTTATGATGTTTATATTAAATAGTCTTTTGCTGCTTGTTTTCTAAAGATTCAGTAGACTGCATGGTCTGTCCTGAAGATTATTGGTCTAACGCTGATGGAACAGCATGTATTCCCAAGGTCATTGAGTTCCTTTCCCATGATGCAATGGGGATAGCACTGACAGTTATTGCTGTTTTCGGGGCTTGTGTCACCTTAGCTGTATTTGCAGTCTTTCTCTACCACAGAAACACTCCCATTGTGCGTATGAATAACTCAGAGCTGAGTTTCTTCATCCTGTTCTCCTTGACCCTGTGTTTCCTGTGTGCATTGATCTTTATTGGGGAGCCCACATCCTGGTCATGCATGCTGCGCCACACTGCTTTCAGCATCACCTTCTCGCTCTGCATCTCCTGCATCCTAGGTAAAACCTTAGTGGTTCTTGCTGCCTTCACAGCCACCCAGCCTGGTAACAATGTGATGAAATGGCTCGGGCCTACACAACAGAGGATCATCATCTTTAGTTGCACCCTGGTCCAGGTGATCATTTGTGCTGCATGGCTCATATCTTCTCCTCCATTCCCCTACAGAAACACACAGTATCAGTACTCTAAGATCATTCTAGACTGCAGGGTGGGATCTGAGCTGGCCTTCTGGTGTGTACTAGGCTATATTGGCATTTTGGCCTGTTTGTGTTTCATTTTGGCCTTTCTGGCTCGGAAATTGCCTGGAAATTTTAACGAGGCAAAATTTATTACTTTTAGCATGTTAATATTTTGTGCAGTGTGGCTGGCATTCATACCTGCCTATGTAAGTTCACCTGGCAAATTCACTACTGCAGTTGAAATATTTGCTATTTTAGCTTCAAGCTCTGGTCTTCTTTTGTGCTTATTTGCTCCAAAGTGTTACATTATACTACTCAAACCTGAAAAGAATACCAAACAGCATCTAATGGGAAAATAATAATAATCAAATATAGGATATCAGATTTATATAATTTATAATTTATATGCATGCTATGCATGAGACCATTGAACATCTTGGAATTTTTTTTTTTTTCATTTAATACTGGAAATAAACAGAAAGCAAAGAAACAATAAAGAAAGGGAATGTTCAATACTTTAAATATTCAATAATTAAGATTCTGCACATTATCATGGTCAGGGTCACGGTGGATCCAGAGCCTATACCAGAAACACTGGACGTGAGACAGGAATGCACCCTGGATGAGATACCAGTCAATTACAAAACACCATGCACTCACCTTCACACCTAGGGGTAATTTATCTTATCCAAACCATATTTTTAGGCAGTGGGAGAAAACCAGAGACTCCCAAGGAAACCTCCACAGACAGTACCCTGAGCTCAGGAATGAGCCTGGGAATCTGGAGCTATGAGGTAGCAATGCTACTCAAAGTGCCACCACACCATCCTACATTTAACCAAACTTGTGCTACTGACAGTGTTAACTCTGGCAAACAGTCAGATTTTTCCCAATGAAGCATATGTTCAGATGACAGTCCAATGGTTTTTATTTAACATGGATCATCAGGTTTTACACAAACTTGTGGAGTCCATGCCAGCTCGAGTGCACACTGTCATTAAAGAAAAAGATGGACATACCAAATCGTAAATAAGAAATTCTGAAATTCATGTAAATATTTCTATTTCTACTAATTTCTACTATTTAAGAAAAGAATGCAAAATAGAAGCATTTTGCATTATTTGCATATATATATATATATATATATATGGTGTATATATATATATATATATATATATATATATATATATATATATATATATATATACATATATATATATATATATATATATATATATATATATATATATATATATATATATATGGCCAAAAGTTTGCGGACATCTGACATTATCTGACATGATATTAATGCCATAACATTCATACAGCATATGCTTGTTGAACATCCCATTCCAGATTTAGTGTTTTAGATTTAGTCCAATTTGCTGTTATCCTCCACTCCTCTTGGAAGTCTTTCCACTACATTTTTGAGCATGGTTGTGGGGATTTGCCCATTGAGCCACAAGAGCATTAGTGAGGTCAGGCACTGATGTTGGGTGAGGAGGTCTGGGGTGCAGTCGGTGTTCCAGTTCATCCCAAAGGTGTTCAGTGGGGTTGAGATCAGGGCTCTGTACAGGCCACTCGGGTTCTACCACTCCAACCTTCGCAAAACATGACTTCATGTGATAATGACAGTGTGCACAGGGGCATTGTCATGCTGGAACAGGTTTGTGCCCCTTAGTTCCAGTGAAAGGAAATTGTAATGTTATAGCCTACAAAGACGTTCTATATAAATGTGTGCTTCCAAATTTGTGGCACCAGTTTGAGGAAGAACCACATATGGGTGTGATGGTCAGATGTCCGAAAACTTATATAATACACACTGTAATTGTAAAACTAGAAAACTAGACACATATGTTCTTTCTTTTTGTATCCCAGCACAACAGCTTCAAAATTAAACAGTGACTTTGTGGATCCTCTGACATCATATTTATATATAATGTTAAGCCGTCAATAACTTTGCACATCCCAGGCCCTAAAAATGTTTCATAGGTACTGCAGTAACATTTTCTACTTGTTACTGTTCTGATAGAAATTTAATTGAATACTGGATACTTGGAATCCTCAGGATAACTCACTCCACAACTCATATAAAGTTGTGTACAAAATCTTGCCAAAACATTCTGCAATTTGCCTTCAAATGTTGAATGGAAATGCTATATTTTTGCCTTTTTTTCGTTGCTCGGGCCTGGTTTCCTGAACTGAATTCGCTCATCATCAGTTATCTGCAAAGGTGCCTAATTTCATAACTGTGATTGGCCAGAATTAATGTTTTTGTTCAGCTACTTCCCAGCAACACAGTTACACACCACCAATTAAATGTGTAGTGATATTTAAGCTCAACCAGCAAATATTTCACCATTGCATGTTATTTATTTATTTTTTTTATTTTAAAATGTGTTGTGATCATTGACAGTACATGGAAGATTGTGATCTATTAAAAATGCCTCAGTGATCGACTGGTAGATTGCGATCCAGGTTGATGACCACTGCCATAGACAACAAGACCCATTGTTGTTAATAATAGAGTTTTTCAAAAGAGGAGGACACTTATACAGACTGGTACTTTGTTCACTATGGCTGACTATATTTATGGGGCAAATGCTGCAGATTAATGTTTTCCCCAATTCACAGACCTTTGTCAGAAAAAAAATGTAAGAAATAGGCTGCCAGCACTCCATTATCCTCTACTCCTTCTGGCAGATTTATACTTTTGCATGCGCATCTCTGTGTGCACATCAGGACGTGTGTACTTGCACATAATGTGACTGTGAATTTACTTACTGTATTTACACACCAAAGAGAAGCAAAAAAAAAAAAAAAGCCAAAAACAATGCGAGTTCCTGCTGTGGGAAAAAAAACCTTGCATGATTAATTATAAACCAAGTAAATTCTCACTGAAATCATTTCTGAAGAGGTTTTATATTCAATTTAACTAGTGTTTAAATCTGAAATTCTATCAGTCACTGACCGATGACACTTTATTTTTAATTTTTATTGACTTGCTGTGGTTTACATCACCTACACTATGTGTTTATTGGGAGTCCGTTAGAAGAAAGAGAAAGTAGTGTGTGATTCTGCTGGATTAAACTGGTCATTATAATGAACTACAGCTGGTAAATAGCCTGACACTTTAAATAATATATTTATATTAATACAATATCATGATTGTAGTTTTCTGTAAATAAATCCGGTATACGGTAATGTAATCACATCACTGTGTGTGAAGCAAACATGAAACCCAGGGGACGACCCACTTGTGTTCATTTATACTCATTGTTCAGTGCGAGTGTTCAGTGTTTTATCATAAGAGAAATTTTTATTAAGGACACAGGTCTGAGAAAGTAACAGTTTGAATGTGTTTGAACTGTGATTTTTACAGAGCATTTTTCAAGCACTTCTGTTGAGAGCTGTTTTAAGGTTTTATAAAACAGACTTCACTTTCACAAAACACTTTCAGCAGTCAAGCTCATCTATAGAAGACAGAAAGTTCTGGATGAGATTAGGGAAAAATTTTTGTTGTTTACACTTTATTGTTTAGCTTTTTATTGTTGCATTTCAGATGTACTTTGAACAGCATTACTCTGATTAAAAAATATTAATCTGAATTTGATTAAACTTGCAGAAGAAATGTCACAACGTCTCGTCAAGACGTTTCCGTCTATGTAACCAACACACCTCTCCACCAACCAATCAGCGTTCACCCGACACATAGCAACAAAGAGACACACAACATAAT
Source organism: Pangasianodon hypophthalmus (assembly GCF_027358585.1). Taxonomy (NCBI): domain Eukaryota; kingdom Metazoa; phylum Chordata; class Actinopteri; order Siluriformes; family Pangasiidae; genus Pangasianodon; species Pangasianodon hypophthalmus. The sequence goes on along the minus strand of NC_069715.1, from coordinate 4,213,173 downwards.
CCCCTTCTCTGCGTCGTGACACAAATACGCATTAATGCAGAAGCGTAAATTGACGTTTCTAAGTATAGTAGGCATAACAACCCAGGAACATTTCAGTGGGTTTTATCACTTTCAGTAAAACAGGCTTTTCACTTGATGTTCTCCTCTAGGCCAATTACAATAATCCACCCTAGAGGTAACAAAAGTGTGAACTAGTTTTCTGCATCATGTAATGACATTAAACTTCTTACCTTAGCAATATTTATCAAATTAAAATAGGCTATCCTAGTAATATTATCTACACGAACTTCAAATGAGAGACTGGAGTCAATAATCACACCAAGGTCTTTTACTGCTGCACATGATGTAACTGAAAGGCCATCCAGAGTTACTATGTAATCAGAAAGCATACTTCTAGCTGCATGTGGTCCTAGTACAAGTACTTCTGTCTTGTCAGATTTAAGTAGAAGGAAGTTACTAAGCATCCAGTATCTAATGTCCTTTACACATTCCTCAACTTTATTAAGCTGCTGTCGCTCAACTGGCTTTACTGAAACATACAACTGTGTGTCATTAGCATAACAGTGGAAGCTAATACCATGTTTACGAATAATTTTACCCAGAGGTGGCATTTATAGGGAAAAAAAAGCAGTGGGCCTAAAACAGAACCTTGTGGAACACAAAACTTTATCTTAATATGCATAAAGAAGTAGGCTTGAGCTAGGATAGGGCCATTCCCATAACTACAACAACATTTTCTTTTAACATTTTTTATCAAAGAGAATAATATGATCAAAATGGTGTCAAAAGCTGCACTAAGGTCAAGCAACACAAGCAAGGTCAGTGATCAGAGGCCAGTAGTAGGTTATTTACTACTTTAACCAGTGATGTCTCTGTGCTCTGATGAGGCCCAGAACCTGACTGATAGATTTCATGAATGTTATTCCTATTTAGGTATGAGCTAACTGCTGTGCTAAAACATTTTCTTGGATCTTGAAGATAAAGGAGAGGTTTGATATTGGCCTATAGCTGACAGGGGTCAAGGTCATGTTTTTTAATCAGGGGAAAGATCATGCTTGAAGCTTCACCATGTTCCTAGATAATGTCCTGTAAATTCCAATCCTTCCCCTTTTCTCCTCATGAACCTGTCTCCACATTCACCACTTCGCTGCCTCCTCCCTACTATTAAACATCTCCTTCCCAAGACTGAGTAGATGTGGGTAAATAGTGAAGAGCAAGAGTGCAGAAGTAAATACACTTAAATAAATGTCTGTTTAAGAATATTCTTAAAGTTAATTTTTTTTTGTAGGATTGTAATTGTAAGAGTGTAGGAGAAAATAATGAGGCTAAATATATCACCAATGCATGCTCATATTTTGTGCAGTGTGACTTGACTTTGTAAAGTACCTGCCTATGCCAGTTCACCTGGAAACTACTTCTGCTGGAGAAATAAGAATATTAGTCACCCTTTAATGTCCTACTATCTGTTGGCGGGTCAGCAGTTTAAGTGAATAATATGCTTGAGCATGAATAACTGAATAATAAACTCAAACTTTAAGGAGTTAATAAAATTAAATAGCCTGTCTGCATGTGTAAGGCACTTAAAGTGCCACACTAATAAATGTACTATTCCATTGTTTGACTGGTCGAAATACATTGTCTTTCTCTGCATTTATTTATTTGTTTGTTTGTTTTTTCTGCAGAAACTGTGTAGTATACAAGAATCTTTCTTATGTGTACTGTATGTATACACAAAATCACAAAAAAACAAAATTAGCAGCATACGTGATGTACCATGTCCACTAAGATTACGATTGTGGGTGATATCATGTGACTGGGGCACATGATTAGATTGAGGGAGGCATATGTGTGACATATAAAGCATAGCTGCCTTCCATTTCTCTATACAATATAAGGAGTCAAGCATTCATCCCTGAGGATGGATCCTATACTTAAGTGGCTACTGGTGCTCTGCTTTTCTATCCTTGTTTTATCCACAGATCCTAATTGCACTCTGCAGAATGATTTGAGGCCAGGCTTCATTGCTGATGGAGACTTTGTCATTGGGGGCATTTTCCCTTTTCACTACAATCAGGAAATGCCAGATTTGAATTGCACGTACAAGCCCAGACCAGTAAAGTGTAACGGGTAAAAATTTCTTAATAACACTATACTAGATCATCATTATTATAATGTGAAAAGGAGTTCCAAAATTGTTGTTTTATTGCACTGAAAATAGACAATGAATTATTGACCACTAAATGCTTTTCAGTACAAAACTAATTGGTATAAAACCTAACTAACAATTAAAATAAAATGTATTATGTGTTTATATGTGCAGATATAGGTCAGAATGGAGAATATACACTGTAAACCATACCTTACTCAATCTTGTTTTTTGGACAATTGTCATAATTTGCCCATGAGTGTTTATCAGTGCTGGCTCTTACTCTTACTGACTCTTGCAGGTTTGATCCCAGAGCTTTCCGCTGGGCTCTGACCTTGAAGCTTGCTGTGGAGGAAATTAACAACAGTACTGAACTGCTACCTAACCACACTCTGGGCTATAAAATGTTTGATTCCTGTGCATACCCATTAACAGCTCAGAGAGCAGCTCTGGCTGTTATGAATGGACCAAATGAAGCAGATAAACATATGTGTTCAAGTGCTAGCCCGATGTTGGCTGTTATTGCTGAATCTGGGTCAGCTGAGTCTATTGTGGTTTCTAGAATTTTACAACATTTCAGAATTCCAATGGTATAGAATAATTCCTTATTTTAATACATAAACTACTGAGCCATTATTAATTGATAGAGAGAGAGTGCATGTGTGTGTTTGTGAGTGTAGAGAGAGAGAGAGAGAGAGAGAGAGAGAGAAAGAGAGATGCATTCAAGTACTCAGACTTATGTGACTGTGAGTATGTGAGAACAAGAATTAAATGAAATGCTTTCTCTTGTTTCAAACCTCTAGAACTAAACATACTAAGATTTGTATAATAAGTCACAATGTGAATTAACATACTTATAACACCTATAGTTTACTATATGAGCTCATAAAGATTTAAGAATCCTGTGCATATCTCTTTCAGATCAGCTACTTCTCTTCCTGTGCCTGCCTCAGTGACAGACGAGAATTCCCCACCTTCTTTAGGGTCATCCCCAGTGATGCCTACCAGGTGAAAGCCATTGCCAAGCTGCTGATACATTTCAACTGGACATGGGTAGGTGTAGTGCGGGGAGATCATGTGTATGGCCACTTCGCCCTGCAGGGACTGCTTAAGGAGCTGGAGGGTACAAATGTGTGTGTGTCCTATCAAGAGATGATTCCTCTGTTATACAACAGCCAGAGAGCAATAGAGATCATCCATGTAATGAACAGCTCCAGTGCACGAGTAGTGGTGGTGTTTTCAGCTGAGGGAGAACTCACACCATTTATGAAGGACTATATGAAACTGAATGTTACTGGAATTCAGTGGATTGCCAGTGAAGCCTTGGCAACAGCTTCAGTGTTCACAGGAAGTGAGTATTACCCCTTCTTGGGAGGCATGATTGGGTTTGGGATACGGCAGGGCTATATTCCAAAGCTGAAAGATTATCTAACAACAGTGAACCCACAGACATACTCCTCCAATACTCTGGTGCAGGAACTATGGGGTGTCCTGTATGGGTGCTCTCCCTTTTCCTCCTTTACCCACAGTACTCAGCTGCCCCTATGCACAGGGGAAGAGACACTCAACAAGCAACACTCTGCCTACATGAACACATCCAGTCCTCGCATTGCTTATAATATATATAAAAGTGTGTATGCTATTGCTCATTCCCTCCACAATCTTACTTCCTGCAAACCTGGAAATGGGCCATTCATTAACTCCACATGTGCTGACAATAGCAATGTCTACCCTTGGCAGGTGAATGCAATTCTCTCTATTTTCACAAAGAATAGTGTAAAATTATGATTGCTACTGAAATATTCCCAGCCGTGAAATATTGCATCATTATATATATATATATATATATATATATATATATATATATATATATATATATATATATATATATATATATATAGCTTAGTCTGTAACTTTACTTATGCTGACAGCAATAATGTCTATCCACAATGAATAATATGAAACTATCTGAAATTCAGAGCCTTGAAGTATTGTTATGTACATGTGGGTTAATATTACTCTTTGTTTTCATCACATGCATGGTTTCATAGCTCCAGTATTACCTGCAAGAGGTCTCATTCACTATTTCAGGAGAGTTGGTGAATTTTGATATGAATGGTGACTCAATCCCATCCTACGACCTGATCAACTGGCAGAAGGGTACAGCTGGCAATATTGAGCTGGTTAAAGTGGGCATGTATGATGGGGCTCGTGAGGCTGGGAATGAGCTGGTCATTTACGACATGGCTATCACGTGGGCCGGAGACAAAAGTGAGGCAAGCTGCTCTCAGAATTTAATTCAGTACATGAGAAACCAACTGTTGAAGTTCTGTAGGGTCAAGTCGTGGTAAGTTGGGTGAAATATTGCATCAGGCTGCTGTAATGTTTTCAAGAAGCCAGAGAATGATCTACTGAATGCTGCTCAGTTTTTAAAAATGTTAACTCTTTTCAGTGACTAGGATGGAGCCACACATACACACATACACACATACATTAATTATACTGCTCAAAAAAAATTAGGGGAACACTTAAATCACACATTGGATCTCGATGAACGTAATATTCAAGTTGAAAATCTTTACTTATATACATTGTATAATTTGTTGAGAACAAAAGGATGTCACAATGGTCAATGGAAGCCAAAGTCATCAGCACATTGAGGGCTGGATTAAAAATCACACTGAAAATCAAGGTAAAAAATTGAAATTACAGGCTGATCCAACTTGCATAAATTTCATCATGGCAGCTCTTAATGTAAGTTACATAAGGTAATCTAAGTCAGTAGGGTGTATAGCCCCCACGTGCCTGTATGCACTCCCGACAACGTCTTGGTATGCTCCTGATGAGATGGCCGATGGTGTCCTGGGGGATCTCCTCCCAGACCTGCATCAGTGCATCAGTGAGCTCCTGGACCGTCTGTGGTGCTACTTGGCAGCTTCGGATGCTCCGATACATAATGTCCCAGAGGTTCTCAGTTGGATTCAGGTCTGGGGAACATGAGGGCCAGTCAATGGCCTTCATCATCATGGCCTTCATCATCCAAAAACTGCCTACACACTCCGGCCACAGGAGGCCAGGCATTGTCATGCACCAGGAGGAACCCAGGGCCCACTGCACCAGCGCAAGGTCTGACAATGACTCTGAGGATTTCATTCCAGTACCTAACAGCAGTAAGGTTACCATTGGCTAGCATGTGGAGGTCTGTGTGACCACCAAACCAGTCATGCTGGATGATGTTGCAGGCAGCATAACGTTCCCCATGTCATCTCCAGACTCCTTCATGTCTGTCACATATGCTTAGTGCAAACCTTCTCTCATCCGTGCTGGGCTGTGAGCACAGGTCCCATTAGAGGACATCGGGCCCTCATGCCACCCTCATGGAGTCTGTTTCTGACAGTTTGGTCAGAAACATGCACACCAGTAGCCTGCTGGAGGTCATTTTGTAGGGCTCTCGCAGTGCTTCTCCTGTTCCTCCTCGCAAAAAGGAGCAGATAACGGTCCTGTTGCTGGGTTGTTGCCCTTCTATGGCCCTGTCCAGCTCTCCTCGTGTAACGGCCCTTCTCCTGGTATCTCCAGGATATGATAGGGATAAGGATAAGGAGAGAGAGCAATTGTCTGTGGCCACCACTTGCAAAATCATTCCCTTTTTGGGGGCTGTCCCGCTGTTGCCTCTCCAGTGCACCTGTTGTCACTTTCATTTGCACCAAAGCAGGTGAAACTGATTCACAATCACTTATGCTTCCTAACTGGACAGATTGATATCCCTGAAGTTTAATGTAATGACTAGTGTTCTGAGCAGCGTATGTGTGTATATGTGTGTGTGTGTGTGTATGTGTAATATATATATATATATATATATATATATATATATATATATATATATATATATATATATATATATATATATATATATATATATATATATATATATATATGTGTGTGTGTGTGTGTGTGTGTGTGTATGTATATATATATTTATATTTATTTATCACATGAAAATGCAGATCAAATCACCTTTAAAACAGCCTTTTTCAGAAATTAATAATAATCATAGAGTAATCAGAAAGCATACTTGCATAGTTGTCTATTATACATTTTGTTCTTTAATGTTGTTACCAATATAGTGTTCAAAATGGGAAATAACCTATGCCAATATGCACAGAATAGACAGCAGGCAGAGTACACACTACATAAAATTTGTATACACATATTTTTTGGCTTTATGTGCCTATATACCTTATAACAGGTTTATGCTAGCAGTGTTAGTGGTAGCTACCGCTGAGTACTGGTCCATGAACATTTTTCTATCAGTATGATAGAAAGAGAGTGCACCGTGGTCAGCCACAGCAGGATGGCTGGCTAAAATGCCCAACTGAAATGCTTGACTTCCGCACCTCTTTCTTGGTCACCATAGATCGGAGAGGCATGAGACTGGTATTTTTTGAAAGCAACTAAATAGCTCTTTCAGAGATTATAATGTGCCATGTTGCATTTGGATGTTTCAATCAGGAAATATCAGGCTATCTACACAGGTTGAGATGATTCCCATCTTGGTAATGGCTTAGACGTCCATGAAAGAACATGATCATGTGACCAGTGTGCTCTCTATGTTAACTCTATGGTAGTAATTTAAATCCTTTAAATTCAGTGTATTAAAACATATTTCGTAACTATTGTAAATCTCAATAGTTTAAGGGTTTGTTTAAGCAAAAATATGGCATGAGTGCAAAATATATATAAAAATATATCAGCAAGAATACAGCACAAGAGTGTGCCTAAGGGACATCATGAAATGATGATAATATTTATTTTTATTGTTGGTTTTACTATTTATTGCTTAATATAACAATTATTCTGATACTCAGAAACTTTTCATTTTGTTATTATTCACTATAATAAATATGCTTTTGCAGGTGCAAAAAGGTAAGACTTTTACACAGTGCAGTATGTATGGAAATATAGGTACAAAACTTTACTGACCTCTGGGTGTGTTTTTTGTGGCAAATAGGTGCCAGTCTCTGTTTGCAGTGACAGCTGCCCTCCAGGATTTAGGAAGGCTGTCCGTCAAGGGGAGCCTCTGTGCTGCTTTGACTGTGTACCATGTGACAGTGGCAAGATTAGTAATCAGACAGGTTGGTGTTTTCAGTAAAATTTTAAAGAGCAAAGATGATAAATAACGTCAATCCAATTTTAACTATCCTTTTAATGTTCTTTTTTTTTTTTTTAAGATTTAATAGACTGTATGGCCTGTCCTGAAGATTATTGGTCCAATGTAGATGGAACAGAATGTATTCCCAAGGTGATTGAGTTCCTTTCCCACGATGCAATGGGGTTAACACTGACAATTATTGCTGTTATTGGGGCTTGTGTCACCTTAGCTGTATTTGGAGTCTTTCTCTACCACAGAAACACTCCCATTGTGCGTATGAATAACTCAGAGCTGAGTTTCTTCATCCTGTTCTCCTTGACCCTGTGTTTCCTGTGTGCACTGATCTTTATTGGGGAGCCCACATCCTGGTCATGCATGCTGCGACACACTGCTTTCAGCATCACCTTCTCGCTCTGCATCTCCTGCATCCTAGGTAAAACTTTAGTGGTTCTTGCTGCTTTCACAGCCACCCAGCCTGGAAATAATGTGATGAAATGGCTTGGGCCTACACAGCAGAGGATCATCATTTTTAGCTGCACCCTGGTCCAGATGGTCATCTGTGCTGCATGGCTCATATCTTCTCCTCCATTCCCCTATAAAAACACACAGTATCAGCGCTCTAAGGTAATTCTAGACTGCAAGGTGGGATCTGAGTTAGCCTTCTGGTGTGTGCTTGGCTACATTGGCTTCCTGGCTTGTTTGTGTTTCATTTTGGCCTTTCTAGCTCGAAAATTGCCTGGAAATTTTAATGAAGCTAAATATATCACTTTTAGCATGTTAATATTTTGTGCAGTGTGGCTGACATTTATACCTGCCTATGTAAGTTCACCTGGTAAATTCACTACTGCTGTTGAAATATTTGCTATTTTAGCTTCTAGCTTTGGCCTCCTTTTGTGTTTATTTGCTCCAAAGTGTTACATTATTCTACTTAAAGCTGAACAGAATACCAAACAGCATCTAATGGGGAAATAAAAACGATCAAACATTAAACACCATATTGTGATACTTTTTGTATTTTTCTGTCTAAACAACAGTAATTGTGTGACTTTTTTGGCTTTACTGAATGTTACTTACATCTAAATTGGGATGAACTGGAATCACAGCTCCTCCTTTAATCTTTTGAAAAAATTATCAATATAGTACAATCTTACACAAACTACAGAGAAAATTGGCATGCTTAATATTCAGTTTAATAGTCTGTTCCATGCAACTTATAGATATCACCAAACACTGAGTATCTTTCCTTGTGGAGATATAATGGAGTTTTTAGAATGTACTCTGTAGCATGTGCCTTCATTAAACAATCCATAATGGCTCTGCCCTAATTTCTTTTTGTTTGTAATCAAAGTCACATACTTATATAACAGTGCTCTTTTTCTCAGAAAATAGACTAAAAACGACTGTGATGAGTTATCCTTGCTTAGTTTTCCTTTTTCACATTCCTATTTAATTGCAATGGTGTATTGGATACACACATGTTTCAGTAATTATCAACTGGAGCAGCAACAGCTTCACTGATCTACACTCGGTCCTAGCCATCCATTGACCTCTATTCATCTTGGCTTAATAACCTCCATTTGGAAACTGAACTTGTCCAATTTCATGTGGGGTCAACTCACCTAATTATCAAAGTCCTTCATTATGATATATAGATTTACATCCAGATTTCTGTAAAGCTGCCTTGTAACAATTACTATTATTAAAAGTGTTATACAAATAAAATCGAAAACTGAACTGAACATAACCCACTAGTATGTTGGACTCAAAGTGAGATAGTATACTGGTGTGACGGCGGGCCTGCAGCCCCCGCACTAAAACCTCTACAAACTCCTCGCACGACTGCCACTCAGGTGCTGAAGGGACAGTGCCACTTTAGCATCTCTGTTGTTGGGGACAGCACAGGAGCATATGGGCATGGGGCGGCAAAACTACACACAGCTGGCTGCCAAAGATAGCCACGGCGGCTCCTCAACCTCCACAAGAAGACAGGGGAGTATAAAAGGACTACGCACGGATACATCATGGTGAGCCAGTTTGGTCTTCATGTACCTGCTGATCCATTTCTCTCCCTTTCTCTCAGAGACCAGCGACAGTACCGAAGACCGTGCTCCGTACCAGCATCATGCCGAGAGTATGCACCCCGATGGCCGAAGAAATCCCCGGGGTCTTGCCTCAACGCTGCTCACCCCTGCTTACCATATCCCAAGCCAGGGTGATTGTGACACCTCTGCTTCGCACATCCACACCCACTCTGCACTTCTCATACCTACACTGCACTGAACTGAATAACAGAGCACATCTTTTTGCACTACTCCCACCTCCTCTGTGTCTGTGTTCAGCCTGCGGCAGCCTTGAGTTGCTTCAACTGGGTTCACTGTTTGTACAGATGAACACAATAAAACTCTCAATGTCTCAGCAGCATATTAAGGTCTGGAGTAGGGTGTTTAATAAAGCAATGGCCTGAAAGTCTCACTTACTTTCAATGTGTCATATCCTTAGATACTGGCTCTTCATAGATTAAAAAAATCTTAAAACCTGTGACATTCCTACATTTGATGATTGAAGAACACAGATGGCTCCTTAAGTATTTGGACAGTGACACAATTTTTGTAATTTTGTCTCTGTACACCACCACTATGGATTTGAAATGAAGCAATGAAGATGTGATTGAAGTGTAGACTTTCACCTTTAATTCAAGGGGTTTAACAAACATATTGCATTAACAATTTAGGAATTACAGCCATTTTTTTTACAGAGTCCCTCCATTTTCACATGTTTCCTGGCCAGGTGTGGCTCGTTTCCTCATTAATTCATGACAAATTAAGGAGATAAAAGGTCTGGAGTTTTTCTTCCACATGTTGAATTTGCTTTTGGTTGCATTAGGCTGAGAAAAATGAAACATTAGGAGTGGCCAAATCAACAATTTGGTACATTCTTAAAAAGAAGGAATGCACTGACGAGCTCAGCAACACCAATAGGTCTAGAAGACCACAGAAGACAACTAAAGTGGATGATCGCAGAATTTTTCCTTGAAGAAAAACCCCTTCACAACATATAGCCAAGTCAAGAACACTCGGGAAGGTAGGCATATCATTGTCAAGTCTATAATCAAGAGAGGCCTTTGTAAATGGAAATACAGAGGGTTTACCTCAAGATGCAAACCACTGGTAACACACAAGAACAGAAAGGCCAGATTAGACTTTGCTAGAAAACAAAAAAAGCCTGCCCAGTTCTGGACCAAGAGTCTTGGACAGATTAAACTAAGATTAACTTTTACCAGAATGATGGGAAGGGATGAGTATTGAGAAGGAACGAAAGCCAATGTAACTAGGTCACTGGTGTTCATTGATGATGAGACTGCTGATAGAAGTAGCAAGATGAATTCTGAAGTGTATAAAGCTATACCTTCTGTTCAGATTCACTCGAATGCTACAAAACTGATAGGACGGCACTTCACAGAACAGATAATAACCCAAAACATACCATGAAAGCAACCCAAGAGCTTCTTAAAGCAAAGTCATGGAATGTTCTTAAATGCATGGTTTTCATTTACTGAAGACAAAACAGAATGCAGAAAGACCCACAAACAAGCAGCAACCGAAGGCAGCTGCTGTAAAGGCCTGGCAAAGCATCTCAAGGGAGGAAACTCATGCAATGCCATGGATCTCAGCCAGTACTATTCGGGCTACAGGTGAGTGCAGAATGCAGTTAATTTTTAAAGTCCCACTATTGCGCATTCCTGAAAAAATTCTGAGCAATAATGGGTGTACCCAAAGGAATTCTGACCAATTCCACCTACACCCAAGGAATTCTGACCAATCCCACCCACTCCCACAGTTATTTTTGTTTGCACCTGCTCGTGATATTTTCTGACAAACTTTGTTGGTTCTATTTCTCCAATTACATGATTAGTAATTTAAACTAATGTGACCCTGACTAGAATAAAGCAGTTATTGAAGTTGAATGAATAAAATTTGTAAATGTACAAGTCCCCAATATGCTCTCATTTAAATTAATGTGGCCTTTCTCTGTCTCTAGAGCTTCACGTCTGACAGTCTATTCCCGCACACAATGCAGAATCAACTTTTTTGTTGTTTCTCACAATATCTCAGTCCTAATGCACACCTCTAATATAGGCTCTTCAATGATCATGTAGGAGAATGGTTCAAATCCAATGTCGGGTAGACTAGAGGAATGTGGCCCAAGATGAGAGCAAGCATGCCAGGAGATCTGCCAAGTAGATCTTCAATCTCATATGGTCACCAAAAACCACCTCTGGTCATCTCAAGGATTTCTGTTTAGTCACTTCATAGATGAAAAACTTTAAATGTTTATTCAAGATTTAAATAAGAAAGTTTATAGTTTGTGACAGAATCCCCTGTCCCTAGAAAGCAGATTCTCTCACAAACTATAAACTCTGTTATTTTAAAACTTGAATAAACATTTAAAGCTTTCAACTACTCTCATTTTCACACTGTCAGGCTTGGGAATTGAACCCAGGTCACTAGAGTACCAATTCAGCACTAATCCCCTGGGCTATCAGAGGGTAGACAGACTCAATTGCAGAGTACCACAAGTAAAGTTCCAAAGAGTTTATCCCAGAAAATCCAAAAACACCATAAAGCAAAAGCACAGAAGATCCGGCAAAAAGACAAAAGCAAAAATCACAATCAGAGGCAAAAAATCACTAAGAGCAGTTCCTTTGTGTCCAAACTATAATCCAGAAAATCAAGGTCAAAAACAGGGCCAAAATCAAAAATACAAAAATCAGTGAATAAAGGCAGACAAAAACGAGGGAAAATCCAGAGCCATTACCATAGAGACAAGCACAGTTTTATCAGACAAAATAATCCAGAGAGCGACAAAAGGCTCAGCATTAGCAGTACACAAGGGATCGCAAACACATAGACAAGAGACTGGGCTTATATACACTAAGCTAAATGGTCACATGACAGGGAGACAATGAGGTACAGGTGAGCAGAGTAACAAGGGGGCTGAACAGACGTAACAAGAAAGGCTAGGCAAGGTTAACAAAAACAAGAGTTTTTTGGCGACATCTGGTGATCAAAACATTTCACTCTGTGACACACACTTTGGACAGTTTGCATGAATGTTCCCAAAAACATTCTTTCCCAAACGTTCCCAAAATTGGTGCGCAGTTCACCATCCAATGATAAAAACATGTCACAATTAGAATTGGGGCAAATAGTAATAGGTCTTCGATTGTGTTTATTTTTACTGTAAAATGGTTTGTCATGCAGACTATGGATAATATTTTTTGTGAAATCTGAGGAAAAGGTGCAGTATTCATCCTAGGGTTCCCAACTGTGCTGTATTCGCCAGGATGTCCCATTTTTAGTCTCCTATATATAAAGTGAATTTTTCAGTATAGACTGGGCATAAAAATGACAACCTTGGTGTACTGCTTGGATTCACCACCAGATTCATTCTTTCCACATTCTTATAGATTCAAGTCTATAACATATACAAATCTATAGTCTAGAGTGGTCTCTGGTGGTGATTTCAAATTATGTGTTGCACTACAGTGCAGGCATGTGCCACATACTGTATGTTACATTTGCAATGTCATTGTAAAATGCATTGAAGAAATTGCACTTTGGTAAAAAGAAAGCTTCAGGAATTGTGGGTTCTATTTTAAAATGTAAGTATTTGGCAAGTGTCACTTACAGTTAATTACTTTTACAAACAAAAAAGTGAAATTGGGACTATTTAAAACAAATACAAAATGTCATCCTTAAAATTAATTGCATCTATGTAATTGATCTTAATTAAATTAATTAATTTTAAGTAAATAATCAAAAATGCACAAAAGGCAAACAGTGGCAGTTTGGTGCCAGTCTATTTTTTTTTCTTTATCACTCTTGTAAACATTAATGTAATGTCTTACAGCTGACAAGCATATTTTAGATGTAAGATACCGAAAAAAGAGTTCGGGCTTATCTTTGATTTTTTTTTATTCATTCAGTCATTCATTTTTTTTCATTCATTCATCTTTAATAAGTTCTTTAACGTGGTCAGGGTTGTGGCTGTGGTGGATCTGAAGCAACCATGTAAGGCATGCAATATAGTTTAACAAGGAAATAAATTTAAAAACCTGACTATAATAAGACATTTACAGTGTATATTTGCAGTGAGAATTCTGCTTCAAAAAAAAAAAAAAAAAACTTTTCAAAAGCCCATATACTCTGGCAACCACTAAGCATTATGAATATTCTGCAATGCAAAGAAGATATTGAAACATTAAAATATGGAGTATTTTATATTTTAAATACGTCGTATGTGGCAACTCTCTCACCTCTAAGGAGAAGTCAATGCCAGGAAAAGTTGACACACCTCTAAAAACCAAGCCACACCATGCACAGTAAGCAGGGACACTGTCTATAAAACAAGGAGTGTTCATTCTTGTCCTCTCATATGCTGACCAAACATGTATATACCTAATATATTTCATCTGTGTTTTCTGCTCTGTACACAAACAGGCTTTGCATGTAAGCTGCTGGCTAAGTTTGAAGTGCAAAGCGTGTTGAAGGAAGGTGACATTATGATAGGTGGCATTTTCCCAGTTTATTCAAGACAAGAGAATATACTTTTTTCATTTGATAACAAACCACCAGTGCCAGAATGCAAAGGGTAAGTTTAAAATAATATTAAGCTGAAATATACCTGAAGATTAATTTATGAGCCTTCTTTACATTTGTATTGTTCACTGACCTAATGTTCCCCACAGATTTGACTTACGAGCATTTCGCTGGACGAGGACCATGATGTTGGCAATAGATGAAATAAACCGAGATGATCATTTGCTTCCTAACATTTCTCTAGGATATATAATTGTGGACTCTTGTTCCTCTCCTACTAATGTTTTGAGAGCTGCCCTCACTTTGATGAGCACATCAGAGCAAAGGTTCTCTCAATGTCATCCACCTCCCATATTAGCTCTTATAGCTGAATCAGGATCTACCCAGTCTTTAGTTGTGGCTGGGGCTGTTGGACCATTCAAAATACCACTGGTATTACAAAACAATACTTATGCAAAACCTTTTAATGCAAAAATGCAGCATTATACAATGTGTTGATAATCGTAACTTCTTTGTCCCCGAATAGGTGAGTTATTTTTCAACATGTGCATGTTTGAGTGATAAAACAAAATATCCTACATTTTTCCGAACAATACCAAGTGATTACTACCAAGCAAAGGCTTTGGCTTTCCTTGTCAGACAATATGGATGGACATGGATTGGAGTTATCCAGTCTGACAATGATTATGGACGAAATGGGATATCAGCATTCACAAAAGAAGTGGAGGCTCATGGGGTTTGTATTGCATTTGTTGGCACAGTTTTGCGTACATATCCCCAAAGTAAAATCCTTGAAGCTGTTGAACTGATAAAGCAATCAACTGTAAAAGTGATTCTTGCATTTGTGCCAGAGAGAGATATCTATCCTTTAATGAAAGAAGTGGTAAAACAAAATATTACAGGAATACAGTGGATCGGAAGTGAAGCCTGGGTAACTGCAGACAGTCTTTCCACACCAGAAATGTTCAAATATTTTGGAGGAACAATAGGATTTGTGGTCCGAAAGATGGCCATGCCCAAACTGGCACCAGTTCTCAAAGATATCAGCCCTTATAATGATTCAGAATCCGGTTTTGTCAGTGATTTCTGGGAAACATTGGTGGGCTGTAGGCCTCCATCTTCAATAAATTATTTACATAATAGCACAAAAGTATGCTCAGGAACAGAAAAAGTTGATTACACAAACAAATTTTTTGATGTCACACAACTTCGAGTGGCATATAACGTCTATCAAGGAGTTTATGCAATTGCACATGCTCTACACCAAGGAATGTTTTGTGAAAAGCCTGAAAGCAATGTCTCAGGACTATGTCTTAATGCTTCTCAGATAACCCCTAAACTAGTGAGTTTCATCTGTATTGAAGCATTAACTGGGCTCGTAATTGAAAACGTTTCATTAACTATGTTGTACTTCTTGTTCATAAGGTAAGTGAGCAGTTGAAAAAAGTACATTTTGTGGATGCATTTGGAGAGGCAGTGTTCTTTGACAAAAATGGAGACCCCCCTGCCTCATATGAAGTCATAAACTGGCAGATGAGGAAAGAGCAAGTGCAGCATATTGCAGTTGGCTATTTCAGTATCTCTGCAAGTGGAAAATATGTGCTTGTGATTAATGAAGACAAGATTATCTGGAGCACAGGAAATTTGGTAGTACAAACATGTTATAATTAAACACACTTTTTTCTTTAATTCCATTACTAATCTAACATGTGCTCTACTGTCCCAGACTCCAAAAGCTGTTTGCTCAGAAATCTGTCCACAAGGTACAAGGAAAGCACAAATTAAAGGTTTACCTCTGTGCTGCTTTGACTGTATCCCATGTGCTGATGGCTCTATATCAAACACAACAGGTGAAGTGATCTGCTAACTAATATTGCCGAAATAACTACATTGTAGTAATCAATCACCTCTAACCATGCCGTGTTTCTACTTTAGGAGCAACAGATTGCATCAACTGTCCTGAAGAGTACTGGTCTAATGAAAGAAAAGACAGCTGCATCATGAAAATAATAGAGTTTCTTTCATATACTGAGACAATGGGGATTGTTCTTATGGTCCTGTCATTATTGGGTGCCTGTTTAACATTTTCTACTATGGTGGTGTTCATACACTTTAGAGACACACCAATAGTTAAAGCAAATAATTCAGAGCTGAGCTTACTTTTACTTCTTTCCCTTATATTTTGCTTCCTCTGTCCTCTCACATTCATTGGTGAGCTAACAGTCTGGTCCTGCATGTTGCGTCACACAGCATTTGGTATTGCCTTTGCCCTCTGCATTTCCTGTATGCTGGGGAAAACTATAGTTGTGGTAACTGCCTTCAGAGCAACACTACCTGGGAACAATGTGGCAGGAAAGTTTGGACCACCTCAACAAAGGGCCATTGTGTGTTCATGCACTGCAGTTCAAATAGTTATTTGCATTCTTTGGCTAAAAGTCGCACCACCATTCCCAGATAAAGTCTTTGAGCAACGCAGTAAAAAAATTATTTTGGAATGTAACACAGGCTCAGATGCTGCATTTTATGCTGTTCTAGGATACATTGGCCTTCTTGCCATAGTTTGCTTGGTCCTGGCCTTTTTAGCCAGAAAGCTACCTGATAATTTTAATGAAGCCAAATTCATCACATTTAGTATGCTTATATTCTGTGCGGTTTGGATCACCTTTATTCCAGCTTATGTCAGCTCTCCTGGAAAGTATACAGTAGCTGTAGAAATATTTGCAATTTTGTCTTCAGCTTTTGGACTACTGTTATGCATTTTTGTACCAAAATGTTACATCATTTTAATCAAACCAGAGAGAAATACAAGAAAACATGTAATGGGAAAAAATTCAAAGGTTAATTAATTGTAAGTTTTACACAGTGCTGTTCTGAAATGTAAAAAGTTTATATTTATGTGAAAATATGGTACACAGAACCATGGTAAATATACAGTGTTCCTACACAAACATATTATAAACACTAGAATTTATGGCAAATTACTTCTATGAAGCTCAGCTTTCTCTGATACTATATTTGTAATGTAAATATAGTGAAAGGTTCTACAAATGTAGAGGCTACAAATCCCAGTCATCCGTTATCTATATAGTCATTAAAGTAATTAAAGTTAATTATTTTCTTGTTTTACTTACTTGTCCATTGTGTTTCCTCATACTTTGTACAGTTTGCATAAATGTTCCCAAATTTGGTTTGCAGATCACCATCAAATGGTAAAAACAACATCACAATTAAAATAGGTGAAAATGGTAATAGGTCTTCAACTGTGTTTATTTTTACTGTAAAATGGTTTGTGACACAGACTGTGGATGATATATATTTTTGTGGAATCAGAGGAAAAGTTGCAGTATTCATCCTAGTGTTGGAAACTCTGCTGTATTTGCCAACATGTCCCATTTTTAGCCTCCCATTTGGAAAGTGTACTATTCTCCATAGACTGGGCATAAAATGGAAACCTTGGTGCACTGCTTGGATTCACCACCAGATATTATTCTTATAGACTTCATATGTAACATATATATATATATATATATATATATATAAGTGTATAGTTGTGCCCTCTGGTGGTGATTTCAATTTATGTGTTGCACTACAGTGCAGGTACGTGCCAAATATGTTACATATTCAATGTCATTGTAAAATTCATTGCAGAAATTGCACTTATAAAGCAAACTTCATAAACTGTGCTTTGTATTTAAAAATGTAAGTATTTGGTAATTGTCACTCACAGTTAATTACTTGTGTAAAAACAAACAAAAAACTGAAATTATGACTATTTAAATAAAAAAAGTGATATCCTTAAAATTAATTGCATTTATGCATTTATGCAATTGATTTTAATTAAACTGATTAATTTTAAGTAAATAATCAAAAATACTCAATAGCCAAACGGTGCCAGTTTGGGGAAAATAGTAATAGGGTTTCAACTGTCCATTTTTTTTTTTTGCTTTATCACTCTTGTAAACATTAATGCAAGGTCTTACAGCTAGCAGGCTAGCAAAGAATGTACTGAGTCATGTTTTAGAAGTACAATACCAAAAAAAGGTTTAAATTTTATCCTGTTTATGTAATTGAATGAACTAGCAAGAGCAATATTTATCTACTTATCTGTAGATAACTTAAAAAACATATGCTTTTGGGAGCTAAACATATGTTTTTTGGCTACCACTGATGTATGTATCTTTGCATACATGCATGCATGTATCTTTGAAATAGATTTATTTTTAATTAATGTAATTAATTTATCTTTAATAAGTGCTTTAACCCTGTCAGGGTTGTGGTTGTGCTGGGTGTGAGGCATGTAATATATTTGAAAAATGAAATACATTTAAAAACTTGACTTTAATAAGATTATTACAGTGTATAATAGCAATAAGGATTGCACTTTAAAACAAAAAATAATAAATAACTTTACATACTCTGTTTCAGTAGTCCACATTCTCTGGCATCCACTGACCATTATGGATATTCTGAAATGCACAAGAAGTTATTGAAATATTAAAATATGGAATACGTAGTATGTGGCAACCCTCTAGCCTCTGAGGAAAAGTCAATACCAGGAAAAGTTAACACACCTCTAGGAACCAACCCACACCATGCACAGTAAGCAGGGACACTGTCTATAAAACAAGGAGTGCTCATTCTTTTCCTCTCATATGCTGACCAAACATGTATATACCTAATATATTTCATCTGTGTTTTCTGCTCTGTACACAAACAGGCTTTGCATGTAAGCTGCTGGCTAAGTTTGAAATGCAAAGCATGTTGAAGGAAGGAGACATTATGATAGGTGGCATTTTCCCAATTTATTCAAAGCAGGAGAATATACTTTTTTCATTTGATAACAAACCACCAGTGCCAGAATGTAAAGGGTAAGTTTAAAATAATATTAAGCTGAAATATACCTGGAGATTAATTTATGAGCCTTCTTTACATTTGTATTGTTCACTGACCTAATGTTCCCCACAGATTTGGCTTACGAGCATTTCGCTGGACGAGGACCATGATGTTGGCAATAGATGAAATAAACCGAGATGATCATTTGCTTCCTAACATTTCTCTAGGATATATAATTGTGGACTCTTGTTCCTCTCCTACTAATGTTTTGAGAGCTGCCCTCACTTTGATGAGCACATCAGAGCAAAGGTTCTCTCAATGTCATCCACCTCCCATATTAGCTCTTATAGCTGAATCGGCATCTACCCAGTCTTTAGTTGTGGCTGGGGCTGTTGGACCATTCAAAATACCACTGGTATTACAAAACAATACTTATGCAAAACCTTTTAATGCAAAAATGCAGCATTATACAATGTGTTGATAATCGTAACTTCTTTGTCCCCGAATAGGTGAGTTATTTTTCAACATGTGCATGTTTGAGTGATAAAACAAAATATCCTACATTTTTCCGAACAATACCAAGTGACTACTACCAAGCAAAGGCTTTGGCTTTCCTTGTCAGACAATATGGATGGACATGGATTGGAGTTATCCAGTCTGACAATGATTATGGACGAAATGGGATATCAGCATTCACAAAAGAAGTGGAGGCTCATGGGGTTTGTATTGCATTTGTTGGCACAGTTTTGCGTACATATCCCCAAAGTAAAATCCTTGAAGCTGTTGAACTGATAAAGCAATCAACTGTAAAAGTGATTCTTGCATTTGTGCCAGAGAGAGATATCTATCCTTTAATGAAAGAAGTGGTAAAACAAAATATTACAGGAATACAGTGGATCGGAAGTGAAGCCTGGGTAACTGCAGACAGTCTTTCCACACCAGAAATGTTCAAATATTTTGGAGGAACAATAGGATTTGTGGTCCGAAAGATGGCCATGCCCAAACTGGCACCAGTTCTCAAAGATATCAGCCCTTATAATGATTCAGAATCCGGTTTTGTCAGTGATTTCTGGGAAACATTGGTGGGCTGTAGGCCTCCATCTTCAATAAATTATTTACATAATAGCACAAAAGTATGCTCAGGAACAGAAAAAGTTGATTACACAAACAAATTTTTTGATGTCACACAACTTCGAGTGGCATATAACGTCTATCAAGGAGTTTATGCAATTGCACATGCTCTACACCAAGGAATGTTTTGTGAAAAGCCTGAAAGCAATGTCTCAGGACTATGTCTTAATGCTTCTCAGATAACCCCTAAACTAGTGAGTTTCATCTGTATTGAAGCATTAACTGGGCTCATAATTGAAAACTTTTCATTAACTATGTTGTACTTCTTGTTCATAAGGTAAGTGAGCAGTTGAAAAAAGTACATTTTGTGGATGCATTTGGAGAGGCAGTGTTCTTTGACAAGAATGGAGACCCACCTGCCTCATATGAAGTCATAAACTGGCAGATGAGGGAAGAGCAAGTGCAGCATATTGCAGTTGGCTATTTCAGTACCTCTGCAAGTCGAAAATATGTGCTTGTGATTAATGAAGACAAGATTATCTGGAGCACAGGAAATTTGGTAGTACAAACATGTTATAATTAAACACACTTTTTTCTTTA
The DNA here is from genome assembly GCF_027358585.1 of Pangasianodon hypophthalmus. Taxonomy (NCBI): domain Eukaryota; kingdom Metazoa; phylum Chordata; class Actinopteri; order Siluriformes; family Pangasiidae; genus Pangasianodon; species Pangasianodon hypophthalmus. The sequence goes on along the minus strand of NC_069715.1, from coordinate 4,192,775 downwards.
ATTCCATTACTCATCTAACATGTGCTCTACTGTCCCAGACTCCAAAAACTGTTTGCTCAGAAATCTGTCCACAAGGTACAAGGAAAGCACAAATTAAAGGTTTACCTCTGTGCTGCTTTGACTGTATCCCATGTGCTGATGGCTCTATATCAAACACAACAGGTGAAGTGATCTGCCAACTAATATTGCCGAAATAACTACATTGTAGTAATCAATCACCTCTAACCATGCCGTGTTTCTACTTTAGGAGCAACAGATTGCATCAACTGTCCTGAAGAGTACTGGTCTAATGAAAGAAAAGACAGCTGCATCATGAAAATAATAGAGTTTCTTTCATATACTGAGACAATGGGGATTGTTCTTATGGTCCTGTCATTATTGGGTGCCTGTTTAACATTTTCTACTATGGTGGTGTTCATACACTTTAGAGACACACCAATAGTTAAAGCAAATAATTCAGAGCTGAGCTTACTTTTACTTCTTTCCCTTATATTTTGCTTCCTCTGTCCTCTCACATTCATTGGTGAGCTAACAGTCTGGTCCTGCATGTTGCGTCACACAGCATTTGGTGTTGCCTTTGCCCTCTGCATTTCCTGTATGCTGGGGAAAACTATAGTTGTGGTAACTGCCTTCAGAGCAACACTACCTGGGAACAATGTGGCAGGAAAGTTTGGACCACCTCAACAAAGGGCCATTGTGTGTTCATGCACTGCAGTTCAAATAGTTATTTGCATTCTTTGGCTAAATGTCGCACCACCATTCCCAGATAAAGTCTTTGAGCAACGCAGTAAAAAAATTATTTTGGAATGTAACACAGGCTCAGATGCTGCATTTTATGCTGTTCTAGGATACATTGGCCTTCTTGCCATAGTTTGCTTGGTCCTGGCCTTTTTAGCCAGAAAGCTACCTGATAATTTTAATGAAGCCAAATTCATCACATTTAGTATGCTTATATTCTGTGCGGTTTGGATCACCTTTATTCCAGCTTATGTCAGCTCTCCTGGAAAGTATACAGTAGCTGTAGAAATATTTGCAATTTTGTCTTCAGCTTTTGGACTACTGTTATGCATTTTTGTACCAAAATGTTACATCATTTTAATCAAACCAGAGAGAAATACAAGAAAACATGTAATGGGAAAAAATTCAAAGGTTAATTAATTGTAAGTTTTACACAGTGCTGTTCTGAAATGTAAAAAATTTATATTTATGTGAAAATATGGTACACAGAACCATGGTAAATATACAGTGTTCCTACACAAACATATTATAAACACTAGAATTTATGGCAAACTACTTCTATGAAGCTCAGCTTTCTCTGATACTATATTTGTAATGTAAATATAGTGAAAGGTTCTACAAATGTAGAGGCTACAAATCCCAGTCATCCGTTATCTATATAGTCATTAAAGTAATTAAAGTTAATTATTTTCTTGTTTTACTTACTTGTCCATTGTGTTTCCTCATACTTTGTACAATTTGCATAAATGTTCCCAAATTTGGTTTGCAGATCACCATCAAATGGTAAAAACAACATCACAATTAAAATAGGTGAAAATGGTAATAGGTCTTCAACTGTGTTTATTTTTACTATAAAATGGTTTGTGACACAGACTGTGGATGATATATATTTTTGTGGAATCAGAGGAAAAGTTGCAGTATTCATCCTAGTGTTGGAAACTCTGCTGTATTTGCCAACATGTCCCATTTTTAGCCTCCCATTTGGAAAGTGTACTATTCTCCATAGACTGGGCATAAAATGGAAACCTTGGTGCACTGCTTGGATTCACCACCAGATATTATTCTTATAGACTTCATATGTAACATATATATATACATATACATATATATATATATATATATATATATATATATATATATATATATATATATACATACATATACATATACATTATATATATATATATATATATATATATATATATATATATATATATATATCTATATATATATATATATATATAAAAAAGTCTATAGTTGTGCCCTCTGGTGGTGATTTCAATTTATGTGTTGCACTACAGTGCAGGTACGTGCCAAATATGTTACATATTCAATGTCATTGTAAAATTCATTGCAGAAATTGCACTTATAAAGCAAACTTCATAAACTGTGCTTTGTATTTAAAAATGTAAGTATTTCGTAATTGTCACTCACAGTTAATTACTTGTGTAAAAACAAACAAAAAAGTGAAATTATGACTATTTAAATAAAAAAATACTGTCCTTAAAATTAATTGCATTTATGCATTTATGCAATTGATTTTAATTAAACTGATTAATTTTAAGTAAATAATCAAAAATACTCAATAGCCAAATGGTGCCAGTTTGGGGAAAATAGTAATAGGGTTTCAACTGTCCATTTTTTTTTTTTGCTTTATCACTCTTGTAAACATTAATGCAAGGTCTTACAGCTAGCAGGCTAGCAAAGAATGTACTGAGTCATGTTTTAGAAGTACAATACCAAAAAAGGTTTAGATTTTATCCTGTTTATGTAATTGAATGAACTAGCAAGAGCAATATTTATCTACTTATCTGTAGATAACTTAAAAAACATATGCTTTTGGGAGCTAAACATATGTTTTTTGGCTACCACTGATGTATGTATCTTTGCATACATGCATGCATGTATCTTTGAAATAGATTTATTTTTAATTAATGTAATTAATTTATCTTTAATAAGTGCTTTAACCCTGTCAGGGTTGTGGTTGTGCTGGGTGTGAGGCATGTAATATATTTGAAAAATGAAATACATTTAAAAACTTGACTTTAATAAGATTATTACAGTGTATAATAGCAATAAGGATTGCACTTTAAAACAAAAAATAATAAATAACTTTACATACTCTGTTTCAGTAGTCCACATTCTCTGGCATCCACTGACCATTATGGATATTCTGAAATGCACAAGAAGTTATTCAAACATTAAAATGTGGAATACATAGTATGTGGCAACCCTCTAGCCTCTGAGGAAAAGTCAATACCAGGAAAAGTTGACACACCTCTAGGAACCAACCCACACCATGCACAGTAAGCAGGGACACTGTCTATAAAACAAGGAGTGCTCATTCTTGTCCTCTTCAATTTGCTGACCAAACATGTATATACCTAATATATTTCATCTGTGTTTTCTGCTCTGTACACAAACAGGCTTTGCATGTAAGCTGCTGGCTAAGTTTGAAATGCAAAGCATGTTGAAGGAAGGAGACATTATGATAGGTGGCATTTTCCCAATTTATTCAAAGCAGGAGAATATACTTTTTTCATTTGATAACAAACCACCAGTGCCAGAATGTAAAGGGTAAGTTTAAAATAATATTAAGCTGACACATAACTGAAGATTCTTTTATAAACTTTCTTTACATTTGTATTGTTCACTGACCTAATGTTCCCCACAGATTTGGCTTACAAGCCTTTCGTTGGATGAGGACTATGGTGTTTGCAATAGATGAAATAAATCAAGATGAGCGATTGCTTCCTAACATTTCTCTAGGATATATAATTGTGGACTCTTGTTCCTCTCCTACTAATGTTTTGAGAGCTGCCCTCACTTTGATGAGCACATCAGAGCAAAGGTTCTCTCAATGTCATCCACCTCCCATATTAGCTCTTATAGCTGAATCAGGATCTACCCAGTCTTTAGTTGTGGCTGGGGCTGTTGGACCATTCAAAATACCACTGGTAATACAATACAATACTTATGCAAAACCTTTTAATGCAAAAAATGCAGCATTATACAATGTGTTGATAATCGTAACTTCTTTGTCCCCGAATAGGTGAGTTATTTTTCAACATGTGCATGTTTGAGTGATAAAACAAAATATCCTACATTTTTCCGAACAATACCAAGTGACTACTACCAAGCAAAGGCTTTGGCTTTCCTTGTCAGACAATATGGATGGACATGGATTGGAGTTATCCAGTCTGACAATGATTATGGACGAAATGGGATATCAGCATTCACAAAGGAAGTGGAGGCTCATGGGGTTTGTATTGCATTTGTTGGCACAGTTTTGCGTACATATCCCCAAAGTAAAATCCTTGAAGCTGTTGAACTGATAAAGCAATCAACTGTAAAAGTGATTCTTGCATTTGTGCCGGAGAGAGATATTGACCCTTTAATGAAAGAAGTGGTAAAACAAAACATTTCAGGAATACAGTGGATTGGAACTGAATCCTGGGTAACTGCAGACAGTCTTTCCACACCAGAAATGTTCAAATATTTTGGAGGAACAATAGGATTTGTGGTCCGAAAGATGGCCATGCCCAAACTGGCACCAGTTCTCAAAGATATCAGCCCTTATTATGATTCAGAGTCCGGTTTTGTAAGTGATTTCTGGGAAACATTGGTGGGCTGTAAGCCTCCATCTTCAATAAATTATTTACATAATAGCACAAAAGTATGCTCAGGAACAGAAAAAGTTGATTACACGAACACATTTTTTGATGTCACACAGCTTAGAATCGAATACAATGTCTATCAAGGAGTTTATGCAATTGCACATGCTCTACACCAAGGAATGTTTTGTGAAAAGCCTGAAAGCAATGTCTCAGGACTATGTCTTAATGCTTCTCAGATAACCCCTAAACTAGTGAGTTTCATCTGTATTGAAGCATTAACTGGGCTCGTAATTGAAAACGTTTCATTAACTATGTTGTACTTCTTGTTCATAAGGTAAGTGAGCAGTTGAAAAAAGTACATTTTGTGGATGCATTTGGAGAGGCAGTGTTCTTTGACAAAAATGGAGACCCCCCTGCCTCATATGAAGTCATAAACTGGCAGATGAGGAAAGAGCAAGTGCAGCATATTGCAGTTGGCTATTTCAGTACCTCTGCAAGTGGAAAATATGTGCTTGTGATTAACAAAGACAAGATTATCTGGAGCACAGGAAATTTGGTAGTACAAACATGTTATAATTAAACACACTTTTTTCTTTAATTCCATTACTCATCTAACATGTGCTCTACTGTCCCAGACTCCAAAAGCTGTTTGCTCAGAAATCTGTCCACAAGGTACAAGGAAAGCACAAATTAAAGGTTTACCTCTGTGCTGCTTTGACTGTATCCCATGTGCTGATGGCTCTATATCAAACACAACAGGTGAAGTGATCTGCTAACTAATATTGCCAAAATAACTACATTGTAGTAATCAATCATCTCTAACCATGCCGTGTTTCTACTTTAGGAGCAACAGATTGCATCAACTGTCCTGAAGAGTACTGGTCTAATGAAAGAAAAGACAGCTGCATCATGAAAATAATAGAGTTTCTTTCATATACTGAGACAATGGGGATTGTTCTTATGGTCCTGTCATTATTGGGTGCCTGTTTAACATTTTCTACTATGGTGGTGTTCATACACTTTAGAGACACACCAATAGTTAAAGCAAATAATTCAGAGCTGAGCTTACTTTTACTTCTTTCCCTTATATTTTGCTTCCTCTGTCCTCTCACATTCATTGGTGAGCTAACAGTCTGGTCCTGCATGTTGCGTCACACAGCATTTGGTATTGCCTTTGCCCTCTGCATTTCCTGTATGCTGGGGAAAACTATAGTTGTGGTAACTGCCTTCAGAGCAACATTACCTGGGAACAATGTGGCAGAAAATTTTGGACCACCTCAACAAAGGGCCATTGTGTGTTCATGCACTGCAGTTCAAATAGTTATTTGCATTCTTTGGCTAAATGTCGCACCACCATTCCCAGATAAAGTCTTTGAGCAACGCAGTAAAAAAATTATTTTGGAATGTAACACAGGCTCAGATGCTGCATTTTATGCTGTTCTAGGATACATTGGCCTTCTTGCCATAGTTTGCTTGGTCCTGGCCTTTTTAGCCAGAAAGCTACCTGATAATTTTAATGAAGCCAAATTCATCACATTTAGTATGCTTATATTCTGTGCGGTTTGGATCACCTTTATTCCAGCTTATGTCAGCTCGCCTGGAAAGTATACAGTAGCTGTAGAAATATTTGCAATTTTGTCTTCAGCTTTTGGACTACTGTTATGCATTTTTGTGCCAAAATGTTACATCATTTTAATCAAACCAGAGAGAAATACAAGAAAACATATAATGGGAAATAATCCAAAGGTTAGTTAATTGTAAGTTTTACATAGTGCTGTTCCAAAAAATATTATATTCATGTCAAAATATGCTGTACAGCATCATCCAAAAATACAGTGTTCTGACACACATCAGAAACACTGTAACTGATGGTAATGAATACTGTAATTTGTCACTTCTATGAAGCTCAGCTTACTGATACTACATTTGTAATATAAGTAAAGTGAAAGATGTAAATCCTACAGATGTAGATGCTGTAAAACTTGATCATGCATTATCTATCATAATTAAAGTAATTTACGTAGGCCTATATTATTTTCTTACATTTTTTTTTTCTTTTGTTTTATTTTAATTCCTTCAGTGGTTTCAAAAAAGGTTTAAACTACCTGTAAACCAGTAGGTATAATTCCAGAATTATACCCAAATAACTTATAACTTATAAGTAAAAATAACAGAAAATAGTTACATTATTTATCCTCTGTAATCAAATGAAATGGTAACAACTACCCTGCCAGCAGAAACCCTCTTGTTAATTTTTGTCATCTATTAGGCTATGTTCACACACCAGGCAAAAATGGCCAAAATTTTAGGATGGAAAATATGATACTGAATCAAAGATCACAAAATTTAATTAGCCAGGTAATGCACGACCAAGTGATAAACAATGAGAGATGGAGAACTAAAACATTAAAGAATTTTGGAGGCAAGTTTTTATTACCATTTATCTTCTTATCTTGATGAATTAAAGTTTGAAGCAACTTGGCAAATGCGGAGTGCCACTGAAATTAGCCTAAAGCTAAGTAGAGTTAGCTGATTAGCAGATTTTCCTTGAAGCTGTTTAATGATATTACTGCAGGGGAAATGCCCTCATTCGGTTTAAAATGGGATAATGATATTTTTATTAAAAAGATGCAGGTGTATTTTGCTAATATCTTATTACGAGTACAATGAATATTATGTTTCCTTTTCACAAATGATTAATGCAACAATTTGTATAAGGTCATTCTTTGAGTATTACCTACACATACTGTATTTTCGCAGTTGAGTTTGGTAAAACTATTACTTTTCATTAACTGAATGTGTGAAATTCATTGTTAAAAGTTAGTCAGAATTATTAAAATAGTCATGTTCTGTGAGTACAAGATTAGCATGAGTAAAAATTTGATTTGTTCCATACATGAAACTGTACAGTGGTTCAATACTTGATTATAGCATGCTAGACTATTGTTAAACAGTCATGTTGAGGCTATATTCATTCTTTTGTAGCCGTATACATCTAATCAAGCTTTTAGTAATAATAGTGCTGTTAACACTTAGGCTAGGTTTTTTTTTAGAGACCGTGAAAGCCAGATTCTGGATTACACTGTTCTTGGTGGGTGCACCCCTAACTCCACGGCCCCCAAGGTCCATGGACCCGAACTTCCACAGACCCACCTTACCTTGACTCTTTTACACAGATATAAATATCAGACTTGTCTAAACACATACAGAAAAACACTAACATACTCCCAATGACTGACAGACACTCAGGACTGACCGTACATTTAATAGTTACATGCCAGCTTAACATAATTATTTTTGCTTTTCCTTTTCTTCACTTTAAATATAATGTACAGTTGAACCTAACTCTGTGACTCCAGTATTTCATTGTGTTCACTTCCCTATTTTTAACCCCTTGCTATGAACCTAGATATTTGTCACTGTGGTTAACTCACTCTAACTAGAATATGGGCTACAGACCTCTCTCTGAAAACATCAAACACTATTTGATAAAGAGGCAATGACCTGTAAAAATCGATCAAGTGGGTTGTAGAGGCCATTTAAAAAACAAAGTGCACAGAAAGGGGGCAGATAAGTGTTTTTCTTTTCTTTTTTTCTATGTGCTTTTTCTTTTTTTCTCAGTGCTCATCAAGATGCAAGGCATGATTTGCAAGTTTTATTGATCACTGTTAAGCTTTAGCTATCTTTCATAGTTTCATATAATAACTTAGCCAAGACCTGTAACACTGTATTCTCAGTGAACAATTTATTAGGTATGCCTAACTTTTACTTACATTCATTTTAGCTGTTACACCTAGCAAACAGTATACATACACTCTGTTGATACACAACTATTGTCTGCGTTGTCAACATAAGCACTGAAGTCCCCCAGGAGCACCTTTTCTATCTTCTCCAAGAAGGCTGAATACTACAGTTAGCTATAAGGCCCCAGAAATCCAGACAACACTGAAGAGACAAGTGAACGAGACAAATCAAGCCTTTTCCAATGGCTTATCCATTGAGTCTCATTCACTCCTGCAGCATCATCACTGTGAAGGTTTCTAACCACCATAGTGACCTCAACCACACAGATGGACTCCAAAACACCAGAGAGATTTCTGTCACTGCCTCCTAAAGGGACATGCTCACTGGGTTAAGGAGTTGCTGAAAGCGTTAAAGATTAATGTTGTTAAAGTTAATTAACATTAACAACATTAATCAAGTGTTTATGTTAACTTTGTGTTATTTTAGTACTTATACATCAAGAAACGTACACAAACAGAACATATGACCAAGAGACTCTACTTAAGATTGGAAAGAGAACTCAAGAATTGTTTTTCAGCCCCCAGGATTTAGATTGAATTATCCACCTGGCTATACATGGAGCAACCCTAACATCCCCGATCTCGACTGGAATGCCTAACCAACAGGAAGTGCAATGGAGGAGAGGCAATCGAGGGGGGCTGCATGCTAGGCTAAAGGCTCGGGCAACCAAGCTGCCCCTACCTAGCCTGTTGCTCCCGAATGTCTGGTAGCTACAGAACAAAATGGATGAGATCCAAACCAGCATTTCAATTCAAAGGGAATACAGTGACTACTGTGCCTTAATTTTCACTGAAACATGGATAAATGAGGATGTTCTCAACACAGCAATTTCACTGCAGACTCACTCTGTACACTGAAGTAATCGGTGGTAAAAGGCGGCAGAGTCTGCATCTACATAAACAACACCTGGTGCTCGGATATGAGTATTATTTACAAATACTGCTCACACGATATAGAACGACTGATGTTGAAATGCTGACCTTTCTACCTACCGAGGGAATTTATTGCTATTTTTATTACCGCTGTTTACATTCATCCACAAGCGGATACACAGACAGACGATGCGGTCATCACACATGAGACCACAGATCCAGATGCTGTTTTTATTATTGCTGGAGATTTTAATCAGTGTAAACTGTGTTCAGTTCTTCCGGAATTCCATCAACAAGTAGACATTCCTACTAGAGAGCAGAACACAGTGGATCATGTATATACAAAGATAAGGGGATCTTACAAAGCTAAACCCCGACCTCACTTTGGCCATTCAGGTCACACCACACTTTACTTATACCCAACTTACAAACAGAAGCTGAAACAGTGTGCTCTTGTGAGGAAAACCGTCAGAGTGTGGTCTGAGACAACTGAACAAACACTAAAAGACTCTGCCTGTACTGATTGGGATGTTTTTAGAACAGCAGCAATGACCATTTACACATATCCTAATCAGAAACCATGGATTAATGCACAGGTCTGCCACAGTCTGCATGTTCGCTCTACAGCTTTTAAATCCGGTGACCCTGAGGCTTACAAAAAAAGCAAATTATGATGTTCATAAGAGCATAAAGTCTGCTAAAGTAAACTACAGACAAAGACTGTAAAATCACTACACTATACTTGACTCTGTCAGGACCAGAGTGGGATTTGAACCTAGGATCGCTGGGTACAGGTCTAATGCTCTACTGACGGAGCTAAACACAAAAGCAGAGGCTGGTATAGGTGTAGGTTGAATGGTTTAATAGGAGAAGAGCAAAAATGACAAAGAATGGCAGCTAGTAGCAAAAGGCAAAAATCCAAAAGGGAAAAAAACAGGCAAGCAAAAAACTCAAACAATGCAGCGCTCAGAAGACATCAAAAATAAAACACAAAAGCTAGGGCAAAAATTCCAACAAAATACAAAAAAAAGGGCAAAGATCCAAGGCAGGATTTTATCAGTCACAGTCCATAAAAAAACTAGCAACGTAGTCAAACGTGACAAAAAGCAGAAGAGCAGGGCAGAGACTTACACAAGGCCAAAACCAAGGCAAAGACTGAGCAAAGACTCTAACAAACAGGGCGACTTAAATACACAGGAAAATGAGACACAGCTGAAACACATTAACTAGTCTGGAGCTCTAATAGAAAGTCCTCAGGGTCGCCATCAGGTGGCCAAAAGGCAGAATACAGTCTGAAACCTGACAGACTCTAGGAAAATGTGGAAAGGCCTAGTACACATCACAGATTACAAAGGCCGGACACATACGAACAGCTCTGCATCTCTGCCGGATGGGCTCAATCTCTTTTATGCAGGGTTCTAAACACCGAGCCTGGGACAATGCTGGAAATGGCACCAGATGAGGTGAAACATGTACTCACGCTGTCCCCTACACAGGTGTACAAGTCACTGAGTAGAGTGAACAAACACCAGGCAGCAGGTCCGGATAACATCCCAGGACACGTCCTGAGGCTATGTGCTTCAGAACTGACCAGTGTAGCCACAGACATCTTCAATCTCTCCCTCACCCTGGCTACAGTACCTTTCTGTTTTAAATTCACTACTCTCATCCCTGTTCCAAAGAAAGCCAATGTCTCTTGTCTTAATGACAACAGACCAGTAGCTCTCACTCCGGTTCTCATGAAGTGTTTTGAAAGCCTCGTCAAGAAACACATCCTGAACACTATACCAACAACCCTAGACCCATTGCAGTTTGCTTACAAGACAAACAGATGCTACTTCATTTTCCATTCACAAAATTCTGACTCATCTGGAAAATAAGGACAGTTATGCCAGACTGCTTTTTATTAACTACAGTTTGGCCTTCAATACAATCATCCCCATGAAACTTATAACCAAGTTGCATAACCTGGGTCTGTCCCCTGCACTGTATAATTGGATTCTGAGCTTCCTCACTGGTAGACCCCAACATGTCTGCTTCAGAAAACACTCCTCCAGCACCCTCATAATGAACACAGACACTCCTCAAGGCTGTGTACTCAGCCCTATGCTGTACACTTTTTTCACATGACTGTGTCGCTGCTCACCCCAACAACATCATCATAAAGTTTGCAGATGACACCACGGTCATTGGTCTTGTCACGGGAAATGATGAGACAGCCTACCGGAAAGAGGTGTCAGAATTGGTCACATGGTGTGAGGCTAACAATCTCACACTGAATATCAGCAAGACCAAGGAGATGGTTGTGGACATGAGGAGAGGTGAGCGTTTCCATCAGCCACTACTGATCAGAGACTCTGAGATAGAGACAGCGGAGAGCTATGAGTTCCTGGGTGACCACATCTGTGAGGACCTTAAATGGACAGAGAATTCAATTTCAATTCAATTTTATTTGTATAGCGCTTTTAACAATGGACATTATACATTATTACAGAAATAAATGGATTAAAAAATACATTATAAATATATCTGGCAGTGCTCCTACTGGTCCACCTCGCACAGGAGCAGATACCAGTCATGCTGCTGGGTTGTTGCCCTTCTACGGCCCTGTCCAACTCTTCTGGTGTAATGGCCTGTCTCCCAGTATCTCCTCCATGCTCTTGAAAATGTGCTGGGAGACACACCAAACCTCCTTGCGACGGCAGATATAGTCCTGGAGTAGCTGAACTACCTGTGCAACCTGATTGGGTTGCAGGTACTGCCTCATGCTACAAGTAGTGACAAGGACCCTAACAAAACACAAAACTAGAGACAAATCAGTCAGGAAGGATAAGGAGCAATTGTCTCTGTCTACCACCTGTAAAACCATTCCCTTTTGGGGGGTTGTCTTGCTGTTGCCTCTCCAGTGGACCTGTTGTCACTTTCATTTGCACCATAGCAGTTGAAACTGATTCACAATCACTTATCCTTCCTAACTGGACAGACTGATATCCCTGAAGTTTATTTGACTCTGTGTTATACTGCAATGATTAATTGTTCCCTTATTTTTTGAGCAGTGTGTATTTCAGACAGCTGAAATACACCAGCTTAATAAAGTTGAGTATTGTGTAAAGGAGATTAGACACTGGATGCTGAGTAAATTCCTCCTACTTAATTCTGACAAGGCAGAAGTACTGTTCTTCTGTGAGGCAGTGGTTTCACAGACTCCAGAATACCCCCAGAATGATGGCAATACTCGCCGAGATGTTATAGTGCAAGGTGATGATTTATTTACAGTGCTCAAGAGGTGATCCAGTGGGGGGGGGGACCCAAAGCTATATACAAAGTTACAAACAAATAAACAAATAAACAAACAAACAAACAAACAAACAAACACTTTAGCTCTATATACAATAATTTAAACAAATATTGCTCACGGCACCACAATTGCACGCTCACTCAACAACCAACCTACCAAACAACCAACACCCACAGTGGTTTGGGGCTCTCTTTTAAACTCTAAGCCCTGCCCCTCTTTGAATTAAACCAACTAGCAAGGAAGGTGCAGGGTAAATAGGCACATATTTTACAATAATGTAAGCATATCATACATTTAAGATATCATCTACTACATAATATATATCTTTACACTATGAAATAAAGCATTATACACCATAATAGCAAATACAGACATAACATAAATATAAAAACATTTCACGATTTCCCCATGGGACACACAGTAGACTAGTCTATTTCCGGTTGCTTCGCGCCAATTCTGGCAGTATATAGCCAGGCCACCGGGTGGCGCCCAGGTTTGGCCGGCCTATGGGGGAAACGCCGCACGAAGAACCCACTACACAGACAATACCAAGCACAAACCACCGGTGTGTATTTAAAACATGAAACAAAGAAAAAGTAAGCAAAACACCATAAACCATTAACTCAAATATATGTATGTGTGTTTGTGTTGTCATGCGCAGCGTGAATTAATGTCAGTGGATGAAACGGAGTGGATATGTTTGTGTGTGAAAGTCCAGTATGCTAATAGTGTGCATGTGCACCCACACCGCCTCAGCAGGGATTTACGGAGGAAGAATGAGGTACTTTGAGGTGTGTGTGTGTATGTGTGTGTGTGCGCCAATAGGGCCAGGTCACTTCCTCACATCTTCTAACAGGATCACAGGCAGTCAAAAGCTAACTTTCTGATTATGTATTAGCTCTGGATGGCCTTTCCATCTCATCATGTGCAGCACAAAAAGACTTTGGTATGATTATTGACTCCAGTCTCTCATTTGAACCTCGTGTACATAATATTACCAGGATAGGCTTCTTTCGTCTCAGAAATATTGCTAAGATAAGAAATATAATGTCACTACATGATGCAGAAAAACTAGTCCATGCTTTTGTTACCTCTTCGGTTGGACTATTATATTGCTTGCTGTCTGGATGTTCCAGCAGATGCATATATAAGCTCCAGTTCATCCAGAATGCAGCAGCCAGTGTCCTTATTAGAATCAGAAAATATGACCACATCACCCATATCTTATCCACACTGCATTGGCTCCTAGTAAAATTTCATGCTGATTCTAAAAAAAATACTGCTAATGACTTATAAAGGACTGAATGGTCTTGTGCTGCAGTACCTCAGCAAACTTTTGGTCTTTTATGATCCACCATGCCTGCTTAGATCAAAAGGTTCAGGCTCTTTGTTGGTACACAAAGGCTACAGCAGGTGGCTGAGCTTTCTCTTACAAAGCACCCAGTTATTGAACAGCCATCCAATTAGTGTTTGGGAGTCAGAAAAAAAACCTACTTGTTTAGTCAAGCCTTTTGTTAATAGCTTTTTGCTAAGGTAAAGGCACAGATCTGGATGGTTCATGGGCATAGAGTGTTTCGGTAAACTACTTTGGTAAATCTCCACTCTCAGGCATTCACTCAGGTTTGTTGATTGTGGAGTGGCTGCCATTTTTTTGTCCTAGGGTGCCCTTCATGTCTATGATACCTTCTGGATCTCCCTCTTAGTTGGCCTGTCATGGCTAGTCTTGTAAGATTCCCTACTTACACTCTGCACACAATGTACATTTCTTAAACCATTACAGCACATGACCATACCTAATAATCTGTGTCCCCCCCACCTTGTTGAACTACACGTCACTTCTGAGATGCCAGTGATCCTGACCACTTCTGCCCTCTTAACCTGCCTGATCCATCCGGATTCCCCACTTCTGCTTGGAAGATGGCCCCACATGGATAGCCTCAAAATCACCATGGGTTTACTGTGAATGGTACCACACAGACACCCTAAAGATGGCTGAGGATGCTCTTTCTTGGATAGCCTAAAGAAAGCTTTTGCTAAATACAGTTTACACTCTGGTCACCATCGTTAAACAGTTGATATCTTCAAACTTCAAGTTAAAAATCTAATAACGTTCATTCTCAATTTCCATTTAACACACATATCACTGCTTGACTTTATAATATACAATAATAGAAATGAAGTGATTTATAATCACACTATCCAGGTGTGACCAGATGAGGATGGGTTCCCTTTTAAGTCTGGTTCCCCTCAAAGTTTCTTGTCGCCTCAGTTAGTTTTTCCTTGCTGCCATCACCTTTGGCTTGCTCATTAGGGATACATTTAAATTTAAATTTTATATCTGGATTTCTGTAAAGTTGCTTTGTGACAATGTCCATTGTTAAAAGAACTACGGTATATAAATAACAATTGAATGAACTGAATGAGGCCTACTCCAGCCCGTGTATGCACATAAGAAAAATTCAGCTTTTTTTGCAATCTACATAGTGTGGAGCAGGATATAGCAAGGATAAAACACTCAAACATGCTAACAGGACTTATCCACAGGCACACTATTCTGGGGACTGTAGGGTCTGTGGAACAGATCTTCACATAAGGCAATGTGAAAACCTCAAGAGTGCTGAGGGAAACTGCACTAGGGAAGGGACTCAGAAGTGAGAAAAGGACAGCAACTGATGATGCATTGGGTAGTACGTACTTTGTCATTGTCATTGTATGATTTTGTGAGAGGTCTCAGCATGGTTTGCATGCCCACTAGAGGATGTCAAGTTATTAAACACTGCCCCTGGCAGTCTAGGAAGGGTTAAATATAAACTATTTCAATGAATAAGTAGCAGAGATAAATGCTACATTTTTGTAATTTTCTATGTTCATCCATCAGTTCAGAATCATGTAAAATAGGAGTAAAGTACAACCAACACTGCATTGTTATAACAAAATTTTAATAGAGAGTGTCAAACATAGTTGGTACTCCCCTGGTTTTCAGCCCCGTTGATTCACAGATCTCTGTTGGCCAATCACACTGGAGGAGAGAGGGCAGTTTTGACACTTGAGTTTTGGAGAATGTGTTATGGGGCTAGGCGATAAGATGAGTTCAGCTGGTGCTGCTCTGTTACCTGGCACAGATCTATGTCCACATGCAGAGTGAGGCAATCAGAGGGCTTATAAAGAGGCACGGCCAGGTGCTGCACGTTTACGCTGATTACCTTCCTGAGATCGCCGCGTTATAAAAGCCCATGCAGGTGGCCGCGGATCTGCCTGAGAAGGCACCTGCCGCGTTACATTACCCCCCCTCTAGGAACGGCTCCCGACGTTCCCATACCAGCTGCCTGGTTCCTGCGGAATTCCCTGATGAGCGCCGGGTCCAGGATGTGCCGAGCTGGGACCCAAGAGCGTTCCTCTGGACCGTAACCCTCCCAGTCCACCAAGTACTGAGTGCCCCCCGATGGCGGCGTGAGTCCAGGATACACCTCACAGTAAAGGCTGGGGCCCCATCAATAATACGAGGAGGTGAGGATGGGTGGGTGGAAGTCACCAGAGGGCTGCACAGGAACGGTTTTAGACGTGAGACATGGAAGGTAGGGTTGATTCTCATAGTGCGGGGGAGTGCTAGGCGGTATGCCACCGGATTGATTCTCCTAAGGATCTTAAAAGGCCCAATATACCGTGGGGCCAATTTCTTGGACTCTAGCCGCAGTGGAAGGTCTTTGGTCGCCAGCCACACCCGCTGTCCTGGACGAAAGGTTGGGCCCAGAAGCGTCGGCGCAAAAACTCCAGGGTTCTGGTGACCCCAGGGTGCCCTGCAAATGGAGATGTATGACCGCAAGACAGGGCCTGAGGCCGTATGGTGAATGGTGCATACAGTTTTCCTGGGGGGCCTCCACCCGGGTCTGGCTCCTGACAGAGCGCCTTGTGGATGGCTTCCTCCAGGCCCCAGCACAAGGGAGCCACTATTCGGGGAGGGGAAATTATAGGCTCATGGCTGGGTTCCCGTGAGGGTATATCCCATTGCCTAGAGAGTGTATCCGGTTTAAGATTTTTGGACCCTGGCCTATAAGACAAGACAAAGTTAAAACGTGTAAAGAACAAGGACCACCTGGCTTGCCGAGGGTTCAGACGCTTGGCCTCCTGAATGTAGGCCAGATTTTTGTGGTCCGTCCAAATAAGGAACTGGTGCTTGGCACCCTCCAGCCAGTGCCTCCACTCCTGCAATGCCAGTTTTACAGCCAGGAGTTCACGGTTCCCAACGACATAATTCCTCTCTGACGGGGTTAGACAGTAGGAGCGCACGGATGTAATTTCTGGTCTGGCCCTGAACGCTGGGAGAGGATGGCACCCACTCCTATATCTGAGGCATTAACTTCCACTATGAACTGAGCCTCAGGATCAGGCATGTGCAGCACAGGGGCTGTCGTCAATTTCTTTTTCAGGGTTTCAAAGGCTCGCTGTGCCTCTCTAGTCCACTTGAACCCAGCCTGGGTCTTCTTGGTCAGCGCGCTAAGGGGGGGAAGCCAGGGTGCTAAAGTCCCGAATAAAGGGTCGAAAAAAGTTTGAGAACCCCAGGAAGCGTTGTACCAGCCGGACTGAGGTGAGTTGTGGCCACTGTGTGATTGCCTTTACCTTGTCTGGGTCCATACTAAGTCTCCCTGGGGACACAACAAAGCCCAAGAAGGAGATAGTGGTTACATGAAACTGGGACTTCTCTAGCTTGACATATAGATGGTTCTGGAGGAGGAGCTGAAGGACCCGGCGTATATGAACCACGTGTTCCTCCAGCAAGCTACTAAAAATCAAAATGTCGTCTAGATAGATGAAGGCGTAATGGTTCAGGGCCTCCCGGAGGGCCTCGTTAATGAACCGCTGGAAAACCGTGGGGGCGTTCATCAGGCCAAAGGGCATCACCAAATACTCATAGTGTCCAGACGGCATGATGAACGCAGTCTTCCACTCATCCCCTGCCCTGATGCGGATCAGATTGTAGGCTCTTCGTAGATCCAGTTTTGAGAAAAATTTCGACCTTCTGCAGGCACTCAAATGCAGAATTCATCAAAGGCAGTGGGTACCTATCCTTCTGCGTCACGGCCGCGGTAATCTATGCAAGGCCGCAGATCCCTTTCTTTTTTCTTGACAAAAAAGAACCCCGCCCGCGCAGGGGAGGTGGATGGGCGGATAAACCCAAAGGACAGGGCTTCTTTAATATAGTCCTCCATGGCTTGGTGTTCTGGGGGTGACAAGGAGAATAACCTGCCCCTAGGTGGAGCAGCTCCTGGGAGTAGGTTGATCGCACAATCAAAGGACGTATGGGGCGGCAGTGTCTGGGCCTTTTGTTTGGAGAAGACCTCCTGGAGGTCCCAATAATCTTGGGGCACGTGGGATAAATCTACTGGTTCCACAGTAGTTGGAGGTAGGGTGTGTGTTCCTTTGAGGCAGCTCTGGGAACACCTAGAGCCCCAAACAGAAATGGACCTGGTAGACCAGTCAATGCGGGGGTTATGTGCTTGAAGCCAAGGGAACCCGAGCACTAGGAGCAACTCAGGTACCCGAGTCACATAGAAGGTCAGTCGTTCTATGTGGTGGCCTAACTGTAGAGTGACCGGTGATGTTTGGGTGGTTATGGGTCCCGAGTCTAATCGCCGCCTGTCAAGTGCGAAGACGGGTATGGGATGGGGAAGTGGGTCTACTGGGAGCCCTAGTCTCTTGACTAGATTCTCATCCATGAAATTGCCAGCCGCCCCTGAGTCAACGAAGGCCTGCAGACTGGTTTCTTTGCCTTCTCCCCAATCAATGACGACGGGAATGAAGAGGCCAGACGGGTGAGGAACAGTGTCTGGGGCCATCACAGGTCCCTCTTCCTGGGATGGCCCTGGCCTTTTGGCATCAGGCGGGGACAACGTGAACGCCAGTGACCCATCTGCCCACAATACAAACACCTATTCTCACTTCTACGAGCTTCCCTCTCGTGAGGAGGTAAGCCAGCGGCGCCCAATTGCATAGGCTCTACCAAAGAGTTGTCAGACTTGGGCCCACGGGAGAGGCCTATGGAAGCCTGTCTGTACTTGTTAGCCAGCATGTTCCCTGTGGCTGAACGGCATTGCCTGCATCGTTCACGCAGGCGGTTATCGATTCTGATTGACAAATCATATAATGCTTCTAGATCATCAGGAGGGTCACGAGTAGTCAGTTCATCCTTTAACTCCTCAGAGAGGCCTTGCACATATACAGCTAGGAGAGCTTGGGTATTCCAACTTGAGCTGGCCACGAGAGTCCTGAACTCCACGGCATAATCAGCCACTGAGCGGCTACCTTGACGGAGCCGCAGAAGGGATGATGTCATGACTCCCCCTGTGAGTGGATGGTCAAAGGTGCTCCTTAGTGCTGACACAAATGAATCCAGAGTGGGGTGATCAGCTAATCTATTCTGCCACACTGCTGTGGCCCATGCTAGCGCTCTTCCAGTTAAGAGAGAAATCATAAAGGCGATCTTCGCCCTTTCAGATGGGAACTGGGAGGGCTGCATTTCAAACACCAGTGAGCACTGCATTATAAAAGAGTTACACTTCCCTGCATCTCCAGCATAGGGCTGGGTAGCGGGCAACCTTGTCTCAGCAGGGGTAGAGGGAGACTGAGTCATGGCCTGGGTTGGGAAGTCGACCCACGGGTCGATTCTTGATCTGTATCCACTAGGGAAGTGGGTTGGGGCTGCAACATGGACTGAATCTGTGCAACCCGCTCAGACACACCCCGAATTTCTGAAAACAGTGCCGCCAGAGCTTGCTCATGCTTCCCCAGAGCAGTGGCCTGACCGGCCACAATCTCCGCTATCCGTCCTAAACCCGCTGGTTCCGGTGTTGGTGCGGACATACTGATATGGGGCTAGGCGATAAGATGTTCAAAAGTGTCGCGCAGGCCCCGCTTGCCCGGGAGGCCAATATATATGGTGTGAAAGGAACCATGTGCGGAGACGGATCAAAAGACTCCGCCTAAAATGCAGCCACTTAGAGCAGGACAGAGAGGTTGTGAACCCCAAGCCATAACGCTACCGACTGAGCTAATGCTATTGCATGACATTTGTGAGTGTTGCAGTGCTTGTGAAACTGGATCGGGAAGCTCAGCTCCAACAGCTGAACTCAAAGCGCCGCAGCGTGGCGGAAAAACACAACTCAAAACTGGCCTTCCTTCTGGCCGAACTTAAAGGCACCAAATGAGACAAAAAATCTCTAACTTAAGATGGCTGAATCTTTATCTGGGAGTGAGGACTCTCAGTCTGTCCTCCTCTTTAGTTTTGTGCCTACTTCCTCTTAAATCCTGAGCTCCCTTTTCTTTCTTTCCCTCAATAATTTCTCTCCCTTTCCTTTCTTTTTCTTTCAAAACCTAAATATTTTATTTCTTTTCTTTTCTTCTTTTTTTTTTTACATATCAAAATCACCGATCAGAGTAGCGTGGCGCTGCTCTGTTACCTGGCACAGATGTATGTCCCCACGTGGAGTGAGGCAATCAGAGGGCTTATAAAGAGGCACGGCCAGGTGCTGCACGTTTACGCTGATTACCTTCCTGAGATCGCCGCGTTATAAAAGCCCGTGCAGGTGGCCGCGGATCTGGCTGAGAAGGCACCTGCCGCGTTACAGAATGACTTTTCTAAACTTCTGTACTCTGCCCCTTCCGAACTGTCTGTGCAGATGGAAGTATGAGTGGGCCTTTAGTAACACAATAAGTTATGGGCAGAGTCATATGTTCAATCAGCACACTTCACAAATAACCAAAATTACATGACATTGTGATAAATTAACTCATAATGCAGCTCTTTTTAAAATGACAAGCCTAACCCAGCTGGATGGAGTCAAACTAACCCTATTACTAGTTAGTAATAACAGGTAAGAAATTAAAGTTACAGCAAATTGGCTGTTTACTCATGTTTGGTCATAATGGGGATTATATTTTATTTTATTGTAAATCAAAAATCAAAACAACCAAAAACAAATATACACTAAAAAATGCCAGTCAGTCATGTCATGCCATCATGCCAAATAACACCAGGAAGAAATATAGAATCATTATTAATAGATTATATCTAACATAAATGGAGTGTAAATATGGTTTGTGGTTCCAAAATGCATGTGTATTGAGCATAAAAGGCTCCTTGAGTTTGCTTATACTTGATGCAATGAGATACAAGTTCATAGCCATCATTAAAATTAACAGTGAATACATAACCACACCCCTTTACACCCACAGTTTCTTATGAAGACATAAAAGCAAGGTGCATATTTAAAGCACTTTTAAGCATCTGCCCTGGTCTTTAGAGTGCTGGAAGCCACTGCTCTGGCCATGCAGCTCTTTTCCAGTATCATGACTTTTCTATCAGCTCTGTGGATAACTGGGTTCCACTGTGCAACGAGTAAAGCTAATCCAATCACCTGCAGGCTATGGACTGACCCTCAGTTGCCTGGAATATTTATGAATGGAGATTTTGTGATTGGAGGGATTTTCACTTTTCATCATTATACAAAAACAGAGCAAATTACATACACCAGGTTGCCATCCCAAACACAGTGCTATGGGTATGTATGGAGTGAATAGCACAGAAAGCAGGGGATTCTGTTTGAAATGACTTGACATTAGACATGAATTTATTTTATTTGTTGTGACACCTAAAAATGTCCAGCAGAACAACAGAACCTAATAACTTTATCTAAGGTCGCTTTGTCTTCTTTTACTGTTTCCTAAAAGCATTGACTTCAGGGAAGTTCGCTTTGCCCGTGCCATGGAGTTCACCATCCACGAGATCAACAGCAGAACAGATCTCCTCCCGGGCATTAAGTTAGGCTATCAGATACATGACTCATGTTCTACTGTGCCAATGGCAATCAGAGTTGCAGTTCAGCTTGCAAATGGTTTTGAGCCAGTGTTCAATGAAACCAGTTCTTGTTCTGAATATGCAGCAGCCACTCTGCCTGCTATCATAGGAGACTCTGCTTCCACACAGTCAATCAGCATAGCCAGAATGCTTGGTCTTTTTGGAATTCCACAGGTAAAAATGATTGGCTTTGCCACAGTCTCTAATATTTAAAAAAATTCTTTATATCTACACTCATGCTATTGCTTTTGATATGTTGGCATCAGAAGAATTATGTTGGGATTTATCATATGTGCCACAATTTAAATTCATATATGTTGTCTAATCTTTTAGTTGTCTAAAGTAATAATGCCCATAAATTTGCACTAGTAAAGGCTAATCAGCCAATGATTTTCATTTCTTGCATTGCCTTTGCTGCAATTTCAGGTGAGTCATTATTAACCTACCTGTGTTTCCCGAGCATGGCACCATGAAATTATTAATAGCTGCTGCCACGGCCCACAACGTAAATACAAATGACAATATGACAATAAATCAGCACTAGTAAAGTTAAGAAAAAGAGTATTATTAATGTAATGTTTCTTCTTTCTTGCACTGCCTGAATTCCAGGTGAGTCACTATGCGACCTGCGCATGTCTGAGTGATAAGAATCACTATCCTACCTTCTTTAGGACCATACCTAGTGACCAACATCAAGCAGCTGCACTGGCAAGAATGGTCAAGCATTTTGGATGGACATGGATTGGAGCAGTTCGTAGTGACTCAGACTATGGAAATTATGGAATGGCATCATTCTTAAAGGCTGCGCAAACAGAGGGGATCTGTGTGGAATTTTCCGAGGCTTACTACAGGACACAGCCACGTAGTAAACTGGAGCGAGTGGCAAATGTCATTCGGAGATCCACAGCCCGGGTTATAATAGCATTTATGGCATCAGGTGACATGAAGATTCTTTTAGCAGAGCTATCACGACAGCCACCACCTCCACTTCAGTGGATTGGAAGTGAAACGTGGATCACAGATCCTGATATTTTGCAGTATAACATGTGCGCTGCTGCAATAGGGTTTGGTGTTCCCCAGTCAGTAATTCCTGGCCTTCGTGAGTTTCTTCTAGACCTCACTCCAAGCAAAGCATTACAATCACCCTTGTTAACAGAATTTTGGGAGAGCTCATTCAGCTGTAACCTTAAAGGTCTAACAGGTGTCTCAGAAGTCATGCGGGAATGTGATGGCAGTGAGGACATTCACACACTGCAGAACCCATACTTAGACACGTCTCAGTTGCGCATCACTAACATGGTGTACAAAGCAACATATGCCATAGCACATGCCATCCATGGTCTGATTTGTAATGGCACCCGATGTGATAAAACCATTCAATTTTCACCATGGCAGGTATAAAGCAGCTTTATTAAAAATATTTGGGTTGTATCAGTCATGATCCCCAGCTTACCTGCTTAATGAAATAAGCTTAAATATTTAGTGCCTTACTTGCATATATTAATATTTATACTTATATTACATATATATTGACCATAAAGTGATATTCTTAGTAATATATTTAACAGTAATTTAGAGATACATGTGAATCGTATTGTCTATTCTGAAAATTTTAGGCTGTATTTTCAACTTATTTTCATTAATTTATGCCTGCAGGTTCTCAATCAACTCAAACTAGTGAACTTCACTACAAATAATGGTTTTCGGGTCTCGTTTGATTCGAATGGAGACCCTCCAGCTGTCTACGAACTCATAAACTGGCAGTTTAAGAAAAATGGTGCTTTGGATTTTGTCACAGTGGGCCAGTATGACTCATCTAAACCAAGAGGACAAGAGTTCAGAATGAGCAAAAATATCAGCTGGGTTGGAGGACAGACTGAGGTATTGCACAACAGCCTAGCTGACTATAAAGTAAGAGTTCTAAAATTCTGTGTGTACGAACAGACAGCCATGCCAATTATAATGTTTCTCACACATCTGATTCTGTCCACAAAGGCTATTTTTCTCTGTGTATAAGTATGTTATACACTAAACTGCAGTATTGGCATGTGTTATGGATGAAATTTGAAATGTACTCCTGTATTTTTAGGTACCAGTGTCTGTGTGCAGTGAGAGCTGTCCTCCAGGCACCAGGAAAGCTGTACAGAAGAGAAGGCCTGTCTGCTGTTTTGACTGTATACCATGCGCTGAAGGAGAGATCAGTAACAAAACGGGTTCTGTATCCATACATACCACTAAATCACTCCCAGTTATTACTTTGATTATCTTCCTCCACAAATTTGAATAACACACAAAAATGTATAGTAACAGAAAGGTTGTACTACAGCAACCCAGCCAAGCCCAGTACAGTGTCCTGCTATTATGTCTGTAATTCTTATTGAGCTAAAATCCTTTCAATTTAAATGATGCATTTTTTTTATCAAAGAAATTATGTGGAGTTGTTATGTGGAAGAAGCAGTGAAAATACTCAAATGGTCATTTTGGCCTACTAAAGGAAGGTGAAATTAAATCAGAAATGCAACATTTTTGAAAGATTTTGTTGGAGACAAGTCTTAATTTCCTGAAAAGTGTTTCATAAGGTAAAGTTCCATTATGTTTCTTCTGTTATGAGCTTCTAACGTTACTCTTTTTAACCTCCTAGATTCTCTGGATTGTTTTCGCTGCCCTCCTGAGTTTTGGCCCAATGCCAAGCAAGACAGCTGCCTCCCAAAGCCTGTTGAGTTCCTCTCCTGGGATGAAACTCTGGGCATCATCCTAACTGTCTTCTCCATCGCTGGGGCCTTCATAGCTGTGTGTGTAGGTGCTGTCTTTTACAAACACAGGACCTCTCCTATTGTCAGGGCCAATAACTCAGAACTCAGCTTTCTGTTGCTCTTCTCTCTGACTCTGTGTTTCCTCTGTTCACTTACTTTCATTGGTCGGCCCTCTGAGTGGTCCTGTGTACTGCGCCACACAGCATTTGGGATCACCTTTGTCCTCTGCATCTCCTGTGTTCTGGGAAAAACAATAGTGGTGTTAATGGCTTTCAGGGCTACACTTCCAGGTAGTAATGTCATGAAATGGTTTGGGCCTCCACAACAAAGACTCAGTGTGATTTCTTTTACTCTCATACAAGTCCTTATTTGTGTGCTTTGGTTGAAAATATCACCTCCTTTCCCCTTCAGAAATCTAAAGCACTACAAGGAAAAAATAATCTTAGAATGTGGCTTAGGTTCAGCTATAGGATTCTGGGCTGTGCTGGGATATATAGGATTCCTTGCACTTTTGTGCTTTATTTTAGCTTTTCTAGCACGGAAGTTGCCTGATCATTTTAATGAAGCCAAATTCATCACATTCAGCATGCTCATATTTTGTGCAGTTTGGATCTCCTTTATTCCTGCTTATGTCAGCTCTCCTGGAAAATTCACTGTAGCTGTTGAAATATTTGCAATTCTGGCTTCAAGCTTTGGTTTGATTATTTGTATTTTTGCTCCCAAATGTTTCATAATTATTTTTAAGCCAGATCAGAATACCAAGAAACACATTATGGGTAAGGCATATTCAAAAGATCACTGAGACCATCACATGGATAGTAAACATAACATGAAGATCCAGAAACTTGGGGTGTTTTCACACTTGGTCCATTTCAGTGTGCCAGGTGGTCTCAGATGGATGATTTTTTGTGCATATGTGAATACAACAAATGAACTTAGATACCACTTAAGTGACCCACAGAACCCACAGAACCAAAAGAAGGACCACAAAAGAACCAAAAGAACCAAAAAAGGACCACAAAAGAACCATACTCAGACCACCTCTAAAGGTGGTCTGAGTATGGTTCTTTTGTGGTCCTTTTTTGGTCCGCTTGATTTGTGCATTGTGGAAACAAAGTGGTCGCAGTCAGCTTCACATTTTGCTTTATAGATAAAGAACTTGAGGGTTGATGAATATACATAGCACCAGTTTTCTCTCACCTAAAACAACTCAAATGACTTTCCGCGAGGTCGTGTGGTCCCACAATAAGGTCAACATCTTAGGTAGCAACATGACAGATGGGCTAATAGAACCACTGTGGCAGTTGCAGTTATATGATAGAGCTTAAGTTAAAGTATAAAGTATGTGTGTAATATATGTAGTGTATGCAACTATTTTTTCTACCCCAACCATCCACATAAGCTAAACAGTCAATAGCTCTATGACATGAAGCATGAGTTGATTTTGATGGTTCAGCATCAAAAATGCTTCTGGTATTTTACTCCAAATTTGTTTTGCCCGCTGTGTTTTTCATCCAAACCATAGCATTTCAGCTATGGTGAAATCATGAAAAGCAACCATTTTGAATGACACATCAGCATCATGAAAAGCAATCATTTTGAATGACACTTCAGTGTTACACAGCTATTACACTGTGGTAAAAGACTCATGGTGTGAACAACAAGTAGGCTGAGATCTTATCAATGCTAAAATTTCCAGAAAAAGAATTGAGTCCTCTTTCGAGTCCACTCATATTGTCAACACCAACAGCATTGAGACCATTTGCAGCTAGTTCCCTGTCAGGTTCTCTTTAACAAGAGTATGGTACATTTAAAAAGATAATAAATAAATAAATAAATATAAATAAATAAAGCATAAATAAAACAGAAGAATAAATAAAATACAGTGAGTTATGATTCATACTATATTACCTTATACACTGTATATGGCATGTATAGAGTCATTGAGTTTTACACTCCTTTTATGTCTTCCCCATTACTAAAAATTAATGCTCAAATAAAATTAACCTATATACAAATATGTATTTAAGATGTTTATGATTGCTTTAATAAATCAGATTACCAAGGTGATGATTTGAATTCCCCATTCCATTCTATATCAGCTATGAAATTGTACTTGTCTCTTTATGAGCAGTTGTTGTGCTTTTTTTCTTGTATTTGAGTGTACAAAATCCAAGGCAAAGGCTGTCCACACACTGAAGGAAAACTAGACCACAAAGGTCTATCAAAATATATATTTATTATTATAGATTTGCATAATGAAAAAAGCCAAAGATCAGTGAGTTACAGCAGACCAGTGAGCAAACGTTTGAGACCATAGCTTTCTTCAGTGTTCACCTAACAAACAACAGTTCATCCTTTTACAGACAACACAAGGTTGTGGTGCAGTTTTTGTGGTGTATTTCTATACTATATTTTCTCTGAAATGAAGAGTTTCTCTTGATCAAGCTCAGCTGGTCTCAATCTTCAATTATGTGTGTAAAAGGGATGAACTGTTGTTTGTTAGGTGAGCACTGAAGAAAGCTATGGGCTGAAACGATTGCTCACTGGTCTGGTTTTCATTCAGTGTGTGGACAGCCTTTGCCTTGGATTTTGCAAACTTTCTTCCTTCACGCACCTGAAGATATATTTATCTCATTTGAGTGCAAGTATCCCTCTTCCTTACATGTTTATAAGTACATAAATAAATAAGTAAGTAAACAAACAAAAGTGTTATATATATATATATATATATATATATATATATATATATCTATATATATATATATATATATATATATATATATATATATATATATATATATATATATATATATTGTAGGATCTGAAGCGAACAGGCAAGGAAAGCAAAGAAGCCATAAAGCTAGGAATCCTGCTCCCAGACTTTGCAGTCCCAAGTTAATTACCGCTAAAGGACTTAATGGTCTTGTCTGCAGTACCTGAGCAAATTTTTGGTCTTTTATGATCCACCATGCCTGCTTAGATCAAAAGGTGCAGGCTCTTTGTTGGTACACAAAGGCTACAGCAGGTGGCTGAGCTTTCTCTTACAAAGCCCCCCAGTTATTGAACAGCCATCCAGTTAGTGTTTGGGAGTCAGAAAAAAAAATATTTGTTTAGTCAAGCCTTTTGTTAATAGCTTTTTGCTAAGGTAAAGGCACAGATCTGGATGGTTCATGGGCATAGAGTGTTTTGGTAAACTACTTTGGTAAATCTCCACTCTCAGGCATTCACTCAGGTTTGTTGATTGTGGAGTGGCTCCCATTTTTTGTCCTAGGGTGCCCTTCATGTCTATGATACCTTCTGGATCTCCCTCTTAGTTGGCCTGTCATAGCTAGTCTTGTAGGAGTCCCTACTTACACTCTGCACACAATGTACATTTCTTAAACCATTACAGCACATGACCATACTTAATAATCTGACCATACTTAATAATCTTTTATATCTGGATTTCTGTAAAGTTGCTTTGTGACAATGTCCATTGTTAAAAGAACTACGGTATATAAATAACAATTGAATGAATTGAATGAGGCCTACTCCAGCCCATGTATGCACATTAGAAAAATTCAGCTTTTTTTGCAAGCTACATAGTGTAGAGCATGATATAGCAAGGATAAAACACTCAACCATGCCAACAGGACTTTTCCACAGGCACACTATTCTGGGGACTGTAGGGGCTGTGGAACTGATCTTCACATTAGGCAATGTGAAAAACTCAAGGGTCCTGAGGGAAACTGCACTAGGGAAGGGACTCAGAAGTGAGAAAAGGACAGCAACTGATGATGCATTGGGTAGTACATACTTTGTCATTGTCATTGTATGATTTTGTGAGAGGTCTCAGCATGGTTTGCATGCCCACTAGAGGATGTCAAGTTATTAAACACTGCCCCTGGCAGTCTAGGAAGGGTTAAATATAAACTATTTCAATGAATGAGTAGCAGAGATAAATGCTACATTTTTGTAATTTTTCTATGTTCATACATCAGTTCAGAATCATGTAAAATAGGGGTAAAATACAACCAACACTGGACTGTTGTAACTAAATTTTAATAGAGGGTGTCAAACATAGTTGGTACTCCCCTGGTTTTCAGCCCCGTTCATTCACAAATCTCTGCTGGCCAATCACACTGGAGGAGAGAGGGCAGTTTTGACACTTGAGTTTTGGAGAATGACTTTTCTAAACTTCTGTACTCTGCCCCTTCCGAACTGTCTGTGCAGATGGAAGTATGAGTGGGCCTTTAGTAACACAATAAGTTATGGGCAGAGTCATATGTTCAATCAGCACACTTCACAAATAACCAAAATTACATGACATTGTGATAAATTAACTCATAATGCAGCTCTTTTTAAAATGACAAGCCTAACCCAGCTAGGTAATTCACATTTTTTTTTTTTTGCAATAGTTGTTAGACTTTTCTCTTCACAGTGAAAGAATATGTAATGATGGAGTCAAACTAACCCTATTACTAGTTAGTAATAACAGGTAAGAAATTAAAGTTACAGCAAATTGGCTGTTTACTCATGTTTGGTCATAATGGGGATTATATTTTATTGTTAAGTTTTGAGTAAGTGTAAACCAAAAATTAAAACGACCAAAAACAAACATGCACTAAAAAATGCCAGTCAATCATGTCATGCCATCATGCCAAATAACACCAGGAAGAAATTTAGAATCATTATTAATAGATTATATCTAACATAAATGGAGTGTAAATATGGTTTGTGGTTCCAAAATGCATGTGTATTGAGCATAAAAGGCTCACACTTGCAGCAGCTTGAGTTTGCTTATACTTGATGCAATGAGATACACCACAAAGTTCATGGCCATCATTAAAATTAACAATGAATACATATCCACACCCCTTTACACCCACAGTTTCTTATGAAGGCATAAAAGCAAGGTGCATATTTAAAGCACTTTTAGGCATCTGCCCTGGTCTTTAGATTGCTGGAAGCCACTGCTCTGGCCATGCAGCTCTTTTCCAGTATCATGAGTTTTCTATCAGCTCTGTGGATAACTGGGTTCCGCTGCGCAACAAGTAAAGCTAATCCAATTACCTGCAGGCTATGGACTGACCCTCAGTTGCCTGGGATTTTTATGAATGGAGATTTTGTGATTGGAGGGATTTTCACTTTTCATCATTATACAAAAACAGAGCAAATTACATACACCAGGTTGCCATCCCAAACACAGTGCTATGGGTATGTGTGGAGTGAATAGCACAGAAAGCAGGGGATTCTGTTTGAAATGACTTGACATAAGACATGAAATTATTTTATTTGTTGTGATACCTAAATATGTCCAGCAGAACAACAGAACCTAATAACTTTATCTAAGGTCGCTTTGTCTTCTTTTACTGTTTCCTAACAGCATTGACTTCAGGGAAGTTCGCTTTGCCCGTGCCATGGAGTTCACCATCCACGAGATCAACAGCAGAACAGATCTCCTCCCGGGCATTAAGTTAGGCTATCAGATACATGACTCATGCTCTACTGTGCCAATGGCAATCAGAGTTGCATTTCAGCTTGCAAATGGTTTTGAGCCAGTGTTCAATGAAACCAGTTCTTGTTCTGAATATGCAGCAGCCACTGTGCCTGCTATCATAGGAGACTCTGCTTCCACACAGTCAATCAGCATAGCCAGAATGCTTGGTCTTTTTGGAATTCCACAGGTAAAAATGATTGGCTTTGCCACAGTCTCTAATATTTAAAAAAAATCTTTATATCTACACACATGCTATTGCTTTTGGTATGAAGGCATCAGAAGAATTATGTTGGGATTTATCATATGTGCCACAATTTAAATTCATATATGTTGTCTAATCTTTTAGTTGTCTAAAGTAATAATGCCCATAAATTAGTAAAGGCTAATCAGCCAATGATTCTCATTTCTTGCATTGCCTTTGCTGCAATTTCAGGTGAGTCATTATTAACCTACCTGTGTTTCCCGAGCATGGCACCATGAAATTATTAATAGCTGCTGCCATGGCCCACAACGTAAATACAAATGACAATATGACAATAAATCAGCACTAGTAAAGTTAAGAAAAAGAGTATTATTAATGTAATGTTTCTTCTTTCTTGCACTGCCTGAATTCCAGGTGAGTCACTCTGCGACCTGCGCATGTCTGAGTGATAAGCATCAGTTTCCTACCTTCTTTAGGACCATACCTAGTGACCAACATCAAGCAGCTGCACTGGCAAGAATGGTCAAGCATTTTGGCTGGACATGGATTGGAGCAGTTCGTAGTGACTCAGATTATGGAAATAATGGAATGGCATCATTCTTAAAGGCTGCGCAAACAGAGGGGATCTGTGTGGAATTTTCCGAGGCTTACTACAGGACACAGCCACGTAGTAAACTGGAGCGAGTGGCAAATGTCATTCGGAGATCCACAGCCCGGGTTATAATAGCATTTATGCACACAGGGGACATGAAATTTCTCTTAGAAGAGCTGGCACGACAGCCACCACCTCCACTTCAGTGGATTGGAAGTGAAGCATGGATCACAGATCCTGATATTTTGAAGTATAACATGTGCGCTGCTGCAATAGGGTTTGGTGTTCCCCAGTCAGTTATTCCTGGCCTTCGTGAGTTTCTTCTAGACCTCACTCCAAGCAAAGCATTACAATCACCCCTGTTAACAAAATTTTGGGAGAGCTCATTCAGCTGTAACCTTAAAGGTCTAACAGGTGTCTCAGAAGTCATGCAGGAATGTGATGGCAGTGAGGACATTCACACACTGCAGAACCCATACTTAGACACGTCTCAGTTGCGCATCACTAACATGGTGTACAAAGCAACATATGCCATAGCACATGCCATCCATGATCTGATTTGTAATGGCACCCAATGTGATAAAACCATTCAATTTTCACCATGGCAGGTATAAAGCAGCTTTATTAAAAATATTTGGGTTGTATCAGTCATGATCCCCAGCTTACCTGCTTAATGAAATAAGCTTAAATATTTAGTGCCTTACTTGCATATATTAATATTTATACTTATATTACATATATATTGACCATAAAGTTATATTCTTAGTAATATATTTAACAGTAATTTAGAGATACATGTGAATCGTATTGTCTATTCTGAAAATTTTAGGCTGTATTTTCAACTTATTTTCATTAATTTATGCCTGCAGGTTCTCAATCAACTCAAACTAGTGAACTTCACTACAAATAATGGTTTTTGGGTCTCGTTTGATTCGAATGGAGACCCTCCAGCTGTCTACGAACTCATAAACTGGCAGTTTAAGAAAAATGGTGCTTTGGATTTTGTCACAGTGGGCCAGTATGACTCATCTAAACCAAGAGGACAAGAGTTCAGAATGAGCAAAAATATCAGCTGGGTTGGAGGACAGACTGAGGTATTGCACAACAGCCTAGCTGACTATAAAGCAAGAGTTCTAAAATTCCGTGTGTACGAACAGACAGCCATACCAATTACAATGTTTCTCACACATCTGATTCTGTCCACAAAGGCTATTTTTCTCTGTGTATAAGTATGTTATACACTAAACTGCAGTATTGGCATGTGTTATGGATGAAATTTGAAATGTACTCCTGTATTTTTAGGTGCCAGTGTCTGTGTGCAGTGAGAGCTGTCCTCCAGGCACCAGGAAAGCTGTACAGAAGAGAAGGCCTGTCTGCTGTTTTGACTGTATACCATGCGCTGAAGGAGAGATCAGTAACAAAACGGGTTCTGTATCTATACATACTACTAAATCACTCTCAATTATTACTTTGATTATCTTCCTCCACAAATCTGAATAACACACAAAAATGTATAATAACAGAAAGGTTGTACTACAGCAACCCAGCCAAGCCCAGTACAGTGTCCTGCTATTATGTCTGTAATTCTTATTGAGCTAAAATCCTTTCAATTTAAATGATGCATTTTTTTTATCAAAGAAATTATATGGAGTTGTTATGTGGAAGAAGCAGTGAAAATACTCAAATGGTCATTTTGGCCTACTAAAGGAAGGTGAAATTAAATCAGAAATACAACATTTTTGAAAGATTTTGTTGGAGACAAGTCTTAATTCCCGGAAAAGTGTTTCATAAGGTAAAGTTCCATTATGTTTCTTCTGTTATGAGCTTCTAACGTTACTCTTTTTAACCTCCTAGATTCACTGGATTGTTTTCGCTGCCCTCCTGAGTTTTGGCCCAATGCCAAGCAAGACAGCTGCCTCCCAAAGCCTGTTGAGTTCCTCTCCTGGGATGAAACTCTGGGCATCATCCTAACTGTCTTCTCCATCGCTGGGGCCTTCATAGCTGTGTGTGTAGGTGCTGTCTTTTACAAACACAGGACCTCTCCTATTGTCAGGGCCAATAACTCAGAACTCAGCTTTCTGTTGCTCTTCTCTCTGACTCTGTGTTTCCTCTGTTCACTTACTTTCATTGGTCGGCCCTCTGAGTGGTCCTGTGTACTGCGCCACACAGCATTTGGGATCACCTTTGTCCTCTGCATCTCCTGTGTTCTGGGAAAAACAATAGTGGTGTTAATGGCTTTCAGGGCTACACTTCCAGGTAGTAATGTCATGAAATGGTTTGGGCCTCCACAACAAAGACTCAGTGTGATTTCTTTTACTCTCATACAAGTCCTTATTTGTGTGCTTTGGTTGAAAATATCACCTCCTTTCCCCTTCAGAAATCTAAAGCACTACAAGGAAAAAATAATCTTAGAATGTGGCTTAGGTTCAGCTATAGGATTCTGGACTGTGCTCGGATATATAGGATTCCTTGCAATTTTGTGCTTTATTTTAGCTTTTCTAGCACGGAAGTTGCCTGATAACTTTAATGAAGCCAAATTCATCACATTCAGCATGCTTATATTTTGTGCAGTTTGGATCTCCTTTATTCCTGCTTATGTCAGCTCTCCTGGAAAATTCACTGTAGCTGTTGAAATATTTGCAATTCTGGCTTCAAGCTTTGGTTTGATTATTTGTATTTTTGCTCCCAAATGTTTCATAATTATTTTTAAGCCAGATCAGAATACCAAGAAACACATTATGGGTAAGGCATATTCAAAAGATCACTGAGATCATCACACGAATAGTAAACATAACATGAAGATCCAGAAACTTGGGGTGTTTTCACACTTGGTCCATTTCAGTGTGCCAGGTGGTCTCAGCATTTTTTTGTGCATATGTGAATACAACAAATGAACTTAGACACCACTTAAGTGACCCACATAAGCCACAGAATCAAAAGAACCATACTCAGACCACCTTCAGAGGTGGTCTGAGTATGGCTCTTTTGTGAAGGTGGTCTGAGTATGGTTCTTTGTGGTCCTTTTTTGGTCCACTTGATTTGTGCATTGTGGAAACAAAGTGGTCGCAGTCAGCTTCACATTTTGCTTTATAGATAAAGAACTTGAGGGTTGATGAATATACATAGCACCAGTTTTCTCTCGCCTAAAACAACTCAAATGACTTTCCGCGGGGTCGTGTGGTCCCACAGTAAGGTCAGCATCTTAGGGAGCAACATGACAGATGGGCTAATAGAACCACTGTGGCAGTTGCAATTATATGATAGAGCTTAAGTTGTTAGGCAGCAGTAATAGTAGTATTGTATCAGTGTAGTAATAATACTATTAGTATAAAGTATGTGTGTAATATATGTAGTATATGCAACTATTTTTTCTACCCCAACCACCCACATAAGCTAAACAGTCAATAGCTCTATGACATGAAGCATGAGTTGATTTTGATGGTTCAGCATCAAAAATGGCTTCTGGTATTTTACTCCAAATTTGTTTTGCCTGCTGTGTATTTCATCCAAACCATAGCATTTCAGCTATGGTGAAATCATGAAAAGCAACCATTTTGAATGACACTTCAGTGTTACCCAGCTATTACACTGTGGTAAAAGACTCATGGTGTGAACAAGTGGTCTGAGATCTCATCAATGCTAAAATTTCCAGAAAAAGAACTGAGTCCTCTTTCGAGTCCACTCATATTGTCAACACCAACAGCATTGAGACTATTTGCAGCTAGTTCCCCGTCAGGTTCTCTTTAACAGGAGTATGGTACATTTAAAAAGAATTATGAAAACACACATAAAACAGAAGAATAAATAAAATACAGTGGGTTATGATTCATACTACATTACCTTATACACTGTATATGGCATGTATAGAGTCATTGAGTTTTACACTCCTTTTATGTCTTCCCCATTACTAAAAATTAATACTAAAATAAAATTAACCTATATACAAATATGTATTTAAGATGTTTATGATTGCTTTAATAAATCAAATTACCAAGGTGCTGATTTGAATTCCCCATTCCATTCTATATCAGCTATGAAATTGTACTTGTCTCTTTATGAGCAGTTGTTGTGCTTTTTTTCTTGTATTTGAGTGTACAAAATCCAAGGCAAAGGCTGTCCACACACTGAAGGAAAACTAGACTACAAACGCCTATCAAAATATATATTTATTATTTTAGATTTGCATAATGAAAAAATCCAAAGATCAGTGAGTTACAGCAGACCAGTGAGCAAACGTTTGAGACCATAGCTTTCTTCAGTGTTCACTTAACAAACAACAGTTCATCCTTTTACAGACACCACAAGGTTGTGGTGCAGTTTTTGTGTTTTTGTGGTGTATTTCTATACTATATTTTCTCTGAAATGAAGAGTTTCTCTTGATCAAGCTCAGCTGGTCTCAATCTTCAATTATGTGTGTAAAAGGGATGAACTGTTGTTTGTTAGGTGAGCACTGAAGAAGGCTATGGGCTGAAACCATTTGCTCACTGGTCTGGTTTTCATTCAGTGTGTGGACAGCCTTTGCCTTGGATTTTGCAAACTTTCTTCCTTCACGCACCTGAAGATATATTTATCTCATTTGAGTGCAAGTATCCCTCTTCCTTACATGTGTATAAGTACATAAATAAATAAGTAAGTAAGCAAACAAACAAACATGTTTTTATATAAATAAATAAATTTATATATAGATAGATAGATAGATAGATAGATAGATATAGATACACACACACACATATACATATGCTCAGCGCATATAACAGCCAGCAGAGGCTCGGCACATGCTTCAGTACTGTCATGTTTTCTTTACTTTGCCATGTGTATTTTGCTTTGGTTCATGTCTTGTCTCCTCCTTTGTACTGTCATTGGTTGTATCCCTCACATGTCCTTATCACTCACACTGGTTTCTAGTTTTCCCTTTGATTAGTTTGTATATTTAAACTCTTGTGTGTCTTTGTTGTTGGCGAAGTATTATTCAGTATTTACCTGTCTTTACTGAGCCTTTGTTTTGTGTCCTGATTTTCCCTGTTCATTATATCGTTCTGTTTCCTAGCTAGGGTTCTTTGGATAATCCCTCCTATCATTGTTTGATCATCGCCCAACCTCTGCCTGTGTATTGTTTTTGATCATGAGTCACATTTTTTGATTCATCTGTTTACCTCTCTTTAATAAACACTTACACTCCAATTGCATCCATTTCAACCCGCATTACACGATAGAATACTTCGCTGTCACCATGGCTGCAGTGGGAAAGCAAGAGGGACATCAAGCCCGGATTAACATGCCGGACCTCGACTCGATCCACTTTTCTCAATGGATTTTTATTTATCCCCCAGAACCCTTGGATGGCTTTGCAGTTTACCTGGAATGCTTCCTGCTGCAGTGCCAAGTTTATTTTGAGAGCCTGTCGAACCTCAAGCTTGATGAGAAGCGGTGGCTAAGGTTCTTGTTGTCCCAACTCACCAGCTGAGCCTGCCAATGGGCAGAGCTCCTGATTGCCATGGGAACCAGAGGCCTTTGCAATGTAGCTGAGTTTGTCAGCTTATTAAGAAAGGAGTTCGGGTGATCCAAGTTTAACTCCGAACTTGAAAAAAATTTTTGTCAGCTGAACCCACATGGCCATTCACAAAATACTATGAGGAGCAGAAGGCTGGAGAGGCCGATATATATATATTGAACAAGCTACATAATTAAATAAGTATTAGGGCAAATCAGAAGTAAAATGTCTGAAGAATCGGGTGACCAAGAGCCAGGTTTTATATATATATATATATATATATATATATATATATATATATATATATATATATATATATATATATATATATATATATATATACATGATCTAACTCTCTCTACCACTATCTTTGCCAGGGCAACTGGAACCTCCTCTTTCCGTTGTTTGAGGAGATAAATCTGCTGGGTGTTTCCCTATCTGTTTGCAACAGCTCATACTTGACTTCCCCAAGTCGCTGTGTGACCTCTATGAGTCTTTGCCATTTAGAGAACTAAAGTTAGGGAGTAATATTAGAACCCATCAGTTTGGAAGTGGGAAACAATGGTCTGTAACACTCGAATTCACAGCGATTCATGAAGTTTGTGTAGAGTGCATAACATATATATTGTGGCTCGACTGATTTGGATGTCTTTCTGGATTCCACCCTGGGAGAATACACATAACAGTCCCTCAATCACTCTCTTTAAAGAGATCATCTGCAGGGGCGCTACTTCAGGATATCACATCACATAGTCCATTAGGACAAATAGAAAGCAATATCCACGTATTGGTCAGGTGTCATCGTCAGGCAAAACACATATAAATTCTTTCTAGGGGATCTGAAGAATTGGGAGAGGGAGTAATGGCATGTTTAAGGTGGCCAGTGGAGTCACAAGCTGATATTTGTGGCTAAACACACACCAACAAGGCCAGATGTTTGTGGACACCTCACCCATTCATGCTTTTTGACCATCCCATTCAGGATTTAGTCCCTCCTTTGCTGTTATAATAACGTTCTGGAAAGGCTTTCCACTACGTTTTGGAACATGGCTGTGGGGATTTGCCCATTCATCCACAAGAGCATTAGTGAGGTCAGGCACTGATGTTGGGGTGAGGCCCCGAGTGCAATCAGCGTTCCAAGTCATTCCAAAGGTGTACTGTCGGGTTGAGGTCAGGATTCTGTACAGGCCACTTGAGTTCTTCCACACCATCCTTGGCAAATCATGTCTTCATGGACCTCACTTTTTGTACATGGCCATTGTCATGCTGGAACATATTTGGGCTCGACCCCTTATTTCCAATGAAGGGAAATTTTAATGCTACAGCATACAAAGACATCCCATGCAATTGTGTGCTCCGAACTTTGTGGCAACAGTTTGGAGAAGGCCCACATATGGGTGTGATGATCAGGTGTCTAAAAACTTTTGGCCATATAGTGTAGAAAGGAGCCATTACCCGGTAGTGCTGCGGTAGTTCATTTGTGGGAGAGAGGTCATGAGGCTCTTGAGGACAGCTCAATCTATGGCCCATGATTCTGGTGAACATCACCTGCTGTTGCTGTTGTTTCAAGGAGAGCCTGACGTTTCTTCTCCTGCAGTTTGGACAAGGAATTAGTGAGTTACTTGACATTTAGGGAAATTAATCAATTGCTAGTGAAACAGAAGTAGTCAGTCAATAATGTAAAACTTTTCAACGCAAATAACTTTCCAGCTTTCTAGCTTGCTTATAAATTGGTTTTCTTTCTTTCTTTCTTTCTTTTTCTTTTCTTTCCTTCCTCCTTCCTTCCTTCCTCAAAGCAGTATTGGTTTTACCATGAAAGTAATACATTTTGTGTTACATATTACATTATATGCATCAATGACCATTTTTGGCACCCTATATTTCACCTTGTTTTATACTTTCTGTAGGATTCACTAGTCTTGCCACTAGATAGGGGCAAAAGCAATACTTTTTTTTTTTTTTGAGATATGTTTCCTTGATACAGTGAAGGAGCTGCAAAACGAGCACTGTCCCATTAACATGTAGACCAGAAATCCTGTATGTTAAACTAAAATTTCATTTAATAGATGGTGAGAATCAGAAAGGAATAAAAGTTTAATCATTTTGAATTCAAGTTGAGTGTAAATAATCATCCATTCATTTTCCATTAGCTAATTTCTGATTTATGCTTTCATAATGCATCTTAGGGATGGTACATCTCAGCCATAGAATACTTTTACTGTCCTATGTTTGCATGGCATAAAAAAGTTACTGTCATTGTTATAAGCATTGAATATAACCACACCCCTTGTGACCAGTTCACACCCACTGTTACAGTGCACTGAAGCAAGATAGCTATTTAAAGCATTGTGAGGAAGCTGTCCATGGCCTACAGAGTGCCGGGCCCCACAGATACTACCATGCAATTCATTTCAGTGTGATGTTGTTTGTGTTAACTATGTGGATAACCGTGCTCAACCCTGTAGCATGTAAAGCTTACCCGATTAGCTACAGGTTGGGGACTGACCCTAAGCTACCTGATATATTTATGAATGGGGACTTCATGCTTGGAGGATTTTTGCCATCCATGATTCCACGAGATTAGAGCAAATTGCCTACACCAGTTGCCATCAGAGCCACAATGCTCTGGGTATGTGTGGAATACATAGCAAAGAAAGCAGGGGTTTAAAAGTTCTTCTTCTTCTTTCTTCTTCTTCTTATTATTATTATAATAATAATAATAATAATAATAATAATAATAATAATGTTTACCAGGCATTTACTTTTATTTATTTTATACTGTAGTTTATAGTGCACCACATTTAAACTGAAAGTATTTTTTTTATTTTAATTTGTATTTGATCATTTTTTTTTAACATAAATGTATTTATATATTTATTTAGCTATTATTTTTATTATAATAACTGAAAATAAGATAACTATAATATTGTCAGATTATTTTATTTATTTATTTATTTTTTTTTTTTTTCTAACAGCATGGATTTCAGGGAAGTGCGCTTCGCCCGTGCCATGGAGTTCACCATCAACGAAATCAACAACAGAACAGATCTCCTCCCGGGCATCACGTTAGGATACCAGATACATGATTCATGCTCCACTGTGCCGATGGCTATAAAAGTTGCATTTCAGCTTGCAAACGGTTTGGAGCCGGTTTTCAACTACACTAATTCCTGTTCAAAATCTGCAGATGCCGCTGTAACAGCTGTCATAGGAGATTCTGCTTCCACACAGTCATCAGCATAGCCAGAGTGCTTGGTCTTTTTGGAATTCCACAGGTGAAATTATTAACCTACATGTGTTTCCGAGCATGGCACCATGAAATTATTTATAGCTGCTGCTACGGCCCGCAACGTAATTATTACATAAAAGTCTAATAATTTAGCCAACAATGACAATAAATCATTGTAAAAAAAGTTAAGAATAATAGTATTATTAATGTAATGTTTATTCTTTCTGTGCATTACCTGACTTCCAGGTGAGTCACTATGCGACTGCGCATGTCTGAGTGATAAGCATCATTATCCTGCCTTCTTTAGGACCATACCTAGTGACCAACATCAAGCAGCTGCACTGGCAAGAATGGTCAAGCATTTTGGTTGGATATGGATTGGAGCAGTGCGCAGCGACACTGACTATGGAAATTACGGAATGGCATCATTCCTAAAAGCTGCTCAAGCAGAGGGCATATGTGTGGAATACTCTGAGGCCTACTACAGGACACAGCCTCGCAATAAACTGGAGCGAGTGGCAAACGTGATCCGCCGATCAACGCCCGGGTTATAGTAGCGTTTATGGCATCAGGTGACATGAGGCTTCTTTTAGAAGAGCTATCACGACAGCCACCACCTCCACTTCAGTGGATTGGGAGTGAAACATGGATCACAGATCCTGATTTTCTGCGGTTAACATGTGCGCCGGCGCAATAGGGTTTGGTGTTCCCCCGCTCGTTATTCCTGGCCTTCGTGAGTTTCTTTTAGATATAACTCCAGCTAAAGCATTACAATCACCCCTGTTAACAGAATTTGGGAAAGCTCGTTCAACTGTTACCTTAAAGGGAGAACAGACAACAAAGAGGGTGCACGAGAATGTGATGGGCAGTGAGGACATTCACACGCTCCAGAACCCATACTTAGACACATCTCAGTTACGATCACTAACATGGTGTACAAAGCAACGTATGCCATAGCACATGCCATCCACAGACTCATTTGTAATGACACACAGTGCACACAAGAATATTAAATTTTCACCATGGCAGGTATTAAGAAAAGTTTCATTATAAACTTCCAGTTTAATTGCATTTCTTTTTTTCAAATGAATGAAATAAGCATATATATACATACATTCATGAATAAACCATGGTGTGTATTTTAATGAAATTTTGCCTGCAGATATTTGACCAGCTCAAAAAAGTAAACTTCACTACGAGAAATGGATTTCAGGTCTCATTTGATTCTAATGGTGACCCTCCAGCTGTCTACGAGCTCATAAACTGGCAGTATAAGAAGGATGGCGCTTTGGATTTTATCACAGTGGGGCCAATATGACTCATTCAGACCAAGAGGACAGGAGTTCAGAATGAGCAGAAATATCAGCTGGGTTGGAGGACAGAAGGAGGTACAGTATAACAAGTACTCTAAAAAGTACTGACTAAAGCAGAGGTTCTCAAACTCCTCAAGTTTTTCCTTTTCCTACATCTCGTGTTTTCTTCTTGTGTTAATGCCACATATGCAAAGGCACTAACAACACTCAACTTTGAATTATTGTGATCACCCAGGACTGTAATTACTGTAATTTGAAATACTGGGTAATCTTTTTGAGGTTGTATTTGGAGAATCTTCTTTGCAATTCAATCTTGATTGGTCCAATTTACTGTACACACACTTGGTATTACCCTTTTTGAACACAGAAAATTTTCCTTCATATTCATGCTAAAGCCGAACATGTTTTAAAGAGTTAATATTCACTTTTTTGATAGAGCTTCGTTCCTAATAGACCTTCAAATGAAAGTGTTGTGATTATTTGTCTGTCTTTCATAATTGCTCTTATGTCAGGATCACAGTTTTATGAAACCAGACAAATGTGGCAGTAAACCCTCATTGTTTTTAATAGGTCCTTGCTGTACAATAGGTCAGCATTTAACCCCTCTTTGAAATAAATAAATGTACTATTATAAAACATAATTTACCTTCCAGTATCAGATATGGATAGTTAACTTAAAAGTTATCAGATAGATAGATAGATAGATAGATAGACAGTACTTTATTGATCCCCAAGGAGAAATTTGGTGTCACAAAGCCACAAAATAAGAGCAACAGGAGGACTAAGATGCACAATAAACTCACAATATACCACAAATCAGAAGGGAAAAATACATATAAATAGCTCTCTGAGTTATTTACAGACAGACAAATTTACAGTTATTTACAGACTTACAGATTTACAGTTTCCTGTACAATTAACTGTACAAAATATATTACAGGTTGGCAGGCTTAAAACTGTACATTATGTGATAAGCAGTTGTGGTAGTGCGCGAATAAAAATGTACAAAAGTCATAAATAAGTCGTAAGTAAAGTGGCAGTGTGTGTGTATAAAATGTGCAGTGACCCCATGTAAAAATTGTTGTGCAAGTGTCAATTTAGTAGTTGGGTATACAAAATCAGTAGACATGTCCATTGTCTCCAATGTCCACATAGCTCCCCAAACTCAGTGTTGAAATAATGTTACACACACAAATGTGGTATATTTCTTTGAAAGAAAAGGGAATCTTACAATAGTTTTATAATATATATATATATATATATATTATAGTATATATATATATATATATATTATAAATATATATATTATATATATATATTATACACATACATACATACATACATATATAAAACTATTGTAAGATTACAATTGTATTTATATGTGTGTGTGTGTGTGTGTATAAAAGCATTTTATGGCCGCTAACTGATTATCAAAATATTAATAGAATTTCAGATACTTAGATATACTAGACCTTGTTTACAGCATAAACATCATGCTATAGGGACAGGCGTAACAGTTTATATATACCTTGTCTGTACTTAATGGGAAAATATGAGCAGCATGTATACTGTATTTTTGTTGTTGTTTTTGTTGTTCTTATTTTGTTGCTCAAGATACAAATGTTCAATAGATAAAAATACAGCTTTAGTCATAAAAATAAAAATAATCCTATGAAGCATTTGCACTTGAGGGCTTCTCTGCTGTCTTTCTTAGGTGCCAGTGTCTGTGTGCAGTGAGAGCTGTCTCCAGGAACCAGGAAAGCTGTACAGAAGCGAAGGCCTGTTTGCTGTTTTGACTGTAATACCATGCGCTGAAGGAGAGATCAGTAACAAGACAGGTTGTGTATTACAGTCTATATTGCTAAATGGCATGAACCATGATTGTAGAACTTTAAAAGTGTCAGGCCTCCCCTTACAAAAAGGTTCTTTGGTTGGTTGGAGTTGAATAGTGGGGAGGAGATGGAAGGTATTGGGTACGGAAGCTTTGCCAATAATGGAGAAAGAGAGAGGGAAATGAGAGAAGAGAAAGAATTTAACAAATTAACTAATTACCCTAATTTATTCTTTGATTGTTAAGCTCTACAAAAAGTGCTGATCTTTAAGTATGACTCTATTTTGTTTTTATGTCAGTCATAGTCTAGTTTATTGATTCTCTTTTATGTTCTGTGCACTAGAATCTCTAGAAGTGCTTTTTAATGGTTCTCTCTTTTTAAACCTTGTAGACTCATTGGATTGTTCGCACTGTCTTCCTGAGTTTTGGCCCAACGCCAAGCAAGACAGCTGCCTCCCAAAGCCTATTGAGTTCTTGTCCTGGGATGAAACTCTGGGTATTCTCCTGACAGTGTTCTCCATCGCTGGGGCCTTCATGGCTGTGTGTGTGGGTGCTGTCTTTTACAAGCATAGGACCTCTCCTATCGTTAGGGCCAACAACTCTGAACTGAGTTTTCTGTTGCTCTTCTCTCTGACTCTGTGTTTCCTCTGTTCACTTACTTTCATTGGTCGGCCCTCTGAGTGGTCCTGTATGCTGCGCCACACAGCATTTGGAATCACCTTTGTCCTCTGCATCTCCTGTGTACTGGGGAAAACATTGGTTGTGTTAATGGCTTTCAGGGCTACAATTCCAGGCAGTAATGTGATGAAATGGTTTGGGCCTCCACAGCAGAGACTCAGTGTGATTTCTTTTACTCTTATACAGGTCCTTATTTGTGTGGTTTGGTTAAAAATATCACCTCCTTTCCCCTTCAAAAATCTAAAACACTACAAGGAAAGAATTATCTTGGAATGTGGCTTAGGTTCAGCTATAGGATTCTGGGCTGTGCTGGGATATATAGGAGTCCTAGCACTTTTGTGTTTTGTTTTAGCTTTTCTAGCTCGGAAGCTGCCTGATAACTTTAATGAAGCCAAATTTATCACATTCAGCATGCTCATATTCTGTGCAGTGTGGCTCACCTTTATTCCTGCTTATGTCAGCTCTCCTGGAAAATTCACTGTAGCTGTTGAAATCTTTGCTATTTTGGCTTCAAGCTTTGGTTTGATTGTTTGTATTTTTGCTCCAAAATGTTTTATAATTGTATTTAGGCCAGATCAGAATACCAAGAAACACATTATGGGTAAAGTACCCAGTAAGGCTCTTTGAGACCTTTACATGATATTTAATTATGATGGAAACACATGGAAATGCTTTAGAATTCTTGCTAAAATAAGACTTACTTGTCCACAACACTGTATATAAAAATTTACACCATTTTGTAAATGAAAATATAGAATAAACTTTAATAATCACAATTGTGTCTACTCTTTCTAAAATGCAAGTTAAGATACTCTAGCTAAAATTGTTGTTAAAAGAGAGATGGTTGCATTGCATCACTCTGATCTATATCTGTCATGATATCTCCTCTGAAGGAACCCTCGTGTCCCCTGATTCCATAAATCTTCTTATATCCTGGGCTGTTGATCTGTGGATCATGTCCGCAATGTGAATTTAAACAATACTTATGATATTGCTAAAAGACAATACGGAAAACGCCCCAACCAGGACCCCGGCCAGGATAAGTGCTTGCTAAAGTTGAATCAGTGAATGAATGAAAAGTTGTTTACTGGGCTGTCATTTAACAAACATTAGCCAGCTAGTTCTTACTTAATTCTTTCTAAGTTTGGTGATATAGCAGAAAGTTTTTTTTTCCACTAAACCGTAATCCCACAACCCATTGCAACTCTCCATTGAAAATAAATGAGGAAATTTTAGATGGCAAATTTGCATTCAACATGGATGGTACAGTAAGACTTTTCATAATAAGATATTAATATAGTAATATGAAAAAAGACATCAAATATAGTCTACAGCAGGTATTACCAACATACCTTTTTGAATTTTGGTCATTTAAAAATAGCAAGGGAAAGTCATTTTGGAATATTTATATATAAAACAATAATATTAATATAAAAAATTTTGAAGATAATATTAGTAACTGTGGTAGCTGACGGTAGGATTTGTTTTATTTTGTTTTTGACTTTATCTTTTTTGTCCCATTCAGCAATGTATCAACAACGTCTCATACATTCTGTTACCATCTCTGCATCAGTGAATGACTTCTTATGTTTTACTTAAACCAATGCTATATTTAATGAGCATTCATTGGCAAGCTCTTGGTCAGTAATCTAACGGTGGACCTTTCATATTGAACCTTTTAATGGGATTTTTATGTCAATTTTGTCCCCAAATTTTGTCGATAGGTTAATTTGATATTTTTTTTCTGTTGTGACACTTCACTTTTGAGAAATTTAACAGACTCTGAACAGATGAAACTCTTCAGGTTTGAACTTGAGGTAGG
Source organism: Pangasianodon hypophthalmus (assembly GCF_027358585.1). Classification (NCBI taxonomy): domain Eukaryota; kingdom Metazoa; phylum Chordata; class Actinopteri; order Siluriformes; family Pangasiidae; genus Pangasianodon; species Pangasianodon hypophthalmus. Next base: position 4,148,202 of record NC_069715.1, on the reverse strand, counting down.
GAGAATAAATGCATCGACTTCTCTATCCATTCATCCTTAAACATTCTGTCTTTGAAGTTTTTTTAACGAGCCATGTCATTACATCACGAATCAGACCAGAAAAGTAAATAATAAAAAAAAAAATCTACAAAACTGCAACATGCAGCCCTTGATGACCGAAGCACTGTAGCAAGTCTTTGTTCCATTGTAAATAATGTATAAAATGTATGTAGTTGGATGAACAACAACAGATAATTGATGACTCTGACCTAGTGACTACTGAATGAAAGAACACCCCTTGCTTAAAATTTCACTAAATATAATGTGAAGGCTATACTCGTCAACACAAAGCATGGAGGGTACATTGTTCCCTCAGCAACAAAAGGAAGGAAGCCCTCATGTTTTGTAGGTGTGGCGACATCTGCTGGCAGAGGGACAGGAGGTACGATGATGTCCACAGCAGTGTGTTGGCTATAGCCAGGACCTGGAGGGCACAGTGGTTCCAATAGCAGGTGGTCTGGAGCCATGGGAGAGCTATGGGCTGAAGGTGCTCAAGTTGATGTCAGTGAGGCTGCAGACCAGTGATAAAGAATATTTAATGAAACAGTTCTAATCTATGCACTATTGCACTTGGCCTGATTGTACTGTAGAAATGCCTCTGTTGTTAAATGGCCTTTGATATAATGATCCTTGATATAATGATTTGCCAAATGCCCAAATCATCCAGTATAGTTACCTACAAAATATTATATGTATGTATGATTTCTTCTTTACTGCTACTACTGTAAAGAAGCTGTGGTGTGAATAAATACAATTTTGTTAAAATTATATTAAAAAACATAATAACCTTAGTTTATGGCTTAAAGGGCTCAAAATGCTGAGGTGGGCCAGGCAGAAACTGAACTTGTTGCCCCTGGTTTAAAGCCAGAGGACCAAAGGATATAGCTTTAGCAAAAGACACCTTTAAATACTGTACCAGTCAAATTCTGCCCTGAAATGTCCAATGATACATATTATCCTCTTTATCAAATGATATAAAGCATTACATCAACTACTGTCCCACAACTGTATGCTAAAAAGGCATTTCACCTATACAACCTTTCGGGTCCTGGTCCAGAGTACTTGCTAGACGTGACACATTCAAGAACATTAACCATGTCTTTCCCCTTTCTGCTGCACTAAACTAGCCAGAATCTGGGCCCCTCATAAGCTTTGACACTGCAGCATATTGGTATATTTTCTTTAGTGACACCCTACTATATCCCAGAAAAATATAACAAAAATCTCAGTTATTTTAATTGATAAATACATAACCACTCCCCTCACTCCCAGTGCATATTAGCAAGAAGACTATTTAAAGCACTGTGAAGCAGGTGTCTGGCCTTCAGAGTACTGAGAGCCACAGATTCAGCCATGCAGTTCTTTTCCAGTCTGATGCCATTTGTACCAATTTTGTGGATAAATGTGCTGAACCCTGCAGCATGTCAAGCTAACACAGTCAGCTGCCGGCTATGGACCGTTCCTCAGGAACCTGGTATATTTATGAATGGAGACTTTGTAATTGGAGGGATTTTCACTATTCATTACTACACAAAATCAGAACAAATTACCTACACCAGGCTGCCATCACAGCTACAGTGCTCTGGAAGGTTGGTGTGTTGATTGAACAACCCAGAACAAGGGATTTTATTAGAAATACAAAAAATGATAATTTAATGAATTTATATTTATCACACTTTGTTTAAGTATGTTCTGTCATTAATGAATTGATTCTGTGATGAACTTGAAAATGTAAAAATAACAGATGCTATTATGCTGTTTTTATATCGTACTATTTTTATATCTGACTCTGTCTTAACAGCATGGATTTCAGGGAACTACGCTTTGCCCGTGCTATGGAGTTTACCATCCATGAGATCAACAACAGAACAGATCTCCTACCAGGCATCACATTAGGATACCAGATACATGATTCATGTTCTACTGTGCCAATGGCAATAAAAGTTGCATTTCAGCTTGCAAATGGTTTTGAGTCAGTTTTCAACAACACAAATTCCTGCTCAAAATCTGCAGTTGCTGCTGTAACAGCTGTCATAGGAGATTCTGCTTCAACACCATCAATCAGTATAGCCAGAGTGCTTGGTCTTTTTAGAATCCCACAGGTTAAAATCATGACTCATATTTACTATATTTTGTCTCTATTTTTGCTGTAGTCTATGCAGTGTTACATATTCAGGCAATAACACATAGAAATGCACACTCTTATGGCTAGTACAGCAAAAAGGATTGAATTAAGTTATTTACATCACTTTCTATTTTCTCTTCTTTTTTCTTGCACTGTCTGAATTCCAGGTGAGTCACTATGCAACCTGTGCCTGTCTAAGTGAGAAGCGTCAGTATCCTGCCTTCTTTAGGACCATACCTAGTGACCACCACCAAGCAGCTGCACTGGCAAGAATGGTCAAGCATTTTGGTTGGACATGGATTGGAGCAGTGCGCAGCGACACAGACTATGGAAATAATGGAATGGCATCATTCATAAAAGCTGCACAAGAGGAGGGGATATGTGTGGAATATTCTGAGGTCTATTACAGGACACAGTCACCCAGTAAATTGGAGAGAGTAGCAAATGTGATCCGCCGATCAACAGCCCGGGTTCTAATTGCATTTATGCACACAGGGGACATGAGATTTCTCTTAGAAGAACTGGCACGACAGCCACCACCTCCACTTCAGTGGATTGGTAGTGAAACATGGATCACTGATCCTGATTTTCTACGGTATAACATGTGTGCTGGTGCAATCGGGTTTGGTGTTCCCCAATCGGTTATTCCCGGCCTTCGTGAGTTTCTTTTAGACCTCACTCCAGCCCAAGCGCTGAAATCACCCCTGTTAAAAGAATTTTGGGAAAGCTCGTTCAGATGTTACCTTAGAGAGCGAACAGACATCACAGAAGGTGTGCAAGAATGCGATGGCAGTGAGGATATTCACAAACTCCAGAACCCATATCTAGACACGTCTCAGTTACGTGTCACTAACATGGTGTACAAAGCAACATATGCCATAGCGCATGCCATTCATGGACTAATCTGCAATGACACACAATGTGACAAGAATATTAAATTTACCCCATGGCAGGTACAAAACTGCGTCATTGAAAAGCTTTAAAATCATGTGGATAAACATGTGAATATATTAATATATCTATCCTGATATTAGTATTTATTCATGTTTATATTCACTCATGTATTCTCTATATTTAGACAATGTCACAATGTGCCATAACATTTCATGAACTTCTTTCTGCAGATACTCAATCAGCTCAAACTAGTGAACTTTACCACAAAGAATGGTTTTAAGGTTTCATTTGATTCTAATGGTGACCCTCCAGCTGTCTATGAACTCATAAACTGGCAGTTTAAGAAGGATGGCACTTTGAATTTTGTCACAGTAGGACAGTATGACTCAACCCGACCAAGAGGACAGGAGTTCAGAATGAGCAGAAATATCAGCTGGGTTGGAGGACAGACAGAGGTACATTATAACTATCTCACTGACTAGAAGCAGTTCTCCAGTTCTCAGAACTGTTTGTCTTTATATAACTGATTCAATTAGGGAAAACAGTACACTGCAGTATTGTGGGGTTTACAAAGCTGGGAATTTTAAAATATTACAAAGGATTTACATTTGTGCCTAATAAGGATTTACATTTGTGCCTTTTTGTCTTGCTAGGTACCAGTGTCTGTGTGCAGTGAGAGCTGTCCCCCAGGAACCAGAAAAGCTGTACAGAAGCGAAGGCCTGTTTGCTGTTTTGACTGTATACCATGTGCTGAAGGAGAGATCAGTAACAAGACAGGTTGTGTATCATTGTACACACAGTTAGAAATACAATGCTTGTGAATGGTTTTGTTGGAGAGAGTCATAGCCTTGTTTCCAGCTTTATCTTTTACTAAATGTCCATCATCATGTCTTCGTCATATGATTCTATTTATTTCAGATTCTTTGGATTGTTTGCGCTGCCCTCCTGAGTTTTGGCCCAATGCCAAGCGACAGAGCTGCATCCCCAAGCCTGTTGAGTTCCTGTCTTGGGATGACACTCTCAGCATCATCCTAACTGTCTTCTCCATCGCTGGGGCCTTCATGGCTGTGTGTGTGGCTGCTGTCTTTTACAAGCACAGGACCTCTCCTATTGTTAGGGCCAACAACTCTGAACTGAGTTTTCTGTTGCTCTTCTCTCTGACTCTGTGTTTCCTTTGTTCACTTACTTTCATTGGACGTCCCTCTGAGTGGTCCTGTATGCTGCGCCACACAGCATTTGGGATCACATTCGTCCTCTGCATCTCCTGTGTACTGGGAAAAACATTGGTTGTGTTAATGGCTTTCAGGGCTACACTTCCAGGTAGTAATGTCATGAAATGGTTTGGGCCTCCACAGCAGAGACTCAGTGTTCTTGTGTTCACTCTAATACAGGTCCTTATTTGTGTGCTTTGGTTGAAAATATCACCTCCTTTCCCCTTCAAAAATCTAAAACATTACAAGGAAAGAATTATCTTGGAATGTGGCTTAGGTTCAGCTATAGGATTCTGGGCTGTGCTGGGATATATAGGAGTCTTGGCACTTTTATGCTTTATTTTGGCTTTTCTGGCACGGAAGTTGCCGGATAACTTTAATGAAGCTAAATTTATTACATTCAGCATGCTCATATTCTGTGCGGTGTGGATCACCTTTATTCCTGCTTATGTCAGCTCTCCTGGAAAATTCACTGTAGCTGTTGAAATCTTTGCTATTCTGGCTTCAAGTTTTGGTTTGATTATTTGTATTTTTGCTCCCAAATGTTTCATAATCATTTTTAGGCCAGAGGAGAATACCAAGAAGCACCTTATGGGTAAAGTGCCCTCTAAAGCTCTTTGAGAGCCTCATTCAAATAGCAAAGGAAACATTATGATCCAGAACCTTGAATATAATTTTTAAATTATCTATTGTGTAAATATGTAAAGTATAAGGGAGTTGATCATTTTTGTTACAGGCATCCCAGTAATAAAAATATTTCTTATATTGTTTAACAATTTAAAGCAAATTTAAACCACTTACTTATAATATGCTCTTTGATTGCAACAATTTCTGATTTCCATATTAACACTCTGTCGACATTTTTTTTGACTGTCCAGTATCTGAATGCATGGAAACTGCATGTGAATATACCAGTTATTGTTTACTGTGATAGAATTCTGTAACAATTGTGTTAATATGGTAAATAAAAACCTTTTTTCTCTGTTTCTTGATTTCATTGTTAAATAGCTTCCAGACCAAAAAGCCAAGGACAAAAAACATTGCAGTGTCTATAAACCTAGAAGAAAAACCTTATTTTTACATTCCCCTTTAGGTGTCTAGGGGTAAAGGGGAGTGACGTGGGAGGATATGTGATGGATGATTGAAGAGAATGACACAGACAACAGCAGTATTGTTAAGCTAATGCTTTACTTTTTCTTTCTTCGTGTGTATATTACAATAAAGGGATAAGGTATGAGTGGATCAGTACATCAGTAAAAAAAAAAATAGAAATAGAAGTACAAACTACGATTTTACCACATGACCATCTTATAGAAATACAAAGTTCTCTGGCAATGGTCATGTGGTAAAATCATCCATCACAAAGGAAGTAGTGGTAATATTATACGTGGGTAACGATAGGCCCAATGGACAACAGTACATGAAGTGAGTGGAGGAGTAAAGTCTGAATAAGGAAAGGTAAGCAAGTTAATAATATTTTCACGTGGGGTAGAGCTAATCTGAAATGCCATTTGACCCAACCAAGTTGTAACGGGGGACTACAGAAGGTGCCAAAGAAATGAAAACAAAAATAATACCTACCCTGCCTAACCTAACCAAAATTACAGCTGGTGACATTCACCCCTGACCTAGTGTGTCTATACAGAGTTATATTACTGAGAAGAAATTTAAAGGCATGCCCAAACTTCCTGTCCACACATCGGATGGAAGGGTGAGAGCAAGAGACCTGGAGAGAAAGAGGGAAAAAAGTGCAAGCAGCAAAGAGATTCTAAAACACATTATGTTAGCTTGCCATTTTCACAAAATAGCAAAACAAACTTCTGGAAACAATGCAGCCTCATGGACACTGAGCAGCCAAAGAGGACGCTTTTATCCATGAAGACCCGCCTCTCTTCTGAAAATAGTCATTCCTATTGGTGGACCAGGGAGCCAGCAACAAAACCATTGGTCAAATCGCCACCTGAAAGCAAGTGAAAAGAAAAGAGAGAAAAAAGCAAGAAAGAAAAAACATAGGTCACTATACACTGATCAGCCATAACATTAAAACCACTTGCCTAATATTGTGTAGGTGACCCTTGTGCCGCCAAAACAGCTCTGACCCGTTAAGACATGGACTTTACAAGGCATGGACTCTTCTTCTACCTCTGAAGTTGTGCCGTGTTATCTGGCACCAAGACGTTAGCAGCGGATCTTTTAAGTCCTGTAAGTTGCAAGGTGAGTCCTCCAAGGATTGGACTTATTTGTCCAGCACATCCCACAGATGCTTGATCGGATTGAGATCTGGGGAATTTGGAGGTCAAGTTAACACCTTGAACTCTTTGTCATATTCCTCAAAACATTCCTGAACATTTTTTGCAGTGTGGCAGGTTGCATTAACCTGCTGAAAGAGAATGGGTACACCATTGCCATGAAGGGGTGTACTTGGTCTGCAACAATGTTTAGGTAGTTGGTACCTGTCAAAGTAACATACTCATAAATGCCAGAACTCAAGGTTTTCCTTCATTGGACCAGTTTTGGTAGGTACTAACCACTGCATAATGAGAACACCACACACCATTTTTCCTGCTTCCAACACATCAACTTTGAGAACTGACTGTTCAATTGCTGCCTAATATATCCCACCCCTTGACAGGTGGCATAATATAATCAATATAATATACAAGATAATCAATTTTATTCACTTCACCTGTAAAGTGGTTTTAATATTATGGCTGATCAGTATATATATATATATATACATATATACATACATATACACACACACACACACACACACACACATATATATATATATATATATATATATATATATATATATGTGTGTGTGTGTGTGTGTGTCAAACAGGCTTTGACATGAATGAATACCTTACAAAGCACGAGAATGCACATCAGCATCCACATTATCAATACCTTTCTTGTGTATAATCTCTAGTCTTTAATCTTGGATAAAAAGAGCCCACTGCATCAGTCGTTGATTCTGATTATACATTCTGTGTAAAAACACTAAAGAACTGTGATCCATGTATGCTGTATGCAGACTACTAGATCTAACATAAATGTCAAAATGCTGAAATGCCAAAAGCAAAGATAATGCTTCTTTCTCAACTGCAGAATAATTTATTTGATGCTCGTTAAACTTGTGGGAGTAATAACACACAGTCGTTATCCTCCTGCAGCAATACTACACCAGCACAACTGAAATGATTTTATAAGATCATCACTTAAAAGCACTTTGGCATTGTTGAATGCATGTTGCATCTGCAATGGTACAGCCTCTGGAAAACATGTAGCTGCTCACATAATGGTTAGTAAGAACTGATTACCTGACTTTGACTTTGGCAATGGTCCTACACAGTCCACCAGGATGCGCTTGAATGATCCACCGACAACTGGAATGGCACACAAAGGAGCTGGAGGAGCCATTTGGTTAGGCTTGCCGGTGCTTTGACATACATGACAATAATTTGAAAATTTTTTTTTCTCTCCATACATCTTGGTCACGCCCAACTGACCGGATCATTGACTGTCATGAGCCAGACTTAACATGTGCTGCCTATATCCTGCTGGCATTACAATCTGGTAAGTGCTTTTGAGCTCTGGATCGTTAGGAGGGTTCCACCTACTCATCAAAACATCGTCATCCAGAAGACATGCTACTTCTCTACAACCAACCTCATCTTTATTTAACAAGAGACAGAAATATTTGTCCAAACTAGGGTCTGCCTTCTGGGCAGTTACAAGCTGATCACGACTAATAGCCAATTCCAATGGCGGACTTTCACCAGGTGTACTCTTGCCTTTCTGCTCAAAGCTAGTGCAAACAGGTCGTGACATTCAAGACAGCTCAAGGGAACACAAAAATGAATCAGACAGATCTAGTACATCTTATAATTTGTGTGACTGAGCTCAAATAAACACCCAGGCTGGAAACACATCAGGTGGATTATTAAAACTCTCTATTGACAGACATGAAACAGGAGCATCCAGAACCTCTAAAATAGGTAAAACTTTCCCCCCAGCTATATCATTCCCGAGAATGAAATTCACCCCTTTAACAGGCAAGGCAGTGCATACCGAAACTTTGAGCATACCCAAGAGCAAATCAATTCACAACTCAATCCTGTGTAAAGGTGCTTTAACATAACCCATTTCCAGCCCCTGACACACAGCATACGAACCACAAAATGACACCAGAAAACGATAAGACGTCGCTTAAGATAAATGATCTGGCAGCTCAAGTGTCATAATGGGCACAAAATTAGCATCACCTGTCAAACTAATGCCCCTGTTTAAAACAAAAGGCTGATTGCATGGGTTTCACTTGGTCTCTTCTAAAGGAGCAACAGCAGCCACCCCCGAACACGTAGGACCCGCAAGAGCTACGCTTTTAGCCGGACTTATATTTTTTTCACTTGAGTGACTAGCAGTTAAGAGCAATGTTTAAAAGCTTGCTTGTGTATGAGAACAAACTCATCTGTGAGAACCGCTGCTTGAGACACAGTAGAAAAGGTTTGTTCATTCAAATATAATACAACATGCTCTAGGACACAGTTAACTCCTCTAATAAAAAGAGCTCTCTAAGTGACTCATAATCAGTAACTTTGTTTGCGCTGCATCACTTATCAAAGAGAATTACTTTCTCTCGCACAAACCCCACAACTGTCTGGGAAAACATTTTCCTGAGATTTCTAAAATGCTGTCTATAAGCCTCTGGCACAAGTTAATAAGCCCTCAAAATTGCAGCATTTACCACCTCATACTGAATATTATCACTGAGCAACAGAGTTGAACATACTTCCTGTACCTTCCCTACAAGCTTACATTGTAAAAGTAATGTTCAATTCTCTTTAGGCCAGTGCAACGTAGTGGCCAGTCTGTCAAAAACACTAAAAGGTGTCCACCTCACTATCCTGAAATGGAGGAACTAAAGTAATATGCTTAATAATATCAAAAGTAGATGGGTGCAACTCAGCAGTTGCAACAGTCTGTGCAGCCTGTGAGGAAATAGCAGATGGCTTCGGGGTAAGCAAATCAGAGGGAATGGAGTGTGTAGGGGAAACTGGCTGCTGCAGTTGTACTGAGGCTGTCGCTCTAGTGGGCGGCCTCAACCGTTTGGCTCCACGAATGAAGCAGGCAACTAGAGGGTGCCTTCCCACAGAAACCCCATCAATCAGAGCATGGCAAGCCGAAATAGCGGCCACATAGACTCTGAGATTACCAGGACATGTGCCTGAGGACAGTTTCTCTTGCAGAAACCCCAGCACTGAAACAATTTGGCAGTGAACTGGGTCTGCATGGTGTGCCATACACCAACTTTCGAAAACACGCCATCTGAGGGCATAACTTCTCCTAGTGGAGGGAGCCCTAGCACTTACAATAGTCTCTACTACATCAGCTGGAAGCCCAGCATCTCTTAGTTGGTCCCCCTCAGGGGACATGAAGGTTCCAGAGCTCGGGCCGGGGATGAAAGACCGTCCCCTGTGCCTGAGAGAGAAGAACCCTCCTGACCACAATCACCCACAGTGAGCCATCGAGGAGGCATATTAGATCTGAGAACCACACTCTGGTTCATACGGCACGAACGCAGTCCGCCTTGGCGATTTATGTAAGAGACTACCGCAGTGTTGTCCACACGCACTAGGACATAGTAGCCTCTTAACTGCTGGAGGAAGTATTTAAGGGCCAGAAATAGAGCCATCATTTCGAGGCAATTGATGTGCCAGTTGAGAAGATGACCTCTCCAGATCCCCTGGGCTGGACTGCCATCTAAGACCGCACCCCAACCCGTGAGGGAAGCGTCTGTCATTAGCATCTTGCGACGACAACACGTGCCTAGAGTGGGACCCAAAGTCAGAAACCTGGGTCTGAACCACATAGATAGGGTACGAAGCCCCTGGCGCGTAACCCACATTTGCCTCTGGGGATTGGCCCTTGGATGAAATCCCCTGGCTCTGAGCCACAACTGGAACGATCTCATATGCAGGAGGCCCAAAAGTATCACCGTGGATGCAGCTGCCATGAGACCTAGAACCCTTTGAAAGTAATGAACTGTAACTTTCTGGCCTAGCTTGATGTTCTCTAGGGTGTTTAGAATGGACTCGACGCATGCAGGAGACATCTGTGCCCACATCGTGATCGAATCCCATACAACCCCCAAATACGTTGTCCTCTGAGCAGGAGAGAGAACGCTTTTCTTGGCGTTGCGTCTCAACCCCAGAGAACCGAGATGAGCCAGGAAGACATCCCGCTCCTGAGACTGAGCCAAAATCAGCCAGTCATCTATGTAATTTAAAATGCGGATGCCCTGGAGTTGTAGAGGAGCCAGAGCTGTATCCATGCATTTTGTGTATGTGCGGGGCGACAAGGCTAGGCCGAATGGAAGAACCCGATACTGGTAAGCTTCGCCCCCGAAAGCGAATCTCAGGAACTTCCTGTGTTGTGGCAAGATCTCTATGTAAAAATATGCGTCCTTGAGATTGATCGTCATGAACCAATCGCCTGATTGAATCTGAGACACAATCATCCTGATTGTCAACATTTTGAACTTGTATGTTCTGAGGTAGCGGTTCAACCCGCGAAGATCTAAAATTGGACGCAATCCCCCATCTTTCTTGGGGACCAGAAAATACCGGCTGTAATAGCCTGACTCTCTGTCTGGCAGGGGAACACATTCTACAGCCCCTTTGTCCAGCAAAGCTTGCAATTCCTGTGTCAACAAATGTGCTCGTTCCGGTTTCAAGGAAGTGGAGACCACGCCGTTGAAAGGTGGAGGACGATATGCAAACTGAAGCCTGTAGCCTTTCCCTACAGTCCTTTCTACCCATGGAGAGATATTTGGCAGTAGCTTCCACGCCGCCAGTTTTTCTGAAAGGGGCACTAGTTTTGACACTTGGCTCTGTCGGGGGGATGTTAGATGTCCGGCGTCCTGAAATGTGGCAGGAGGCAACCGAACACGTAACATTCCTCTGGAGGCCGTTGCTCCCCGAAACACCAGTGGTGGCGGAGATTGTACAGCAGCCCCCTGAGGGTGCCAGGAAGGAGCCTCTACTCTCTGTTGGAACTTTTCGCGCCCCTCCCTGGGGGGGGGGGCACACCCCCACAGTCCCGGGTGGTCGACCCTCAGGACTTCTTCCTCTTGGACGAAATGATCATCCTCAGATCCGGCCTCTTGCTGGGCTGCTGAGAGCGGCGAGCTGCTCCCCAGTCCCTACGAGGGGGCGCACAGCTCGCCAGACTCTCCTTCTGTGACTCTCGCCGCGGAGAAACCGGACTGGGTCGGGGCTGGGTGGTCAACAGCCCCAACGCCTGAAGACGGCGGGGGAGAAACTTATCAAAAGCCTCCGCGTGTCTTTTGGCCTCCCGGAACCTACTGACGATCGTATTCATGGAGTCGTCAAATAGGCCGGAAGGCGACACAGGGGCATCAAGGAGGAACACCTTGTCCCTATCCTTGATGCCCGTGAGGTTGAGCCACAGGTGTCTCTCCGCGGCAACCATAGCAGCCATAGAACGGCCAATGGCTCCCGCTTGTGCTCAGGTCTTTCAGCAGGTCAGCCTGGTATGCCTGTAAAACCACCATGGTGTGCAGGGCAGCACCAGCCTGACCCGCTGCTTGAAACGCCTTCCCCACCAGCGAGGATGTTAATCTGCAAGGCTTGGTGGGGAAGGTTGGCTTCTTAAGTGATGATGAATTCCCAGGGGAGAGATAGCCCGCGAGCGTCTCTTCCACCTGAGGCATCATCACATACCCCTGCACCTTAGCACCCACAATAGTGGAATAAATCGATGTTGTGGGTACAAATATGCGCGAGGAGTATGGCTTACTCCATGAATGAGACAACTCGTCATGGAGATCTGGGAAAAAAGGGAGAGATCGATGTTGGGATCTCTCCCTCTGGCCACCCGACAGAAATCTGTCATCCAACTTGGAGTGCCTGGGGTTCTCTTGCTCTTGTGGTCCAATTTAAGCCTGGCCACAGCGTTAGTCACCACCTCCAGCAATTCCTCAAACACCCTGTCATCGCGTGAGGAATGCTCACAGGCGGCGCTCTCCATTTCCATTTCGGCAGAAGCAAGAGAACCCGTGTCCTTGGCTCACTCTGAAGAAGCGCTGGGGCGTGCTTCAACAGCAAGGGCGGAGACATCGCGATCTGGGGAGAGCGCAAGAGAGAGAGGAGGCTCGCGCGCTCCTCGTCTCTCAGCGAGCTCGACACACGAGCCCCACGATCTCAATGCGGACACAGAGGCTCACCCCTCCTGAAAGAAAGCGAGCCTCGAGCGGAGCACTCCGATAGGAAGCAACTCGCAGTGCTCACACTCAGCGTCCTCGAGGGAACAAGCTGCATGCTCTTCCACGAGGCACTCCAAGCAATAATCATGCGAATTGTCGTCAGGGATTACTTGAACACATGGTGGCAAGCATCTCCTGACCGACGAACTAGACATGATCTCCTTTTCTTCTTTCTTTTTTTTTTTTTTTAAACAAAGAAACAACGCTGGAATCAACGCGTACACACACACACAACGCGGTCTCTGAAGACAAGAAAACCTGAGGGTATGTCCGTTTCACATCTATTTATAACCTGCAGGTGCACATAATCAAATGACGTCACCCACCGAGGTTATTTAAGCCAATTCTTGGCGTGTTTGGCACACTTGCTTCACAACCGGTCGAACAAAGAATGTTCTCATAAGTGTTATTGAAACGCAGCATCGAGAATAGCTTTTGATAGGGAACTGTGATATCTGGCACCAAGATGTTAGCAGCAGGTCCTTTAAATCAAGTCAAGTCAAGTCAAGTCAAGTGGAGTTTATTGTCATTTCAGCCATATACAAGTACACAGTGAAACGAAACAACGTTTCTCCAGGACCAAGGTGCCACATAAGACAACACAGAACTACGGGGACTACATAAATTACATAAATTAAACGTAAAGTTTACATGCAAACATGTGCAGACAGCACAAGACAGAACAGACAGTACATAACTACGACGTCAACCAGTACACAGTCCTGTTGAAAGTGATAAAGTGACAGTAGTGCAAATATTACAGCTGAGGTAGTGTAAACAGTGTAAACATAGAAGTAGCAGCAATAATAAGACATGTGCAAAACATGTGCAGTGCATGTGCATAGAGGATGTTCCGTTGTGTGTGTACATATATATATATATATATATATATATATATATATATATATATATATATACATATATATATATATATATATATATATATATATATATATATATATATATATATATATATATGTATATATATATATATATGTATGTATGTATGCGTGAGTTCCTTTGGACCAGTTCAGTTGTGTGTGTATGTATGTGTGTGTGTGTGTGTTCCTTCAGTCCAGTTCTAGGTATTTAGGAGTCTGATGGCATGAGGGAAGAAACTGTTGCACAGTCTGGTTGTGAGGGCCCGAATGCTTCGGTACCGTTTTCCAGACGGCAGGAGTGTGAAGAGTGTTTTGTGAGGGGTGTGTGGGATCATCCACAATGCTGGTGGCTTTGCGGATGCAGCGAGAGGTGTAAATGTCTGTGATGGAGGGAAGAGAGACCCCGATGATCTTCTCACTATCCGCTGCAGGGTCTTGCGATCTGAAACAGTGCAATTCCCAAACCAGGCAGTGATGCAGCTGCTCAGGATGCTCTCAATAGTCCCTCTGTAGAACGTGGTGAGGATGGAGGGTGGAAGATGTTCTCTCCTCAGCCTTCGCAGAAAGTACAGGCGCTGCTGGGCTTTCTTTGTTATGGAGCTGGTGTTGAGCGACCAGGTGAGGTTCTCCGCCAGGTGAACACCAAGAAACTTGGTGCTCTTGATGATCTCCACGGACGATGTTCAGCGGAGAGTGGTCATTCTGTGCTCTTCTGAAGTCAACAACCATCTCTTTAGTTTTGTTCAGAGACAGGTTATTGGCTTTGCACCAGTCCGTTAGCCGCTGCACCTCCTCTCTGTATGCTGACTCGTCGTTCTTGCTGATGAGACCCACCACGGTCGTGTCATCAGCGAACTTGATGATATGATTCAAGCTGTGCATTGCTACACAGTCGTGAGTCAGCAGAGTGAACAGCAGTGGACTGAGCACACAGCCCTGTGGGGCTCCAGTGCTCAGTGTGGTGGTGTTGGAGATGCTGTTCCCGATCCGGACTGACTGAGGTCTCCCAGTCAGGAAGTCCAGGATCCAGTTGCAGATGGAGGTGTTCAGGCCCAGCAGGTTCAGCTTTCCGATCAAGTGCTGAGGAATGATTGTGTTGAATGCTGAACTGAAGTCTATGAACAGCATTCTAACATAAGTGTCTTTATTGTCCAGGTGGGTGAGGGCCAGATGGAGGGTGGTGGTGATGGCATCATCTGTTGAGCGGTTGGGGCGGTAAGCGAATTGCAGGGGGTCCAGTGAGGGAGGCAGCAGGGTCTTGACATGCCTCATGGCGAGCCTCTCGAAGCACTTCATGATGATGGGTGTAAGTGCAATGGGACGGTAGTCATTGAGGCAGGACACCGAAGACTTCTTTGGCACAGGGATGATGGTGGTGGCCTTGAAGCAGGTCGGGACAACGGTGCTGCACAGAGAGGTGTTGAAGATGTCCGTGAAAACATCTGCCAACTGGTCTGCACATCCCCTGAGCACCCTGCCAGGAATGTTGTCTGGTCCAGCAGCCTTCCGTGGGTTGACTCTGTGTAGAGTCTTCCTCACGTCAGCCGTGGTTAGACACAGCACCTGGTCATTGGGAGAAGGGGTGGTCTTCCTCGCCGTCACGCCGTTCTGTGCCTCGAACCGAGCGTAGAAGTCGTTCAGCGCATCTGGGAGGGAGGTATCACTGTCACAGGCAGATGGTGATGACCTGTAGTTGGTGATGTTCTGGATGCCTTGCCACATGCCCCGGGTGTCTCTGCCGGTCTTGAAGTGGTCGTGGATTTTCTGGGCGTGTGCGCGCTTCGCCTCTCTGATGGCCCGGGACAGTTTGGCCCTTGCTGTTCTTAGGGCCACCTTATCGCCTGCTCTGAAGGCGGAGTCACGAGTCCTCAGTAGCGCATGCACCTCTGCAGTCATCCACGGCTTCTGTTTGGAGCATGAGGTGATGGTCTTGGAGGCGGTGACATCATCAATGCACTTGCTAATATAGCTGGTCACTGATGTTGCGTATTCCTCCAAGTCAGTGAAGTCGCCGTCAGTTGCCGCTTCCCTGAACATGTGCCAGTCAGTGTGTTCAAAACAGTCCTGAAGAGCAGAGATGGCTCCTGCTGGCCAGGTTTTCACCTGCTTCAGAACCGGTTTGGAGCGTCTGACTAGCGGTCTGTATGCTGGCATTAGCATAACAGAGATGTGGTCTGAGTAGCCGAGGTGGGGGCGGGGCTCCGCTCGGTATGCGCCGGGGATGTTTGTGTAAACAAGGTCCAGCACGTTTTTCCCTCTCGTTGCAAAGTCCACATGCTGATGGAATTTAGGGAGCACTGACTTGAGATTTGCATGGTTGAAATCTCTGGCAACAATAAACAGTCCATCAGGATGTGAATTCTGCAGCTCGCTAATAGCCCCATACAGTTCACAGAGCGCCTCCTTAGCATTAGCGTTAGCACTGGGGGGAATGTAGACACCGATTATGAAAACAGTAGTGAATTCCCGTGGTAAATAAAAAGGTCTACATCTAACAGTCATAAACTCCACCAGCGATGAGCAGTAACTAGAGACTAGCACAGAGTTCTTGCACCATTCCGTGTTGATGTAAACACACAAGCCGCCGCCGCGAGCCTTACCGCACAGAGCTGTGTTTCTGTCGGCACGAAACGAGACTAGCCCGTCTAGCTGAATGGCGGCGTCCGGAACTCTGTCGCTGAGCCACGTCTCTGTGAAAACAAAGACGCAGCAGTCTCTAAACTCACGCCGCGTAGCTTGCTGGAGTCAGATGTAGTCCAGTTTATTATCCAGGGAGCAGACATTGGAGAGCAGGATGGACGGGAGAGCCGGCCGGCTAGGATTTGTTTTTAGCCTAGCACGAACCCCCGCCCTCTTGCTGTGCTTCTGCTTTCTCGCGCACCACTTGCGACGTCCCCTCCCCCGGCCACCGGCATCGGGCGACGCCGAGGGCTGGAGGCCTGGTCCCCGCAACAAGCTGAGATCGCGTAGCTTCTCCAACAGATCATCTTGCAGAGAGGCTGTATTGTAGTGTTTGAGGTTTATGAGTGTCTGGCGGTGGTAAACACGAACACCGGTAGCTCCGAAGTCCATGTGCCATTAAAAAGTCGGCCTAAGGATGAAAAAAGCACCATTTTGTATCCGGAGTGGCCGCTGCGTGCTACTGCCGCGCTGCCATCTTGGAGAGGTCATCCTGTAAGCTGCTAGGTGTTGCCTCCATGAATCGGAATTGTTTGTCCAGCACATGCTACAAATGTTCGATTGGATTGAGATCTGGGGAATTTGGAGCCCAAGTCAACACTGTCAACCCTTTTTTATATTCCTCAAACCATTCAGAACAATTTTTGCAGTGTGGCAGGGTGCATTATCCTGGCCACTGCCATTATGGAATACTGTTGCCATGAAGAGGTGTACTTGGTCTTCAACAATGTTTAAGCATGTGGTACGTCTAAAAGTAACAGCAACATGAATGTCATGACCCAGGCCGTCCCAGCATAACATTGCCCAGAGCATCACACTGTTTCTGCCAGTTTGCCTTCTTCCCACAGTGCATCCTGGTGCCATGTCTTTCCCAAGTTAGCGATGCACACATACCTGGCCGTCCACATGAAAAAGAAAATGTGATTCAACAGACCAGGCCGCCTTCTTCCATTGCTCCATGGTCCAGTTCTGATGCTCATGTGCCCCACTGTAGGTGCTTTCAGCAGTGGACAGGGGTTAGCATGGGCACTCTGACCAGTCTGTGACTATGCAGTCCCATTTGCAGCAAGCTGCAATGCGCTGTGTGTTCTGACACCTTTCCATAATAGCCAGCATTAACTTTTTCAGCAATCTGTGCTACAGTAGTGCTTTTTTGGGATCGAACTAGACAGGCTATCCTTTGCTCCTTACACACATCAATGAGCCTTGGGCACCCATGATCCTGTCGCAATTTCACTGATTGTCCTCTGTTCACTGATTGTCCTTCCTTGGTTCACCAGTTCACCGATTGTCCTTCCTTACCTCTTCTGGTAGGTTCTAACCACTGCATACCGGGAACACCAAACAAGACCAGCAGTTTTGAAGATTCTCTGACCCAGTTGTCTAGATATCAAAATTGCTCAGATCCTTATGCTTGCCCATTTTTCCTGCTCCCAACACATCTACTTCAACAACTGACTGTTCACTTGCTGCCTAATATATCCTATCACTTGACAGGTGCCATTGTAATGAGATAATCAATGTTATTCACTGTCAGTGGTTTTAATGTTATGGCTGTATACACCAGCACAATCTGGATAATAAGTATTCTGACAGTAATACTGAAGCACTATGATACTTTCTGAAAGCCCACTACTGTCTGAAACTAATCAGTGATGAACTGCAAGATTAAATGCAACTGAGCACAACAGAGAGAATTCTTGCTTTGTATACACTAGAGAAGGGTTCCTGTCTGTGTTCACAGTTGCACTGCATCAGGAAGGGGGAACAAGCAAGGCTACAGTACATGCAAGGAATAAAATACATGAAGACATGCTGTATTTTAATAAACTGATGGAGTAGTGTGATGATGCAGAGTAACTTACCACTGCAGAGTAAGTTACCACCTCAAAGCTGACTATTTTATAATAGCATGTCCCAAAGTTTTTTATTCCTCTTATACTACAGCAAAATGAATAGTTGTCTTTTTCTATTAAAGAATGTGTCATGTCGATCCATACATTTTCCATACCACTTATCCTACACAAGGTCATGGGGGAGCCTAAAGCCTATCCCAGGGAACTTGGGGCACAAGGTAGGGGACACCCTGGATGGGGTGCCAACCCATCGCAGGGCACAATCGCACACACATTCACACACTACAGACAATTTGGAAATGAAAACAAATTTTTGGACTGGGAGAGGAAACCAGAGGACCTGGAGGAAACCCACGAAGCACAGGGAGACCATGCGAAAGCAGCATATACTTGCAGAGGCAGGATTCAAATCCCCAACTCTGAAGGTGTGAGGCAAGTGTGCTAAACACTAAGCCACCAATACCCCCCCCCCCCCATGTATATCGTGTTATCACTTATGCTGTAACAGATTTAAACAGCCTTTCCCTCACTATTCTTTCTTTTTACTCTCTTTCAGTTAAAAAAAAAAAAAGAAAAAAACAAATTACAATTTCCTCTGTCCAGAAGACTTTCCTTTGTCAGGAAACATATTTTAAGTTTCCTTTGTCAGGAAACTTAAAATATGTTTCTGTTTTTCCATGATTATGTGATGAAAGATACATGATTCAATCATTTAAGATCAATTCTACATGATTTTTGCTTACTTTCCTTTGTTCACTCATATTGTTTTTCTCGGTCACAATGTTTTTTGCCCTTGCTCTTTTTTTTATGATTTTCCCTTATCTTAGCCTTGGGGATTATCTATATTGTCTCTATGTGTGTATTCTTTCGCTGTTACAAAGCACTGACACCGACTCCTCAAATAAACGTTAAATAAGTGTTTTCTTACAGAAAAAAACACCATATCAACACTTATACATTTTAAATCTGTTTATTTGGAGTGTCTGTCCATGCTGTATAGAAAATGTGGCATTTTACAGTGGCTTTGTATATGTATAAATACAAATTATATACAGTATAGTGCAAAAGTCTTAGGCACGTAAAGAAATGCTGTAAAATACTTAAAAAAAATAATGAGCAGTAAACAGCATTAAAATAAACAAAGACATTATTTGGTGTGAATATGTTGCCTTTACAAATGCATACGTAGTCTTGTGTACACTTTAAACATTTTTTATAAGGCAATTGGCCTATAAGTTTTTTCAAGCATCTTGGAGAATCAGCCACAGATCTTCTGACTTTGATATCACACTTGCACCTGTTTTTGCAAGTAACTCCTTCTCTAACTTTTTTTTTTGGAAAGTAATGCTTGATAATCTAAAATTTTGTTTCACTGACCTAATAATGCTTAGATGTTTATTTTATGACTTCTGTATTATGTAATGTAATGTAATGAAGGCCAAAGTCTCCAGAAGAACTGTGACATGTTCTCAAAGATGCTTAGAAAAACTTACCAGCTAATGTCCTTATAAAACTGAAAAAAGTATACCTGAGTTTACTGATGCATTTTTAAAATGCAAAGGCGTCTTTGCTTACAAATATTGACTTTGCTTTATTTATTAAATTTATCACTGTTTACTGATCTTTATAGATTCATGTAGAAACATTTATTTTCCTTATATTTAAAGCATTTTTACAGCATTTATTTAAATGTTCCTAAGATGTATGTATGTATGTATGTAAAGACTGAAAGACAGATGGAAAAGACCATAATTACTTCTGAATACTGAATAAGCAGGCCCCTTTGTGCCCAATCACAACCACATTGACCAAAAAAAAAAAAAAAAAAAGAGAATCACAGCCAGAGGACTATTTAAAGAAATGTCACCAACCACCTTTCTTTCAGAGTGTTGTGTGCCACTGATTCTGCCATGCAGCTCATTTTTAGTTTGATGCCTTTTGTGTCAATTCTTTGGATATCTGTGCCCAATCCTACAGTATGTAAAGCTAACCCTATTATCTGCAGACTGTGGACTGATCCTCAGTTACCTGGCATTTTTATGAATGGAGACTTCGTGATAGGAGGGATTTTCTCCATTCATTACTACACCAGATCAGAGCAGAACAGTTACAAATGGCAGCCATCACAGCTGCAGTGCTCTGGAAGGTCTGTGTGTGGACTGAACAAAAATGATTAAATTATTATTTGTATATATTTCAGAAGACGCCCAAAATATTAACTAAAGCAACACAGACTATTATTTTGTTTAAGGCTATTTTTATATCTCACTATTTCTTAACAGCATGGATTTCAGAGAACTGCGCTTCGCCCGTGCCATGCAGTTCAGCATCCACGAGATCAACAACAGAACAGATCTCCTACCAGGCGTCACGTTAGGATACCAGATACATGATTCATGCTCTTCTGTGCCGATGTCAATAAAAGTTGCATTTCAGTTCGCAAGCGGCGTGGAGTTAGTGTTTAATGACACAGGTATCTGTTCAAAATCTGCAGCCGTACCTGCTATCGTAGGAGAGTCTGCGTCCACCCCGTCAATAAGCATGGCTAGAACGCTCGGGCTTTTTGGAATTCCACAGGTGAACATTACAGGCTACTCTATTTTCTGCAGCATATACTTAAAATATTAGTTTTATGTAAGCTCACTGTAATAGATGCGTGATGTTCCAACTACCATAAATACGCGCTAGTAAAAATAATAATAATAAAAAAAATAGATTATTGATGTAATTACTCGTTTTTGCACTGTTTGAATTTCAGGTGAGTCACTATGCAACCTGCTCATGTCTGAGTGATAAGCATCAGTATCCTGCTTTCTTTAGGACCATACCTAGTGACCAACATCAAGCAGCTGCACTGGCAAGAATGGTCAAGCATTTTGGCTGGACATGGATTGGAGCAGTGCGCAGCGACTCAGATTATGGAAACTACGGAATGGCATCATTCCTAAAGGCGGCGCAAAAGGAGGGAATATGTGTAGAATACTCCGAGGCCTACTACAGGACACAGCCACGTAGTAAACTAGAGAGAGTGGCAAACGTGATCCGTAGATCATCTGCCCGCGTCATAGTAGCATTTATTGCATCTGGAGACATGAGGTTTCTCTTAGAGGAACTGGCACGACGGCCACCGCCTCCACTTCAGTGGATTGGAAGCGAAACATGGATTATAGAGCCCGAGTTGTTGCGCTTTAACATGTGCGCCGGCGCAATAGGGTTCGGAATTCCTCGGTCAGTTATACCAGGGTTTCGTGAGTTTCTGCTAGACCTGACTCCAGCTGAAGCACTGAAATCGCCTCTGTTAACAGAATTTTGGGAAAGCTCGTTCACCTGTAACCTTAGAGGGCGAACAGATATCACTGAGGGCGCACGGCAATGTGACGGCAGTGAGGACATTCATGCGCTCCATAACGCATATACAGACACGTCTCAGTTGCGCGTCACTAATATGGTGTACAAAGCAACGTATGCCATAGCGCACGCCATCCACGGATTAATATGTAATGACACCCAATGCGACAAGAATATTAAATTTACACCATGGCAGGTATAAAACATATATTACATATATTTATTATAATTTAGGCCAACGGTTCTCACCCCCAGGACCCATGAAATATATTCAAGTAATATATGTATTTTTTTAATTTAGTTACAGCATTATCAAAGTTGACATATTTATTATTGAGTTCTTATAGTTATTCGTGTGTGTGTGTGTGTGTGTCTGTGAGAGAGAGAGAGAGAGAGAGACGAGTTCTTCTTCTTTATATAAATAATGTCAACTTGGTCCTGATGTTTTCTGCTGGTGGAAAGTTGAGGAATAGGATGGCTATAATAAATAATTTAAATAATTTTCATGAAACTAAGCTATGCTGAAGGGGTCCACATAATTTATTTTTTAAAATTTCATTAAAAAAAGAGAACCCCTGCTTTAAACTACAGAACCATTCATGAAATTATGTCTACTACTGCAGATACGTAACCAGCTGAAGAGACTGAACTTCACTACAAGAAATGGCTTTCAGGTGTCATTTGATTCTAATGGAGACCCTCCAGCTGCCTATGAACTCATAAACTGGCAGTTTGACAAGGATGGTGCCTTGGATTTCATAACAGTGGGCCATTATGATTCATCCAAACCAAGAGGACAGGAGTTCAGAATGAGTAGAAATATCAGTTGGGTTGGCACACAGACAGAGGTGCGGTCTAACTGTATTTAATACATTACAAAAGAACAGGATTACAAAACTGGATTGATTTTTTTTTACCCCCATCACACACCTAATTTTGGTCAAGCAGTTCTATTAATTGTCTAATGAGCTCTATATATTTATTGCATATTTTTAATAGGTACCAGAGTCTGTGTGCAGTGAGAGCTGTCCTCCAGGCACTAGGAAGGCTGTGCAGAAGGGAAGGCCTGTCTGCTGCTATGATTGTATTCCATGTGCTGAAGGAGAGATTAGTAACAAGACAGGTTGTAAATAGAGTGTATATGAAAGTGTACAGTATATGGCCAAAAGTATGGGGACACCTGACCATCACACTCATATGTGGTTCTTGTAGCACTAAAAATTCTCTTCACTGGAATTAAGAGCCCCAAACCTGTTCCAGCATTAAAATGCCCCTGTGCACAAAGCAAGATCCATAAAGAGATGGTTCGCAAAGGTTGATGTGGAAGAACTGGAGTCAGTCTTGACCGCAACCTCACTGAACAATTCTGGGATGAATTGGAACACTTGACTGCTCACCAGGCCTCCTCACCCAACACCAGTACCTGACCTCACTAATGCTGAATGGGCACAAATCACCACAGACATGTTCCAAAATCTAGTGGAAAGTCTTCCCAGAAGAATGGAGGTTATAATAACACCAAAAGGGAATTAAGTCTGTAGATAGATTAAGTCTATGGGATGTTCAACAAGCACATATGGCTGTGATTACTCAGGTGTCTACATATGTCATTCTCAGTCTATCAAATAACGACATTTTGGCATTGCTCACTACATGGCAGAACACATATATGGAAGTGATCTTCCAATATTATCCAATATCTGATATTGGAATAATTCCAATAGCTAATCCTGCTGGAGAGTTTCATTTTTATGAAGACTATGCAACAGATACAAGAGAACTTGCTGACAGCAATCATAGCCTAGCTTCATTATCACCTTGTGCTACTGTAATGTATCATATGTGCCCTATAAATCTTGATATATTAAACCATTGTGATTTTGCTCCTAGATTCACTGGATTGTTTGCGCTGCCCTCCTGAGTTTTGGCCCAACACCAAGCAAGACACCTGCCTCCCAAAGCCTGTTGAGTTCCTATCCTGGGATGACACTCTCAGCATCATCCTAACAGTATTCTCCATTGCTGGAGCCTTCATGGCTGTGTGTGTGGCTGCTGTCTTTTACAAGCACAGGACCTCTCCTATAGTCAGGGCCAACAACTCTGAGCTGAGCTTCCTGTTGCTTTTTTCTTTGACTTTGTGTTTCCTTTGTTCGCTTACTTTCATTGGTCAGCCCTCTGATTGGTCCTGTATGCTGCGCCACACAGCATTTGGGATCACATTCGTGCTCTGCATTTCCTGTGTTCTGGGGAAAACATTGGTTGTGCTAATGGCCTTCAGGGCTACACTTCCAGGTAGTAATGTGATGAAATGGTTTGGACCTCCACAACAAAGACTCAGTGTTCTTGTGTTCACTTTAATACAGGTACTTATCTGTGTGCTTTGGTTAACAATATCACCTCCTTTCCCCTTCAAAAACATAAAACAGTACAAGGAAAGAATTATCTTGGAATGTGGCTTAGGTTCTACCATAGGTTTCTGGGCTGTACTGGGATATATTGGACTTTTGGCTCTTTTATGTTTTATTTTGGCTTTTCTTGCTCGGAAGTTGCCGGATAACTTTAATGAAGCTAAATTCATTACATTCAGTATGCTAATTTTCTGTGCAGTTTGGATCACCTTTATTCCTGCTTATGTTAGCTCTCCTGGAAAATTCACTGTAGCTGTGGAAATATTTGCAATTTTGGCTTCAAGTTTTGGTTTGATTATTTGTATTTTTGCTCCCAAATGTTTTATAATTGTATTTAGGCCAGAGCAGAATACCAAGAAGCACCTTATGGGTAAAGTACCCTCTAAGGCACTTTGAGAGCCTCAAATAAAACGCAAAGGTGACATGAAGGTCCAGCAGTTTGTCACAATTTATGGTGCTTATGTATGCAAACCTTTCCAATATACTTTTAGGATAATATATATATATTTTTGTTAAATTGGTAAATTTAATCAATATTCCTGGCAAAAAATAAATATGATTATGCCTGCATTAGCCTCCACAATATACCACTAGGATAAGCTTATGTGTTAATATACATAGGGTAAGCTCGATTAAAGTTTTTACATGCACATCATTACTAAGAGAATTTCTACTGAAATAAAATGGAATTTTAATATCCATAAACTACATTAATTTTTAATAATATTTTTATACTAAAATGAAAACCATCCATAATCTCTGGTTCTAATGAACATTCATTGAACTGTATACCCTCTTTCCATTTTCAATTAGATATTGATGTGTACATCACTCTTTATAAACAGTAATTGAGTTGGAGTGATCAATATGTGAAAGCTTATAAGCTGTATGTGTATATACCAGGTCATTTAATGCATGAAACATTTATGGATATATTTGTGCAGATATGGTTACATAGCAAATAAAAACCTTTTTTATTTGATTTTATATGACTCTTTGTGACTCTGATTATGTTTTTAATCAAGCTTTTTTTTAAACAAATATAGTTTTGATTTTAAAATAGAAAAAAAGTCAGTTTGTCCATTAGTTAATCAATTTATTTCAAAAAATAAACTATATTGGACATCATTTTGTATTTACTGGACATGAACGTCATTATAACTGAATATCAAGTATTGTATTATAATGTATTATATTGTATTGTAAATTCCAACACTAGATCTAGAGTTCCTACTTTCTCTGTATGTCCTATGATTGTATATCCTATGATAGATTCTATGATGGCATAGAATCATTGCTCAGCTTATTGGACAGCACAACCAAGTGTATTCTGATTAAACTGCAATCAAGGTGAGTAGTTCATTTTGATGTTTTTCCAGTCATTCCTTTTTTGGTATTAAGTTCAGGCCTCAGCAGAATAGTGTAACATTTAGGAGCAAACATACAGATAAGCAATCCAAAAGTGGAGGCCAGAATGGCAAATATCTCCACTGCTACTGTGTATTTCCCTGGGGTGCTGTTGTGTGCAGGTATGAATGAGATCCAAACAGCAAAAAAGATCAACATACTGAATGTGATTAATTTGGCCTCATTAAATGTACCTGGAAGATTCCAACCCAAAAAGGCCAGAACAAAGCAAACACAGGAGAGGAGACTAATATAACCAAGCACCAAATAGAAGTACAGAGGTAAGATGTGTTCTTAAAAGGGTAAGGGGGTGCTAATGCCAACCAGCTAATGCAGAATATGGCTTAGCCTGCAGTGCAACTGACAATAAATGCTCTTTGCTGAGGAGGTCCAAGTCGTTTGAGGGAACTGGAGCCAGGCAAGGTGGAGTACAAAGCCAGCAACACCACAATGGTTTTGACTAGTATGCAGGAGATGCAAAGGACAAGAAACACCAGTGAACAGAAAAAGCAGAGTTTCAGTGACAGCAAAAGCAAGAAACTCAGCTCTGCATTGGACCAGTAGTACAGGGGACACCGGATTCATTCTGTGGCTCCTGCAAAAAACACACACACATATTTATGGAAGGTATACAACCTATAACAGCACATACTAATGTGTTCTATTCTTCTTCTGCCACAGCATTTGTCATACATTTTATCCAGTTACAGTTTAATATGTTTAATGTTGAGAAAGCCCAGTGAAACAAGTTAGCTCTTAATATCGCTTATTAGCAGCTATAAATTGTTATTTCCTCACTTTTTCTTAAAGTGTGCATAAAAATGCATAAAAGAAAGAAAGAAATACATAAAAAGCTACAAAATGCAAAATCCTCTTTCAGACATTCCCATGGTGGAAAACCTAAGAACATCTGAATGTTTGCTCACACTTCCATAAATAAAAAAATAAATGTCTTGTTACAGAAAGCTTTACCCTATCAATGATTACACATTTTTCTTTGTAAAATAACAACACATTTTTAATCCATTTATTATTATTAATATTAGATTATGTGGAGTGCCTGCCATGCAAGTCCCTGCGCCATTACTATAGAAAGGATAAAGTATTAGAATGAGCATATTAATATAAATCTGTGATTTGCTGCTGCACTACTGTCAGAGCTGTTCTGACAGAAAATTGGTCAACAACTATTGACCCATCAAATTTGTGAATTCAACAGGACTTTGTTACAAAATTTGATACATTATATTTGTCACATTTATCACCTCTATAATGACAATTTTTGTGATGACAATGTTCTGTGCTGCACAGTACATTGCAGAAATTAATGCAAAAATAAATAAATAAATAAATAAAAATGTAAGACAAAAGGAAAAAATATGGTAAAGTGTTAAAAATAATTATTCAGTTGGGCATGATTTGTGCATATACTGTAGAAACACATTTATGTACCTATCACTACATGTCTTCACAGCTATGTTGTATATTTATTTCCTTTTTACCTGATGTATTGGTGAATTCTCCCTCGGTACAGGGCAGAGAGTTGAAACAGCAGATGGGTTGGCCTGGTCGTGTGGCCTGTCGAGTCCCAGGAGGACACAGGGCCATACACAGAAAAAAGGCACCTGCAGGACAATGTACACTGAAATTAGCTTGTAAAAATTCACAGGGAAGTAAAACAAAAATTTATCAAAAGTACACAATGTGAAATACCTATAGCATAGCAAATTACTTAAAAGAAATGTGATTTTAAGATGTTCTGTTATGCATTATTCAAGGTCATACTGTGAGAAACAATGAATAAAAGCATGCAGTTAACTAAAACTAAATTAAATAGTTGTTTTATTTTTCATACTGAGCACCTTGCTCTGCCCTCCTGTCCACTCTATCTAGTCCATGTCCATGTCCAACAGGGGGCTGAACCATCATAGCTGCCCACGCTCTGAAACATGATTCCACCTTGGCCATCTTTCTGCCAGTTTATGATGTCATACACAGGTACTGGATCACCATTCTCATCAAAATAAACCTTTTCTCCAAACTGGTTTGTGAAATTCACTCTCCTCTGATAAAGCAACTGTAAATAAAATGCAAAGTGAACAATATGAATGTTATTTAAAATTTTAAAACATAAGGTATAACAAAAGTAATATTTTGCAATATAGAAAGCAAAAACTGTATGATCCTTTCAACTGTCCAGGTGTGAATTCTGCCCCTGTGTTACAGCTTCTCTGGTCTGAGTCTTGTGCTATGGATGTGCACTGTAGTAGGTGGCATAGAGCATGAGCAATAGCATACACTGCCTTATACACATTATAGGAAACCCGCACCGGAGTCACGCTTGTGTAGATGCTTTCAACCTGCTCAAGATTCTCCAAGCCAGTACAGAGTGGCTTGTCCAAGCCCTCACTGCTGGCATAATCCAGCTGGCAGTTAAACTGTTTTTCCCAGAACATGTTAGTGAAGACTGGGTTATCTGAGGACCATACCAAACTCAGCCAGCCCAGAGATATTTGCACCCCTGGGGGAAAATCACAGGGTCCCAGTTAACACATGCTGGGGCTGTAAGAATACTGGCAGTTACCCAGGATTCACTGTCCACCCACTGCCAGCCTGTCAGGTTCCTCAGTGCCACCTCTGACAGCAGCTCTAGAAGTTGAACTTCTGAGGCAATCACTCGGGCTGTGGAAGTCTCCAGGGCATCAGTAATGGCACTGATCTGTTTTGGGGTGGGCACTTTTGGGATGGTGCGATGAAAAGCCACACAACCACCCAATTCTTCCAGCTGATCAGTGAAGTCTTGGATTCCGTAACAGCCATAGTCATCCTCTGTGCCAATTGTGCCCACCCAGCGCCAGCCAACATTGGACATCAACTGCACCAGTGCCTGCACCTGGAAAACATCACTGGGAACAGTGCGGTGGAAAGTTGGGTACATGTGCTTATCAGTCAGACATGTACAAGTCGCAAAGTAGCTGATCTGGAAGTAGTTAAATTGAAAGAGAGAATGAGAGACAGATAGACAAATAAAGTTTCTCTTTAGTGGGAAAAAAATTTATTCTTTCAGAGCCATTTCTGTACGTGAGGCTATGTGAGTGTGTTGTGAGGAATAACATTCAGTGGAATTTTTAAAGCAATGCTAATCAAATATTCATATTCCCTAAGAGCCATTGTGGCTACACATTTTCATTCCAACCAAGCACAATTGATACCAAAGTTATCATCATTAGAAGACTCTTTACTGAGGCCTCTTTCCTGATGATTCAACATTATTTTAAGTTGAATGAAATACAATAAAACCTAACAATATACCACTGTAAATCAAAGCAAATGAAAAAAGATTAGATTGTGTAAACATAATTATAATGGATATTATACAGACTTTCATTATGTATACATAAACTTTATCAGGGATCAGAAAGGGGCTTTCCAGAGGTACATGAGTAGAAGATGTAAATTAGAGTAAAATTACATGTAGGACATCACAGTAAATTAGTTTTAATGAGGCCAGTCATTGAATGACCGTTAAAGACCAACGTTAACTAGGTGTCTTTATTATTTCTAAAATGTCAGTTCATTTTCTTCAGTATTTCCACAGTCCTCCACTGTGTATCAAAATAGAAATTATAGGATTGTGAAGGCAATAAAAAGACAGTAAAATAAATATAACATGGCAGTGTTAGGTTTCTTTCCCTCACTGTCAGCATCTTTTAAGACAAATCTCACCATAGGGATCTCAAAAGGCCCAAATGTGTGGGCTACAACTCTGGTTGGTGTAGATGATGCTAGGCCTATGATTGCAGGAACAGGAGCTTTAGAGAGGCAAGGAATGCTCCTGGATTCAGAGCCCTCTGTCTCTCTCTAGTGTGGACATGATCATAGCTGTCTAGAATCCGATAACCCAGCTTGACATGTGCCAAAAGCCTGGGGTTCCTGTTTATCTCTTCAATGGCAAACACCATAGTCTGGATCCAGTGGAAAGCCCTCAGGTCAAAGCTGAAATGACAGAGATAGTTGTGTAAGAATGAGAAGGAAAGTCCTGTAAAAGTAATACTGAGATAAAGAAACACAATGTGGAAAAGAACAATGTTTCACATCATAGAGCCAGTACAGACCTGCTTTTACGTATTCATCAGTATATCTATTCATTTTCCATTCAGAAAAATACCACAATGTGTGGAACCTAGACAGAGCCAGAACCAGTGATCTCTTAGTGATTAACACAAGCATTCTGTACTGGAGCCAACCTCTCACGTTCCTTTCATGTGGATGTCTTACTTCCAGAGACTGATCTCTATCACAACATGCAGTATCACTGACCCACTACACCTCTGAACCTGTGATCTGCTTGTAAAAACATGATCAGGTTCTGGAGCTATGTAATGCAGGGGGAAGAACCCTCCAAGAATATAGAAGAATATCATCTCCATCCATCATCAAATCCCCCATTCTCCGACAGTCACTGCTTGACTCTGAGGGCTCAACCTTGGGCCAGAGGAGTAGAAAAATAGCCAACAGTGCCACCTCACCCAGTGGCATATTTCCAAGTGTCACAGAGGCTTCTGGGTGAATTCATGGGCATGGATGTCCCCACTTGGAGTGTATGGCAGTCTGGAGGACTCAGCTTTATAAAAGATCTTAAAGTCATGTCCTCTGCTTTCAAAGGTGATTGATATCTGCACAGGCTAAACAGGATGAAGGAAAGTTGAGAGATGTTTGGATGCTGTCGCCCCCCACTCTCATGCATTCACTCAGGTTTGTCTACGGTGGAGTGGCTGGCTGCCTTATGTCCCAGGGTGCCCTCATGTCTGTGTTAGCTTCTGGCTCTACCTTTTAGTTATGCTGTCATAGCTAGTCTTGCTGGAGTCCCTGCTTGCCCTCTGCACACAAAGTATATTGTCCTTAACCATTAGAGGACAAAAGCTTACCTAACAATTTCTCCCTCTCTCTCCATCTCTCTCTCTCCCTCACTCTCTCTTGAGCTACACATGCTACTTCTGAGATGCCAGTGCTCCTGACCCCTTATGCTCCTCGTCACTGCCTGACCCATCCTGATGCCCCTTCTGCTCCTCCTCGCTGCTTGACCCATCCTGATGCCCTACTTCTGGTTGGAGATCTCATCGGTTGAGTTCGCTTGCTGCTGCTGGAGGTGGCCCCCTTTGGTTTGCTGGGGATGGCGCCACCTGGGGGCTGTGGAGATGGCTTGGGGATCACATATGGGGAGCTATACTGTAATGGCTTGGGACTGCGATTGCTGTAGTGGCTTTGGGGCTGCAGTTGCCACAAGCACCTTCGTACTCAGGACTCCATCAGTGGACAGTGGATAAATTTTAACCAACTGGAATTCTTGCAAAAACTGTGATGAATTTATTGGTTGCACAATTGCACTATTTGTCCATATAGTACACAATAATAGAAGGGATTTATTTATAATTGTGCTATCCGTTGCAATCAGATGAGGATGAGTTCCCTTTTGAGCCTGGTTCCTCTCAAGGTTTCTTCCTCATATCATCTCAGGGAGTTTTTCCTTGCCACCGTCGCCTCTGGGTTGCTCATTAGGGATAAATTCACAGGGATAAATTCACATATTTACAATATATTTTTTTGTGAATCCATTTATTTCTGTAAGGCTGCTTTGTGACAATGTCCATTGTTAAAAGCGCTATACAAATAAAATGAATAAAATTGAGAGGAAGAAAACAATGACCTGAGCCCTGAACTTGGTGGACAATGTTAAATAAATTAGTGGTGGTAATTATTACAAACTGAACAGAAACAAACAAAAAAACATAGATAGATAGATAGATAGATAGATAGATAGATGTTAGTAAATTGTTTATGTTAGATTGGAACTAATGCAATTACATGAAATACACATAATAGTGGCCACAATTTCATTTTCACAATTTCATTTTTCACACATATTTTAATGTGTGAATGTGAGAATTGGGCAGTGGTACCTCATTGGTTAAACTGTTGGACTACCGATCAGACCTTCATGATCCTAGCACCACCAATCAGCCACTGCTGGGCCCTTGAGCAAGGCCCTTAACCCTCAACTGCTTGGTTGTATAAAATGAGACAAATGTAAGTTGCTCTGGATAAGGGCATCTGCCAAATGCTACAAATGTAAATGAGAATTTTGTGCCTTGTGCCTAGTGCCCTGTTTATAATTGACAGTGAACTTGCTGTGTTGTATGGGGAATATTACGATATTTACAGAGACAAGTGACAAGTTAGACTCCACAATATTAATAAAGACAGGTCCAATATTGCCATCTGCAGGATCTGAAGGAGCTTACTTACTATTTCTGAGGCAAGCAAATGTGCAACATGACACTATCACCCTTTTGAAGTGATATACATACAGGTTCTATGTCAAAAGGCTCATGACAGGTGAAAAAAAGAACAGAAGGACAGCATCTTTCTATGTATATACATACACACACACCGATCATTCATTATTTTACTGCTCTGCTGATCACTGATTTATGAAAGGAATCGCAATTAATATTACACACATCACAAAATGCTTAGAGACATGCTGGTTTGAAATAAATTTATATATAAAACAATCAGCCATAACATTAAAACCACCTGCCTAATATTGTGTAGGTCCCCCTTTTGCTGCCAAAACAGCTCTGACCCATGAAGGCATTTACTCCACAAGACCTCTGAAGGTGTGCTGTGGTACCTGGCACCTGATCTTTTAAGTCCTGTAAGTTGCGAGGTGAGGCCTCCATGAATCAGACTTGTTTGTCCAGCACATCCCACAGATGCTCAATCAGATTGAGATCTGGGAATTTGGAGGTCAAGTTAACACCTTGAACTCTTTGTCACATTCCTCAAACCATTCCTGAACAATTTTTGCAGTTTTGCAGGGCACATTATCCTGCTGAAAGAGGCCACTGGCATTAGGGAATATTGTTGCCATGAAGGGGTGTACTTGGTCTGCAACAATGTTTAGGTATGTGATATGTGTCAAAGTAACATTCACATGAATGGCCTTTGTCAAAGTCACTCAGATCCTTACACTTGCCCATTTTTCCTGCCTCCAACATATCAACTTTGAGAACGTCTCCAGGTTACGTATGTAACCATGGTTCCCCGAGGGAACGAGACGCTGCGTCACGAAACGCTATGGGAACGCCCCCGCGTGACCACGCTCTGAATCACGTGTCTAATCCATCCAATGGATGGGCGAGACGTCACGGGCGGGGTGACGTAGCGACCCGGAAGCATAAAAGCCCGAGCGGCGAGCCCCGCGTTAGCTTACTGGAAAATGAAGCAAGCGCCGCAGGGACGCCGGAAGTGTGGCACCGAGACGCAGCGTCTCGTTCCCTCGGGGAACCATGGTTACATACGTAACCTGGAGACGTTCCCCTTCAGGAACTCGAGCTGCGTCACGAAACGCTATGGGAACGAGTATACCCATGCCGCCAGACTTACAAGTCCCTGCCTCCAGGAGGAGGCAAGCCTAAGGCACAAGGACAGAGGAGCCGGGAGTGGCTCGGGTATCTAGGTCATAAAACCTGGCAAAGGTCAGGGGCGTGGACCATCCCGCCGCGTTGCAGATGTCCTGTAAGGACACACCTGCCAGAAAGGCCTTAGAGGCCGCCACCGCTCGGGTAGAGTGAGCCTTGACCCCCAGGGGACTGGGGAGACCAGAGGACTCGAAAGCCAGAGAAATGGATTCTACAATCCACCGGCTGAGGGTCTGCTTAGAAGCAGGAAAACCCCTCTTAGGGGGACCAAAGCAAACAAGCAACTGGTCCACCTTTCTCCACAGGGCAGTTCTGTGGACGTACGCGTCCAGTGCTCGCACTGGACACGTACAATTAAGCTTCCAATGGTCGGGCTCCCTAAAGGGAGGAGGACAGAAAGCCTGCAGCACGACCGGCCGTGGTGCCGAGGAGGGGACTTTCGGTACGTACCCCGCTCGGGGGTACAAGAATGCTTTGGCCAAACCAGGCTCAAAGTCTAAATAGGAAGGGGCCACCGAGAGGGCCTGAAGATCCCCCACTCTCCTAAGAGAGGAAATTGCCAAGAGAAAGGCAGTTTTCAACGTCAGAAGACGGTCCGAAATCTCCTCTATGGGCTCGAAGGGGGGTTTGCAGAGAGCCTCTAAAACCACGGCCAGGTCCCACGAGGGGACCCGAGATCGAGCTGGAGGTCTGATCCTCAGCGCACCGCGGAGGAAACGTGTCACCCAGGGGTGCCTGCCCACTGACTGGCCATCGAGAGGGGCGTGGCAGGCCGCAATAGCCGCCACGTACACCTTCAGGGTGGAGTGGGTCAGTCCCGCGGAGAGGCGGGCCTGCAAGAACTCCAGCACTGTACCAACTGGGCAGTGAACAGGGTCAAGCCGGCGGTCTCCGCACCAGGAAGTGAAAAGTTTCCACTTCAGGGCGTACAGTTTCCTCGTAGAGGGAGCTCTGGACTGGAGGATGGTCTCCACAACCTCGGTTGAGAGACCGGAAGCGCGGAGTTGTGCCCCCTCAGAGGCCACACCCACAGCTTCCACAGCTCCGGGCGGGGGTGAAGATGGCCCCCCGCCTGTGAGAGGAGATCCCTCCTGATCGGAATCTCCCATGGGGAGCCGTCTAGGAGGGAAATCAGGTCCGAGAACCATACTCGGCCCGGCCAGAACGGGGCTACTAACAGTAGACGAATTCCGTCCCGGCGCACTCTCTCCAGAACTCCCGGGAGCAGAGCGACCGGAGGAAAGGCGTACAGACGCAGCCTCGGCCACGGCTGTACCATGGCATCCAGTCCAAGAGGAGCTGGATGAATCAGAGAGAACCAAAGGGGACAGTGCGACGTCTCCTGCGTCGCAAACAGATCCACCTGGGCTCTGCCGAACATACGCCATATGAGCTCCACCACCTCGGGGTGGAGTCTCCATTCCCCGGGCACCAGCCCCTGCCTCGACAGGGCGTCCGCTCCCACGTTGAGATGACCAGGGATGTAGGCCGCTCTCAATGAGAGGAGGTTCCCTTGGGACCACACAAGGATCTGGAGCGCCAGCCTGTAAAGGGGGCGCGAACGCAGACCTCCCTGGCGGTTGATGTAAGAGACCACCGTCGTGTTGTCGGTGCGCACCAACACGTGGCGGCCTCTTAGGTCTGGGAGAAAGTGTTTCAGAGCTAGAAACACGGCCAGCATCTCCAGGCGGTTGATGTGCCAAGTGAGATGGCGGCCGCTCCACAGACCACGGGCAGGACGGCCACTCATGACCGCTCCCCATCCGGTGAGGGACGCATCCGTCGCTAGCACTACGCGGCGACCAGGAGCTCCCAGGACCGGGCCCTGAGACAAGAACCCAGGTTCTCTCCACACAGCTAAGGCACAGCGGCATCGCCGCGTGACCTTGATCATGCGGAGCGGGTTTCCTCTGTTTCGGAAAAACCCCCTGGTCTTGAGCCACCACTGTAGGGGTCTCATGTGCAGCAGGCCAAACGGTATCACGTTGGACACAGCTGCCAATAGGCCCAGCAGTCTCTGAAACTGCTTTACAGTGAGTGACCGGCCTACTTTCGCTCTCGCAACCGCTGTGAGGACCGACTCGATCCGAGCAGGAGACAAACGTGCCTGCATCGTGGTCGAATCCCACACGACGCCTAGATAAGCGGTTCTCTGAGCTGGAGAAAGCACGCTTTTCTCGGCGTTTAGTCTTAACCCCAGTTCCTTCATATGGGCGAGAACGGCATCTCGATGCCGAGCCGCCATCTGCTCTGAATGAGCTAAAATCAACCAGTCGTCGATATAGTTCAGTATGCGGATGCCCTGTAGTCGCATAGGAGCCAGGGCAGCATCCACGCACTTCGTGAAGGTGCGGGGTGAGAGTGCTAGGCCGAAGGGAAGAACCCGATACTGGTAAGCTTCGCCCCCGAAAGCGAACCTCAGGAACTTCCTGTGCGGGGGAAGGATGGAGATGTGGAAATACGCATCTTTTAGGTCGATCGTGACGAACCAGTCCTCGGACCTGATCTGAGACACGACCTGAGTGACCGTAAGTATCCTGAACTTCAGTCGAGCGACTGAGAGGTTCAATTGCCGCAAGTCCAAAATGGGACGCAGGGGCCTGGGCCAAAACCATCAGGGCTTCTTAGCCGCGGCCCTTCTGGACATGAGGACGGTCCTCAGATCCGCCTTAGTGCCCGAAGGGCCGGGCCCAGAGCGACGCTCTGCTTTTGGGCCTCCCTGTAGGAGGGGGCCGTACACGGAGGGGGCTGCCCCCGCCCGGCAGCCCCACGAGCTAGAGAGCGACGGGGGAGGAACCGCTGGAACGCCGCCGCCTGAGCACGGGCCTGCTGGTATCTCTCGACGACGGAGTCTACCGCGTCGCCAAACAGGCCCGAGGGAGTAAGCGGGGCGTCCATGAGCACGACCCTGTCCTTCTCTTTCATATCGGACAGGGTCAGCCAGAGATGCCTCTCCGCCGCCACCAGGACTGCCATAGACCGACCGATAGCATGGGCGGTCTCCTTGGTGGCGCGGAGGGACAGATCAGCGGCCCACCTGAGCTCAGCTACCTGCTCAGACGTACTCTCCCCCTGCTCATCCAGCTCTTTAAGCAGGTCAGCCTGGTACGCCTGTAACACCGCCATGGTGTGCAGACACGCACCGGCCTGACCTGCTGCTGTGTACGCCTTGCCTACCAGCGCTGAGGTGGTCCGCAGCGGCTTGGTAGGCAACGCCGGAGCCTTCAGGGACGATGCAGCAGCAGGGGACAGATAGCTGGCTAGCGTCTGTTCAACCCTGGGCATCGCCCTGTAGCCGGAGTAGTCCAGCCCCGCCACATTAGCGTAATGGGAAGACGTGGGGCTGAACAACCGGGCCGAAAATGGCCTATTCCAGGACCTTGACACCTCAGTGTGGAGGTCCGGAAAAAAGGGCAGGCTCCGGGGCGGAGGTGGCGGCCTACTGCGCAAAAAACGCTCCTCCAGTCTAGAGCCCTGAGGCTCAGGCCGTGACTCAGCGGGCCAGTCAATGCTAAGCTTAGCGACTGCCCGCGCCACCACCTCGAGCAGCTCCCCGTATTGAGGAGACTGCGGCTCAGGGTCGACGCTCTCCACATCGACCTCCTCGGAGGACGATAGGTGGAGCGCCAAGTCCGCTCCCCGGGGGGAAGAAACCGCAGAGCGTGCTTCCGAGCCCAGGGAGGGGACAGAGGACCTGGAGGGTGAGGAAGGAGAAAGGGACGGGCCCGTCTCCATTCCCTCCGCCAGGTCCATCTGCAAGCCCCACGAGCGCAACCGCCGCTCTGCCTCGGCAGAAGCGGGGCCGGCACCGCGAGGCACGCTAGTGAGGGCTCCCTCCTCAAAGAGAGCCCAGCGGGAGCGGAGAGTGCGCAGCGGTAAACGCTCGCAATGTGCGCAGCCGGCTCCCTCGAGAACCGACTGAACATGCTCCGCTCCCAAACAGGCAACGCACAGACTGTGTGTATCCCCGCCCGTAATAAATCGCGGACAGGGAGGAACACACGGCCTGAAGCGCTGCCCGCTCTCGCCCTTCGTCTTATCCTTGGCTTTAGGCATGCCAACGATAAAACACCAATCAGACAAAAAATAGACAGACAATAAACACAGAGTGCTTGCTGAAAACAGGAAGCTAACGCGGGGCTCGCCGCTCGGGCTTTTATGCTTCCGGGTCGCTACGTCAGCCCGCCCGTGACGTCTCGCCCATCCATTGGACGGATTAGACACGTGATTCAGAGCGCGGTCACGCAGGGGCGTTCCCATAGCGTTTCGTGACGCAGCTCGAGTTCCTGAAGGGGAACCTTAAATTTCCGACTACGCCACTTGGGCACCGCCCAAGAAAATAAACTGAGCCCAACAAGGCTCGCACAGGTTCGCTTGTCACACAGGGTCAGAAACAGTGGGTTCCCATATAAAAATCTTTTATTTCAACTGAAGAAATACAATGTTAAAAAGCAACACTATGTTCATTCACTCATTCACACTTTGCACCCAAACATCTGAGATTGCATCTCTTAACAATGACAGTTAGACACGGACAGGCTCTTATTCTCGAATGGAACAATTCACTTTCTGCAATTAATACACACACCCAGTGCACTCACACAACCACCTCCCAAGGAGCACGACACCCGTGAAGGAAGCACTGCACCAAGAAAGAGCCTCGGTTCCTGCCAACACAAGAGACATGAGTTAAAATAAAATAAATTAGAAAATCAAAAACAATTCTAAAAAAAAGAAAACAGAAACTTAAACAGGATATAACTAAAAAGAAAAATAATTAAGCAATCTTGACAATAAAAATAACAAAAAAAAAAGAAAGGAAAACAATAATGTAGAACATAGAATGTAGAATGTAGAACGTAGAATGTATAACGTAGAACGCGGAGCACCCAGGCATGCGTAACACTCGGCCATTGTGCCCCCTTTAATAAAACAAATTAATAAAGGGTTAATTTTGCTAAAGTGTTATAACATTTTAAAAATATCAGCAAAGTGTACATACATACCGTTGTGCACTTCCGGGATGGACACTAAAGGACAGACAGCAGGCTTCTTCTAACGCGAGATAGAATGCAATCTATTGCCTGAACATGCAAGCCCCCTAAAATAAACTAAAAGGAGCATGCAGTAAGCATCTAATTGCCTTAATTAAAAAAAAAAAAAGAAAGAGAGAGAAACCACAGCACAGTGCCACCAGCGATTTCCAACACAACAACAGCGTGTCGATGACGTCACAGTCCACCAATGATGACGCATACGAAACCACATACCCTTGCAGTTTTTATACTCTCTAATGCGTCTTCTGATTGGCTAAAATTTAACAAGGAGAGTAATCACCTCTCCTGTCACACTTACTTGGTGTTATTTGGTCCTTATTCTTACAGTAAGATTACAGTGAGAGTTATTAAAATATTCAGTCCACCAACATTCTTGAAAGGTAAAACCCAGCACACAGATACTAAACATGACATACTTTGGTATGGCGATTAACTTGCCAGGTATGGGTAGGCATGGGTAATATAGGTTACAGATCATAATGACACAATTTCCAGGGTTATCACTGGGCTAGTGTAGAGATTTGATACATTTGACTACATAGAAATATACTCCATGCAATGAAGAGGGTCTTTATCCTGTGCTCTGTGGTGGTCTGAAAGGCTGATTCGACCGACCCCTCTGTCTTTGAACAGTTTTGATTAAAACATCACTGCCTGATTTGCTCTGAGGTCCTACAGCATCATCCTATGAGTATTTTCCATCACCTTCATTGCTGTGAGTATGTCTACTGTCTTTTACAAGGACAAGACCTATATAGTCAGGGCCAACAACTCTGAGCTGAGTTTCCTATTAGTTTTTTCTTTGGCTTTGTTTTCCTTTGTTCACATACTTTCACTGGTCAGCCCTCTGACTGGTTCTGTATAGTGCGTTAATGGCCTTCAGAGCTACACTGCCAGGTAGTAATGAAATGGTTTGGACCTCTGCAACAAACACTCGGTGGTCTTGCATTCACTCTCATACAAGTCCATTTTATTTGTTTGCTTTGGTTAACAATACCACCTCTTTTCCCCATCAAAAATATAAATGTGTACTGGGATATATTGGATGTTTTACTTTGGCTTTTCTGTCTTGGAAGTTGCCAGATAACTTTAATGAAGCTAAATTCATTATATTCAGCATGCTCAATTTGGATAACCTTTATTCCAGCTTATGTAAACTCTCCTTGAAAATTCACAGTAGCTGTGGAAATATTTGCTCCCAAATGTTTTTTAATTGTATTTAGGCCAGAGCAGAATACCAAGATGCGACTTATGAGTAAAGTATCCTCTAAGGCATTTTGAGACCCTCAAATAAAAAGCAAAGGTACCATGAAGGGCCAGCATTTTGTTACAATTTATGATGTTGTATCTGAACCTCACCAATATATAGGATAATATATTTTTTATACATTATTTGTAAAAATCCAAAGCATCAAGGTGTACAGTCATAAAAGTAAATAGGATCATGCTTACATGTACATGGTACATTAGCAACTGAAATATACCACTAGAATAATCTTATGTTTTAATATACATAGAGTCAGCTTTATAAAGATCTTTACATGTGCATCATTACTGAAAATAAAATATTCCTGCTGAATCAAAATGGAAGTTTAATATCTACATACCTACATTAGTTTGTTAAATATTATTTTCATACCAAAATAATAACCATTCCTAGTCTCTGAATCTAATGAACATTCATTGATTTGTACGCCCTCATTCCATTTCCACTTAGATACTGATGTGTACATCACTGATGTGTATATACCGGGTCATGAAATGAATGAAACTTTTATGGACATGTTTTTGCACCAGGTATGGTAACATAAATAAAAACCTGTTTCTCTGATTTTTATGACTATTTTATTTTTAATCTAACTGCAATGCAACTGACAGTAAATGCTCTTTGCTGAGGAGGGTCTGAAGAATGCCTGAAGCAGGCCTTTCCTAAAATAGTATTGGTATAAACTCCAGTGTGATTCAGATTTAGATTTCAAGAAGTAGTAATAGAAGTAGTAAGTTGGTCAGATTGTTGTGCAGAAAGCAACAGGATGTGTGATGAAGACCCTGTGGTGGTAGGAACAGAAGGTGGTATTACATTCTTGGTAGAAGGGGAGAGAGGAGGTGGACAGAAGTCACAGACAGGACAGGCTGCTTGAGAATAGGGAGAAGGATATATCTGATCTCATATACTCACTCTAATATATGGACTGCTCTTGATAATACTCACTTGTTGTTCAAGAAGATTGGTCATTCTTTTAGCTACCTAAAGCTAATTTTGATCCTTCTTGAGATGGCATTGTGCCTGGATTTTCTTAGCTAGGGCTTCTCTGGCTTTGATTGCTTCTTCCTGGAGCTGTTGGGCCTTGAGTATCAAGTTTATGACATTCCATATCAGCAGCTGTGTCCTCCTCTATCTGACATTGTAATTCCTCCAATTCACATGTCTTTAACTTCTCCTCATGGCAAGGCAGCTTGGATGTCAGAGAGACCATGTCTGGGAGACCTGTGTGAAGCACTGTGTCACGAATGACAGCTTAGACCCAAATGATGGTTTGATCTGGCAGGGGAAGGAGGTGCCTCTGGTCAAGGAGCTACTGGGTGCATGAGAGGAGGGATGCAAAAGAGTGGAATGATGCAAAACATTTTCAAAGCAAACTCAGACACTCCATGATAAGCACAAGAGCACAAGTCTCCCTTCTCCATGAAAACTCACAATATGGAGTCATGTCATGTTCACAGCCTTCATAAAGGTATTCCCTACACACTCAGCTTAATTATAGAAAGTCTGCAGCTCTAACAACTAGTCATCAGAACAGCTGAACTCTCCCTCAGTGCAAGGCAGACAGTCGAAACAGCCAATGGGTTGGCCTGGTCGCATGGCCTGTTGAGTCCCAGGAGGACAGGGGGCTGTGCGCAGAGACAAAGGCACCTGCAGGAAGATGTACACTGAAATTAGCTTCAGCCCATCTGGCTCTACTCTCCTGTCCACTCCATCACATCTATGTCCATCTTGAGCTGCTGCCAATGAAGGGCTGAACCATCATAGCTGCCCATTCTCTGAAACCTGATTCCACCTCGTCCATCTTTCTGCCAGTTTCTGATGCATTACACTGGTACTGGCTCACATTTTCATCAAAATACACCTTTTCTCCAAACTGATTTGTGCATCAATACTGCATGCCTCTATCCCTTGTCTAGGTGTGAATTCTGCCCCAGTGCTATAGCTTCTCTGGTCTGAGGCTTGTGCTATAGACGTGCACTGTAGTAGGTGGTGCAGAGCATAAGCAATGACATATACTGCCTTATTCACGTTAAAGGAATCCCGCTAGGACACTGGGGCTGTAGGAATACTGGCATTCAGGATTCACTGACCATCCACTGTGACCCTGTCATGGTCCTGACACCCCAGATAGCAGCTCCAGAAATTGAAATTCTGAAGTAAATACTGCAGTTACCTGGGCCATGGAGGCCTCCAGGGCATCAGTAATAGCACTGATTTGTTATGGGGTGGGCAATTTGGGGACAGTGCTGTAAAAAGCCACACAGCCATCCCATTTATCCAGCTGCTCAATAAAGGCTTGGTTTCCATAGTGGCTAGAGTGGTCCTCTGTGCCCACCCAGTGCCAGCCAAAATGGGCCATCAACTGTACCAGAACCTGCACCTGGAAAACATCACTAGTAACAGTATGGAGGAAAGTTGGGTACAAATGCTTATCAGTCAGACATGTGTGGGTTGCAGAGTAGCTGATCTGGAAGTAGTTAAATAGAGAGAAGGAATGAGAGAGATAGACAAATAAAGTTTCTCTTTACTGGACAAAAATTTGTTCTTTCAGAGGAATTTCTGAATCTGAAGCTGTGTGTTGTGAGTAATAACATTCGGTGGAATTTTTAAAGCAATGCTAACCAATCATTTGCACCAAGAGCCATTGTTGCTGCACATTTTCATTCCAATGAAGCACAGTTGATACTGAAATAATTGGTTATTAGAAGATTGACTGTAGACTAATACGGACATGAACACAGCTGCCAAGAAACATTGTTTTTTTTTCCACAATGAGGAAAAAACACTTTTAATGCCATATAGCACAGCATAGACCTACATTTTCCTAGCATAGGCCTACTTTTAACTACCTTTATTCATCAGTTGATTTATTCATCTTTATTCAGAAATGTACCACCATGTATGGAACTTCCTTAGTAACTGAGACAGGCATTCTGTACTTGAGCCTCTCATGTTCCTTTCATGTGGATGAATTACTTCCAGAGCCTGATCTCCATCAGAATATGTAATTTCACTCACCCACTACACCTCTGACCTGTGTCGGGCTGCTTAAAACCTGATCAGGTTCTGGAGCTACATAATGCAGCAGGATGAGCCCTCCAAGAATAACATCTCCATCCTTCTCCAGCACATTAGGATCAAATTCCCCCATTCTCTGACAGCCACTGCTTGACTCTGAGAACTGAAACTTGGGCCAGGGGCGTAGAAAAATAGCCAACAGTGCCAGCTTACCCACTGACATATTCCCAAGCATCACAGAGGCTCCTGGGCAAATTCATGGGCATGGATGTCCCTGCTTAGGGTGTATGGCAGATGTCATGTCATCTGGTTTCATAGGTGCCTGACATCTACACAAGCCAATACGGAGGAAAGAAGGTTGAGAGGATAAAACAATAACTTGAACACTGAACAGACTTGGGTACTATGGACAGTGTGAAAGAAATTAGTGGTGGCAAATATTACAAATACAAACAAACAAACAAACAAAATAAATAAATGTTAGTATATTACTTACATTAGATTAGAACTTATACAATTACATGAAACCACAATGTGTTTCAGGTTTTACAACAGATGTGAAGACAGATCCAATATTGCCATCTGCAGGATCTAAAACTGAGAGTCACTGGCTCCAAGATGTATTTCAGAGGTAAGTAGTAGTAGTGTGATATGAGATTGTCACCCTTTTGAAGTGATGTAAATACACATTCTATGTCTCAAGGCTCATGACAGGTGGAAAAAG
The DNA here is from genome assembly GCF_027358585.1 of Pangasianodon hypophthalmus. Classification (NCBI taxonomy): domain Eukaryota; kingdom Metazoa; phylum Chordata; class Actinopteri; order Siluriformes; family Pangasiidae; genus Pangasianodon; species Pangasianodon hypophthalmus. Next base: position 4,105,514 of record NC_069715.1, on the reverse strand, counting down.
GGACAGTATCTTTCCATATCCTGGAACCCCTTCACTGTTTACTAGGCAAATATAGAACTGAGTTTAAGGGTTTATGTGATTTTAAAAAACTATAAGACATGTCACTGGTCTCTATCTTTGGCCTAATCTGACTCATTCGACCTCTCCAGCCTGTAAACAGTTGCCATTCTATGGCCTTGGATGAGGCTCAAAGGCGACTATGCCACTATTATTGCTGTCCCAAGACTATGGTACGGTTTATCCATTTTAATAGCCATTTAAAGTCTAATTTACTCTCCCAGATATATGCTTTCTAAGATCTATAGCATCGGTCTTCAATCTGCAAAGAGCTGGAGGAAGCTGTTCTACTTGTTTAATTTGTGCAAACTATGTCTAATATTTGGTTGGTATGAAAATCTGCAGCTACACTGCCCCTTTGCAGATAAAACTGAAGACCCTGGTCTATAGCATTTAGATGTTTTGTCTTGTTCTCTCTTGTGATTGTCAGCAGTAGTGCATTTGAACTCAAAATTTAAATATTACTTTAGATGCATATTATTTTCCTTTTCCTCTCTTCCTTTTGTTCTTTTAAGCTCTACATTTTATTGGACTGAACAGTCCTACGGCTTTTAATATTGGAGAAGTGGCTGAAAAGTTATAATAATGTGTTTGGGGGGAAAGTGTGGCAGTTCATTAGGTCAGTAAGATTTACCTGGTAGTCTAGATGACTCATGTATTAGCAGAAATTGCAGTGATTCAAGAATAGAGGAGTGTTATCACTGCCATGGCACAAATAGATAACCAACCCAAAGTTACACTACAGGATGTCTCTATTGATTCTTCTGAAGGTGCTTGGTAAAGTACACTGTAGAAACAGAATAGTACTTATAAAACAATTAAAATGGACAAATAACAAAGAGCAAACCATGTTGAGTAAATATGCATGCAGCTTTCCTGAGCTTACACTTAAGCTCTCAAACATACAATATATGTACCTTCAGTAGGAAAACATAAATACTATAAAAATTATAATAATCAACCAATTCAATTACATGAATTACATATATAAGTAAGTTTAAATATGATGTCATTATTTCCATAGAGGCCCACGTGACCTCACCAGCTATATAAAACTCTACCACATATTTACCACAGAAAGAGAAGGAGAAAGAAGCAGAGAGAGAGAAAGATGTGGCCTGTTTCATATCTGTATCTGTGCTTAGCCTGGAGCTCATCATTGGCCCTTTCTTCCTCCACATCTTCAGTCACTGGCTTGGACCTAGACTCAGGATCCTGTCAGCTCCGGGGCCACTTCAGGCTAAATGGGATGCGCCACGATGGAGACCTTATTCTGGGAGGCCTATTTGCAGTCCACCTTCTTACTGTGTTTCCAGAGTTGAACTTCACAAGTGAGCCGGAGCAACCCTACTGTGAACAGTGAGTGGGTTTTACAAAACACCTGTGAGTGCACTCAGAGAAAAAAATAGCACAGCAGGATTACACAATTTATTGAATACACCCATTTTTAGTTTTTGACGCACATGATCTATCTCTTTGTCTGTGATATTGCCACAGGTTTGACATGGCAAACTTCCAGCAGGCAATGACTATGGTTTTTGCTATTGATGAGATCAATAGAAATCCCAACCTGCTTCCTAACATCACACTGGGCTACCATCTGTATGACAATTGCGTGAAGCTTGCTGTGGCATTTCGGGCAGCCACAGCTCTGATCAGTGGAACTGATGAAATTGCCTCTGGCTTGAACTGTACCAGTTCTTCCCCGGTGATTGGGATAGTGGGGGACCCGGGTTCTACTCACTCTATTGCTATCTCTAGTGTGCTGGGGTTGTATCGAGTGCCCATGGTAAAGATTCAGGGAAAGTTCAGTTTGCTTCTAAGAATTGAGGGGAAATGTAGCTTGTGTTTTTTTTTCATCAATTACATTCTAATGATTAGGAAGTCCTTCTACTTTCTGAATGTTATATCTTCCATGCTCTTTTATTTTATGGCTGCTTTTCTTTTGCACATTTTCTATCTATCACTCCCTCTTGTTTTCTTTCTCACTTTTCTTCAGGTGAGCTACTTTGCCACTTGCTCCTGTCTCACTGATCGGCATCAGTTCCCCTCGTTTTTCAGGACAATCCCCAGTGACGCCTTTCAGGTGCGTGCCATCGTCCAAATCCTGAAACGCTTCGGTTGGACCTGGGTGGGCCTGGTGTACAGCAATGATGACTATGGTATCTATGCTGCACACTCCTTCCACCAGGATGTTCAGGAACAGCTGGATGGCTGTGTAGCTTACTCTGAGATGCTGCCAAGGGACAACAACCATAGAGATGTGGAGCGTATTGTCAGAGTGATCAAAACCTCCACAGCCAAGGTGGTGGTGGTGATCTCTACCGATGCCTACTTGCTGCCATTAATGCACGAAGTGTTTATGAGAAATGTGACTGGAAAGCAGTGGATTGCTAGTGAAGCCTGGGCTACCTCGTCCATCTTCCTCACACCACGCCTGCTACCATTCCTTGGAGGAACACTAGGAATTGCCATCCGTCGTGGAGAGATTGCGGGGCTTCGGGACTTTCTGCTACACTTGCGCCCTGACATACAGCCTGTAAACAACATGGTGCGTATCTTCTGGGAGGAGATGTTCGGATGCAGGTTTGATTCTGATGTCATGCAGACTGCTGGGGAAGACGAGAGAATGTTGTGCACAGGGGATGAAGATCTGAGCAGCACAAATACAGTGTACAGTGATATGTCCGAACTAAGAGCTTCCTATAATGTATATAAAGCAGTTTATGCACTAGCTCATGCCCTGCATGACCTCATACAGTGTCAGGAGGGCAAAGGGCCCTTTAGTGGTCACAGCTGTGCCAGAATATCCACCCTGCAGCCTTGGCAGGTGAAACTGAGGAATACACACATGCTTATTGAAGGATTGCACAAATGCCACACACATTGCAGTGAGAAGAAATATATGCATACATAATTTGACATGTATTCTTTTATAACCTACAATCAGGAATTGCTAAAGTAGCAGTTCTGTATTTGAAAATTATTTAATTATTTAAAATCCCCTACTGTTCCAACACTAAAAATATCTTATGTGTAAAGCTAATTTGAATGTTTAAATATAGTGAAATTATTATTATTATTATTATTATTATTATTATTTTTAATGCACTGTGTGTGAAGCTCTGTCCTAAAATGTGACGAGTTTGTATTGTAGGTAAAATGTTCTTGTCAGTCAAAGCCAATCAAACACCTGTCTGCCTGTCATGTCTCTTCTAACCACTTGCATAGGTTGTCCACTACTTACAGAGAGTGAATTTCACCACTGGCTTTGGGGACCATGTATCCTTTGACAAGAATGGCAATCCTTTGGCTATCTATGATATTATGAACTGGCAGCCAAACCTGGATGGGTCGATCAGGCTCCACACAGTTGGTGTGGTGGATGAAGCTGCACAGACAAACGATGTCCTTATGCTGAATGAGGATGCTCTGTTCTGGAACTTTGAGACAAAGAAAGTAAATCACATACTCATAAACAACAGGGAGTATATAATGTGATAGAAAACTGGCTTAAATTTTAAATCACATTCGCAATGCTGGGATTTTTTTTTCTTTATTCATTTATTCTTTCTAGTCAGTGCATTTTTTAACTCAGTATCATTCACATGAATATCACCAATAGTAAGCACACAATAAACATACAGCAGAAGTAATGCATTGCTGAACTGATGAATCTGGACTCTCCATTCCTTAGCCACCGAGGTCTGTGTGCAGTGAAAGCTGCCCCCTGGGCACAAGAAGAGCCAGAAGGAAAGGAATGCCCATCTGCTGCTTTGACTGTTTGCCCTGTGCTGATGGAGAGATCAGCAACAGAACAGGTGAGCATGACCTTTATGTTTTATAAATGATAAAGTATATCAATGTGTGTTAAAATATGTGCTGTTCATTTTTGGATAATCTCTCATGTCCCTTCCTCCTGTTTTCTTCTCTCTTTCTAACACAGATTCTATTGAATGCACTGCATGCCCTGATGAGTTCTGGAACAGCCCAGAGAAGGACCGTTGTGTCCCAAAGGAGGTGGAGTTCTTGTCCTATGAAGAGCCACTGGGCATCTCCTTAACAACAGCTTCGTTGTTTGGCACCTGCTTCTGCACTGGGGTTCTGATTGTGTTTGTGCATCACCGCCACACCCCAGTGGTCCGGGCCAACAACTCTGAGCTGAGTTTCCTGCTGCTCCTGTCACTCAAACTGTGCTTCCTGTGTGTGTTGCTGTTCATTGGCCAACCTCAGCTGTGGACATGCCAACTGAGGCATGTGGCATTTGGTATTAGCTTCGTATTGAGCGTCTCCAGCATCTTGGTCAAAACCGTGGTGGTTGTGGCTGTGTTTAAGTCTTCTCGGCCAGAAGGCCAAAATGTTATGAAATGGTTTGGAGTGGCCCAACAGCGAGGTACTGTGCTGGTCCTCACAGCCCTCCAGGTGGTTATATGTACAGTCTGGCTGGCTACAGCATCTCCCACACCCCACAAAAATACTCACTATATCAGCTCAAAAATAGTCTATGAATGTGCTGTGGGTTCTGTCATGGGGTTTGCAACTCTATTAGGCTACATTGGCCTGCTGGCTGCTGTAAGCTTTCTCCTGGCTTTCTTAGCAAGGAACCTTCCAGATAACTTTAACGAGGCCAAATTCATCACCTTTAGCATGCTGATATTCTGTGCCGTGTGGATCACCTTTGTGCCTGCATACGTCAGCTCTCCAGGGAAGTATTCTGTGACTGTAGAGGTCTTTGCTATCTTGGCATCTAGTTTTGGGCTGCTGGTAGCCATATTTGCTCCAAAGTGCTACATTATACTCTTACACCCTGAGCGGAACACCAAAAAGGCCATCATGAGTCGAGCACCACAAAAATGAATAGCTCCAAAATATTAATTGCTGAAAAATTATACATTATTCAATTGCCTGCATAATAATATGTCTTATTTAAAGTTTCATGAATATTGCATATTGTGTAAGATTTACTGGAGCATCATCTTTCATCCATGTTGTTGCTAGTCTCTGGAGACCCAGATCTGCCAAAAATAAGATTAAAATAATAAACACATAAATCAGAAGATGACTGTATTATTATTTCCTTTGATAGAAACATGCAGTATAAACCATAGTCACCCATAATGTCAGAAGCACAAGAGATTTCCTACTTCAATGGGACCTTAATTTTGGACATTTAAATAGTAGCTTCCATACCTAATTTCTTTAGGTTATGCTCTTAGAAAACATATAATTTAAATAAAAATGGTTCTGCTCATAAACACCCAATCCCTAAGGTCAAAGGCAGGTGGCCACAAATTATCGGTATCTACACAAATACTGTACTCGAATGCTTATAGAGACCATTGGGCTGTGTCCTATAGGAACATAGGATGTTTTTCACATTTAAACATAGCAATGATCTAAAAACAATAATTATAAATCTGTGGGCTACAACCCATTTATTGGAATGTACTGGCTCCCCAGAGGAGCGGGCAATATATTCAAAAGTAAAATAATCAGTAAAATGAAACTGTTATGTAGAATATAAATATAGGATTTTATGTATAGTTATTTTTGCTAAAATAGTCAGTCGGTAATCAAAATTTGAGTCAAGAAAGTTTTAAGATTGCCTTGGTTAAGTCTAATTTTTAGCAATATTGATTGTTGAGTGATATGTACACATGCATGGAAAACCTGGCTTCTATTCTGTGTGTCATAGACTGGCAATGGTTCAGGCAATCAGAAAATGGGTTAGAATAGGCAAGGCAAATTTGATAAACTGACCACATCAAAACCAGAAGAATGCAATCAATAGTGACAGCTTGCTAACCTCAATAGTGATTATCTAGGATTAATACTTTGCAATAAACTGAGGTTTGTGGTGCGTATTTGTACTAAACCCATAATTAGGAACAGGTCTGTGTGAATAATAGTCTGCGAAGTGATAGTGAGTTAAGGGTCATGTATATTAGTTCATTATTTGGTGCAGGATCCAGCAAAGAGTGTATGAGTTACAAAGTACATTAGAACTAAATTAGTACTATATGAAAGCAAGAAAAAATGAAATTAAAATTCAAATGCAAATTCCAAGTGGGCTTTCATGTGTCTTGCACTGAGGAGAGGCTTCCGTCTGGCCACTCTGCCATAAAGCCCAGATTGGTGGAGTGTTGCAGTATTGGTTGACTTTCTGCAACTTTCTCCCATCCCCACACATCATCGGGTTCTTACCAAGACCCCAATTGCTCAGTTTGGCCGGGTGGCCAACTCTAGGAAGAGTCCTATTATGGATTATGGAGACTACTGTGCTCTTGGGAACTTTCGATGCAGCAGAAATTTTTTTGTAGCCTTCGCCAGATCTGTGCCTTGACTCAGCCTCATCTCTGAGCTCTGCAGCTCTTCCTTTAACCTTTTGGCTTGTATTTTGCTCTGATATGCATTTTCAGCTGTTATTCCTTATATAGACAGGTGTGTGCCTTTCCAAATCATGTCCAATCAATTGAATTTGCCACAAGTAGTCTCCAATAGAAATATTGTAGAAATATTTCAAAGATGATCCAGAGAAATGATATGCACCTTTTGCAGAGTTTCACAAATCTGATTTTGCTTTATCATTATGGGGTATAGAGTGTAGATTGATGTAAAAAAAATATTTAAAGCATTTTAGCATAAGGCTGAAACATAACAAAAGAAAAAGTGAAAAAATGAAGGGGCCAAGACATAAGCACATGTACAAATACAGTACATAGAGGTACATACTTGTAACAGTGGTGACTCAGAAGCAAAGTAAAGATCCATGTGAAAGAGGTTTATTACAGATCACAATAAAGAATGTGAAATTACAATCCAAAAATCCAAAATGCAGGCATTGGCCAAAACACAATTAGTCAGGTTCAGCAAGACCAACCTGATCCAAACAGATCAGATTCCAAAAAGAAATTCCATACCACAGCAAGGGTTCAAAACATAATCAGCCAGACAGCAACAAGAAGGTCAAAACTTACACAAACACAGGGAATGGCAAGACTTTATAAAGAACAACTATACTGTTGTATGCAAAAATGTGGGCACCCCTCACTAAATTATATTTGAAGTGAAAAGAAATTAACACAAACTCTACAGGAAACTTTTTTTTTACATTCTGCAAATGGTAATGCACATTTAATTTGTACTGAATGAAAAATGTAATTGTGCCATGTTTGACAAAACTTTGAACACCCCACTTAGTCAATATTTATTAATACCCCATTGGCAAATATCACTTTGCTATATTCTTGGGTCATCACGTGCACAGCATGTTTAAGATCTACCCACAGATTTTCAAAGATGTTCAAGTCAGGGAATCTTTGGCTTATCTAGAGGTTGTTTTGCATGTTTCAGATGGTGCCTTTTGTGATGAAGTACTTCTGATGACTCTTTCATGCAGATCAAGTTTGTGCAAGCAAAATTTATAATACTCTGGAATTATTTACATTCTGAGATGTTACTCCTGGAAGGGTGTCCAAACTATTACACATGCAATAAGGATTTACAAGATATACAAAAACCTTCAGTTTCACATTATAATATATTATAATGAAGCAAAACATTTTTTAACTTATTATTTACATGCTCATGGAAAGTTTTTGACTGAAATGACCTTTAAATATCTGACGTTTTAATTTTAGAGAGTGCTGGTTTGTACAGGCATTGTTAATAACTGTGGCCCAATACTCAGCCACTATTTTCTCTGGGAGTTATGAAAGGTCTAGGCCTCAAATCATCCCAGCCATTATATTCTGGGTCAACACAAATCATTGGCACTGAAAGGACTACTGGACAATTTCATATACAGATGCTAAGAAAAACACATATTTCTTATATATTTATATACACATATATTTCTTATATAAATTATATACAATCATAGGAAAAAGAAAGTACACCTTCCTTCAATAACATGTAGAACACTGAGTTAGTTTTGAAACTCTGTTTATCATTGGTGGAATTCATGGTGGTCAAGACATACTATCTGCCAAAGGAGTTCACAGTCATTGTTATTGTGACTGTGTCTATCCCCCTACAGCTAAGGCTAAGGACACACTACAAGAACTGTATGGGGCCATTAGTGAACTACAGTCTGCTCACCCTAATGGCTTTTTCATTGTTGCCAAGGATTTTAACCATGCAAATCTGAAAACTGTTATAGCAAAACTATCTGAACTTGTCAATTTTGCGACCTGGGGAGCAAACACACTGGACTTGGTTTAAGCAAACGAACAGAACACCAGTGCCAGTGAGGAAGTCCAGTAAACACGGTGCCAGTGGGGAAATCCACCCCTCCCACAAACGACCAGGTAGTCTGCTTTTCCTGAGCACATGTGAGGAAAGTGGTAGGATGCTAGCACCCGTAGCAAAGCTGTGGGACCTATTAACCTATTAACCGGGGTGAGTGCTCAGAGATTGCGTGGAACATAGACTAATATTTTGTTTAAGGCTACAGATGAACATTGCAGTCTACTCTATATATTCTATTTAAAAAAATAGAGTTCATCTATGCTCAGTCTAATATTTTATAGTTGCATAATGTTACAACCACTCCACGTATTGCGCTAGTAAATTTAAATAAAAAAAACATACTGTTTAAGTAATGTTTTTGCACTGTTTGAATTTCTGGTGATTTGCTATGTGACCTGCTCATATCTGAGTTATTAGCGTCAGTATACTGGACAGAACAGCAGAAATATGAGTTGGGTTGGAGGATAGACAGAGGTAGTCTAACTGTACTTACTTCAATCACACACCTAATTTTGGTCATGCTCTATATATTTATTACATTAGAAGAAAACAATGAATTGTGTGGTATTTTTTCATCACATTTTTATAATAGATAGCGGAGTCTGTGCGCATTAGGAAAGTTGTGCAGAGGGGCAGACCTGTCTGCTCCTATGACCTTATACTATGTGCTGAATGAAAGATTAGTAACAAGAAAGGTTGTAAATATTCAGTATATAAAAATGTATCACCATTATTTTTGACCATCATTCTCAGGTAATCCAATAAAGACATTTTGGTATTGATCACTACATGGATAACTTTAATGAAGCTAAATTTATTACATTCAGCATGCTTATATTCTGTACAGTTTGGATCACCTTTATACTAGCTTATGTAAGCTTTCCTGGAAAATTCACTGTAGCTGCAAAAATATTTGCTATTTTGGCTCCAAGCTTTGGTTTGATTATTAGTATTTTTGCTCCCATATGTTTTACAATTGCATTTGGGCCAGATCGAATACTAAGTAGTGCCTTACAGATTTGGAACCCTACAAGGCACTTTGAGAGCCTCAAATAAAAAGCAAAGTTAACATGAAGATCCAGCAATTTGTCACAATTTGTGATGCTTATGTGTACATAGTATCTGAACCTCAGGATAATATTTTTTATGTTAAGTGTCATGATATATAAAAATAAATAGGATTATGCTTACATGTATATAGTATATTAGCCTTCTCAATATACCGCTAGGACAGGGGTGTCCAAAGTCCAGCCCCAGGGCCAAATGTGGCCCACGGACAGATGTTAACTGGCCCATGGCTTCTCTATTAGAATATATGATAGGTGGCCTACAGGCCAACACGGTACCATTTTTTCCGTTCACCTAATGGTGGCAGCAGACTGTGTTAACACAGTTAGCTAAAATGCAAGAACCTTGTTTTTCCTATGACTACACCTGCAAATTAATTTACAGCATGATATTTAGTCACAGCTACAAACAAAAAGCATAAAGTTAACAGTAATTTTAACTTTATTATGCATACAATCAGCTTTATTAAGGTTTTTACATGCACATCACTACTGAAAATAAAGAATTCCTGCTGAATTAAAATGGAAGATTAATATCCACAAAACTACATGTTAGTTTATACAAAAATGAAAACCATTCATAATCTAATTTTTAATGAACATTCATTGAACTGTAAGGACTCTTTCCATTTCTAATTACATATTGATGTGGATATCACTCTTTATGAACGGTAATTGAGATGGAGTGATCAATATGTGAAAGCTTATAAGCTGCATGTGTATATACCAAGTCATGAAATGCATGAAACATTTATGGGTGTATTTGTGCAGATATGGTAACATAGAAAATAAAATCCTTTCCCCTGATTCTTTGTAACTATTTTATTGCATTTTTAAGGTAGCTTCCAGCAAATTCAAATTTAAGAAATAGACTGTTTGTCCAAGAGTAGCAACTATTTTCCATAAAATAAACTTTATTGAACATCATCTTACGTTTATTGAACATGAACAATAAAAATAATTATTAAAAATGTCTAGTATTGTATTATAAATTCCAATACAGTGAAATACTAGATCTATACAGCATTTCCTTTCTTTGTATAGATTGTCATTGATAGATTCTATGATGGCATAGAATTATTGTCTCCGCTTAAAGGACAGCACAACCAAATGTATTTTGATTAAACTGCAGTTAGAAGAAAGTCTTGAATGAATAGTTCATTTTGATGTTTTTCCAGTCATTCCTTTTTTGGTATTAAGTTCAGGCCTCAGCAGAATAATGTAACATTTAGGAGCAAAGATACAGAAAAGCAATCCAAAAGTGGAGGCCAGAATGGCAAATATCTCCACTGCTACTGTGTATTTCCCTGGGGTGCTGTTGTATGCAGGTATGAATGAGATCCAAACAGCAAAAAAGATCAGCATACTGAATGTGATTAATTTGGCCTCGTTAAATGTATCTGGAAGTTTCCGACCCAAAAAGGCCAGAATGAAGCAAACACAGGAGAGGAGACCAATATAACCAAGCACCAAATAGAAGCCCAGAGGCCAAACATCCTTACACTCCAGTATGATCCTTCCGCCCTGGTAAGATGTGTTCTTAAAAGGGTAAGGGGGTGCTAATGCCAACCAGCTAATGCAGAGTATGGCTTGGCCTGCAGTGCAACTGACAATAAATGCTCTTTGCTGAGGAGGTCCAAATCGTTTGAGGGAACTGGAGCCAGGCAAGGTGGAGTGGAAAGCCAGCAACACCACAATGGTTTTGACTAGTATGCAGGAGATGCAAAGGACAAAACTAATGCCAAATGCTGCCTGCCGGGCCTGGCAGGACCATATTGAAGGCCTGCCCAGAAACACCAGTGAACAGAGAAAGCAAAGTTTCAGTGACAGCAAAAGCAGGAAACTCAGCTCTGAATTGTTGGCTTTGACTATGGGTGTAGATCTGAAGAGGAAGAAGATTATAGAGACAGCAGTCGCTGCAGCAACTCCCAAGAGGGACAGGGTAACAAGGATGATACCCATGATCTCCTGAAAGGAAAGGAATTCCTCTATGCCTGCCACACATGCCACACGCTCAGCATTGGACCAGTAGTACAGAGGACACCGGATACATTCTGTGGCTCCTGCAAGAAATGCACACACACACTTTTATGGAAGGTATAAAACATGATGGTTCCTATATCAGCACATCTTGAAGTGTTTTATTGTTCTTATATCATGGCAATTTGTCAACAATTATTGAACATCAATTCAAATCTTGAAGTAAATATGACAAAAAAATGCTGCTTGTTACAGCTGCATTTTAAATGTATAAAAAGGTGTTAGGTGTTGACACTGAGACTACTTCCATAAATTTAAAAGACATGTCTAGTCACAAGAAGATTTACCATGTTAATAATTAAACATTTTCGTTGTTAAATAACAACACATTTTAATGAGATTATGTGGAGTGTCTGCCATACAACTCCATATGTCATTACTATTGAAATTATTGTATTAGAATGAGTATATTGAAACCTGTGATTTGCAGCTGCACTACTGTCAGACCTGCTGTTAAAGAAAATTAATCAACACCTTCTGACCAATCAGATTTGAGAATTAAACCGGGTTTAGTATAAAATTTGCTACATTATATTTGTCCTGTTTATTAATCAGCTCTGTAATGACAATATTTAAAGTTCTGTACTATATCTATCTATCTATCTATCTATCTATATATATATATATATATATATATATATATATATATATATATATATATATATATATATATATATATATATATATATAAACTAAATAAAAATGTAAGGAAAAAGGAAAGAATATTGTGAATATTGTATTAAAAATAATTATTTAACCAGGCAGAATTTGCATTGATACTGTAAATACAGATTAAACATATATTTATATGCCTATCACTACATGTCTTCACAGCTATGTAGTGCATTTATTTCTTTTTACCTGATGTATTGGTGAATTCTCCCTCAGTGCAGGGTAGACAGTCAAAACAGCAGATGGGTTGGCCTGGTCGCATGGCCTGTCGAGTCCCAGGAGGACACAGGGCTGTGCACAGAGACAAAGGCACCTGCAGGACAATGTACACTGAAATTATCTTACAAAAATTCACAGGGAAGTAAAATGACCAAATAGCAAAAGTGCAAAGTGTGAAATAAAACCTAGCAAATTACTTAGAAAATGTGATTATAAGATCTTGTATTACACATTATTCAAGGCCAGACTTCTATTTTTTAAGGTCATACTTATCTGTTCCATACATCTGTGAGAATTACAATGAATTAAAGCATGTGGTTAACTGATAATAAACTAACTAGGTGTTTAATTTTTTTGGACTGAACACCTGGCTCTGCCCTCCTGTCCACTCTATCAAGTCCATGTCCATCTTGAGCTGCTGCCAACGGGGGGCTGAACCATCATAGCTGCCCACTCTCTGAAACCTGATTCCACCTCGGCCATCTTTCTGCCAGTTAATGATGTCATAGAGAGGTACTGGCTCACCGTTTTCATCAAAATACACCTTTTCTCCAAACTGATTTGTGAAGTTCACTCTCCTCAGATGATAAAGCAACTGTAAATAAAATGCAAAATAAACAATATGAACAGTATACAGTATTTTGCAATATATTAGTAGGAAGCAAAGACTGCATGATCCTTTCACCTGTCCAGGTGTGAATTCTGCCCCTGTATTACAGCTTCTCTGGTCTGAATCTTGTGCTATGGATGTGCACTGTAGTAGGTGGTGTAGAGCATGAGTAATGGCATACACTGCCTTATACACGTTATAGGAAACCCGCACCGGAGTGACACTTGTGTAGCTGCTTTCAACTTGCACCAGATTCTCCAAGCCAGTACAGAGTGGCTTGTCCAAGCCCTCACTGCTGGCATAATCCAGCCGGCAGTTGAACTGTTCTTCCCAGAACATGTTAGTGAAGACTGATCCTGGGTTATCCGAGGGCTTTATTCTCAGAAGAAATTCAGCCAGCCCAGAGATATTTGCACCCCTAAAGGAAAATCCCAGGGTCCCAGTTAACACATGCTGAAAAACTGGGGCTGTAAGAATACTGGCAGTTACCCAGGCTTCACTGGCAACCCACTGCCAGCCTGTCAGATTTCTCCCTGCCACCTCTGACAGCAGCTCTAGAAGTTGACCTTCTGTGGCAAATACCACAATCACTCGGGCTGTGGAGGCCTCCAGGGCATCAGTAATGGCACTGATCTGTTTTGGGGTGGGCACTTTCGGGATGGTGCGATGAAAAGCCACACAACCACCCCATTCTTCCAGCTGCTCAGTAAAGGCTTGGATTCCGTATCGGCTATAGTCATCATCTGTGCCAATTGTGCCCACCCAGCGCCAGCCAAAATGGGACATCAACTGCACCAGAGCCTGCACCTGGAAAACATCACTGGGAACAGTGCGGAGGAAGGTTGGGTACACGTGCTTATTAGTCAGACATGTGCAGGTTGCAAAGTAGCTGATCTGGATGTAGTTAAATAGAGAGAGGGAATGAGAGACAGATAGACAAATAAAGTTACTCTTTACTGGACAAAAATATATTCTTTCAGAGTCATTTCTGTACCTGAGGCTATGTGAGTGTGCTGTGAGGAATAATATTTAGTGGAATTTTTAAAGCAGTGCTAACCAATCGTATTCACCAAGAGCCATTGTGTCTGTACATTTTCATTCCAACCAAGCACAAAAAAGTTGATACTGAAGATGATGATTCAATAATATTTTAAATTCTGTGAGATAAATTAAGACCTAACAATCTGCCACTAGTCAAAACAAATAAAACAACAACTGTATATATTTAGATTGTGTAAGCACAATGATAATGGATATTATACAGACTTTCAATATGTATACATAAATATGTATATGTAAATTTATAGTAAAATTACATGTATGACATCACAGTGAATTAGTTTTAATGAGCCAAATATTTCAGTGAGGGTCAAAGTCCAACATTAACTGGATGTCATTATTATTTCTAAAAGCGTCTTTAAAAATATTCATATAGTGTGCCCCATTTTAAAAAAATAAAATATTCAAATTAATAATAATATTCAATATTCAAAATAATAATAATAATAATAAACTGCCTTTTATTTTAATATGCACCATGACAATAATTATATCTTCAGTGTCCTTAGTATATGTGTGCACAGTCTCTAAAAGACAATTAGGCATCTCTCTGAGTAACAACCATATAAATTAAGTATTATCTTATGTCATAAACTGTTATATCATTACACAGTGAAAGGACCAGGAAATCTAGTAAAAGAGGAAACAAGGCAGAATGAAAAAAGCAAGTGATAACAGATGGTAATTTGTGAGTCCTCGTCAACAAGAATGAATATGCTAAAGAACCAGTCACAGTTGTTCCTCTTATGGATATTATTATGTGAAGATTAGTATGAGTGCTTTTATTAAATTATGCAAATTTCAGATTTTATATGTATACCTGAAAATAATTTTTAATAAAGATATATATATATATATATAAACCAAAGAAACCTTCATATATATATATATTTATATATGAAGTCTCTTACATTAAAAAACTCTTGCATTATTATTGTATATTATTTTAATGCACATGAAACATCTCATTGATTGTAACACATTATTGCACATACTCTAACTCAGTCAGTTAATTTTCCTCATTATTTCCACAGTACTCCACTGTGTATCAAATATAGACAGGCAGTAGGGTTGGGAGGGTAATAAAAAGAGAGTAAAATAAATAATTTTTAAAAAGATAAAGACAGAGTGGAATGCCTACACTTATGGTAAATTTTGATTTAACATAACAGTGTTTGGTTTCTTTCCATCACTCTCAACATCTTTTAAGTCCAAGCTCACCATAGGGATCTCAAAAGGCCCAAATGTGTGGGCTACAGCTCGGGTTGGTGTAGATGATGCCAGGCCTATGATTGCAGGAACAGGAGCTTTAGAAAGGCAAGGAAGGCTTCTGGCTGCAAAGCTCTCTGTCTGAGGGAGTGAAGATCCATTGACCAGAGAGAATGCACTCTGTAGACTAGTGTGGACATGATCACAGCTGTCCAGAATACGATAACCCAGTTTCACACCTGGCAAAAGCCTGGGGTTCCTGTTTATCTCCTCAATAGCAAACACCATAGTCTGGACCCAGCGGAAAGCCCTCAGGTCAAAGCTGAAACAACAGACATAGTCGGATAAGGAAAGGAAGGTAAATCCTGGAAAATTAATGAGATAAAAACACAATCAGGAAAAAAAAATATATATATAAATAGATAAAGTTTTATATATATATAAAACAGCATAGACCTACTTTTACCTATTCATCAGTTTATCTGTGCATTTTACATTCAGAAATGTACCACTGTTTATGAAACCTAGACAGAGTCAGAGCCAGAAATTGCTTAGTGATTAATACAGGCATTGTGTACTGGAGCCATCCACTCATGTTTCTTTTACGTGGATTTCCAGAGACTGATCTCTATCAGAACAAGTGGTGTCACTCACCCACTACACCTCTGAACCTGTGGTCGTTCTGTAAAAACATGATCAGGTTTTGGAGCTATGTAATGCAGGGGGAAGAGCCCTCCAAGAATAACATCTCCATCCATCTCCAGCACATTAGGATCAAATTCTCCCATTCTCCAACAGCCACTGCTTGACTC
Source organism: Pangasianodon hypophthalmus (assembly GCF_027358585.1). Classification (NCBI taxonomy): domain Eukaryota; kingdom Metazoa; phylum Chordata; class Actinopteri; order Siluriformes; family Pangasiidae; genus Pangasianodon; species Pangasianodon hypophthalmus. The sequence goes on along the minus strand of NC_069715.1, from coordinate 4,089,519 downwards.
TGAGGACTGAACCTTGGGCCAGAGCAGTAGAAATACAGCCAACAGTGCCAGCTCACCCACTGGCATATTCCCAAGTGTCACAGAGGCTCCTGGGCGAACTCATGAGCATGGATATCCCGCTAGAGTGTATGGCAGACTGGTGGCCTCTGCTTTATAAAAGAACTTATGTCAGTTTTCATAGGTGACTGACATCTACACAGGCCAATGAGGAGGAACGAAAGGTTGAGAGGAAGAAAACAATGACTTGAGCACTGAACAGACTTGGTTATTATGGACAGTGTCAAAAAAATTTATGGTGGCAATTATTACAAACTCAAAAGAAATAAAGAAAGAAAGAATGAAAAAAAGAAAAAAAAAAGAAAGAAAATTTTAATTGCTTCCATTAGACCAGAAGTTTATGCATTTACCTAAAATACACATAATAATGGACACACTTTGTGTGTGTGTGAATTTTAAAGTGCCCTGTTTGTAACTGACAGTGAATTTGCTGTGTTGTATGGTGAATACTCAGATATATGCAGAGGCAAATGTTAGACTCAAGGTTTACAGTAGATGAAAAGACAGGTCCAATATTGCCATCTGCAGGATCTGATGTAACTTACAGTCACTCAATCCAATACATATTTCAGAGGCAGGTAGATGTGTGGCATGACATGCTATGGCACAAGGCTCATGACAGGCGGAAATAGGAACCTCCAGCACTGTTTACTGGTCAAATCAAGAATTGAGCGTAAGATTTCATATGATTAAAACAAACAAACAAAAAAACTACTGGCACCAGTCTCTATCTTTGGTCTCATGTGCCCCATTCCAACTCTACAACCTTTAGAACCATTCTATGGTCTCGGATGAGGCTCAAAGTGACAATGCTAATATTGTTGCTGTCCCAAAACTATGGAAGTATGTTTGCCCTTTTTAATACTTATTTAAAGTCTTATTTATTCTCCCAGACATATATATTTTAAGGTCTATAGCATGGGTCTTCAATCTAATAGCAACCAAACAGAAGTCAAGTAATTCCACTGGACATACAGTACACTGTTAGGTATGTCTAATATTTGGCCAGAATGAAAACGCACAGCCACAATGACCCTTTATAGACATGATTGAAGACCTCTGACCTATAGCATCCAGTTGTTTGTATTGTTCTGTCTTGTGATTGTCAGCAATTTATTCATATTCAGTATAACTGTATTACATTACAGATATATCATCTCCCATTTTCTCTCATTCTATGGCTGATTTTACTCCAAATTTTATTGGACCGAACACTCCTATGACTTTTTATATTGGAGAAGTGAGTGATTTAAATTTATAATAATGTGCTTGAGTAGAATGTGTTGCAATTCATTAGGTCACCAAGATTTACCAGGTAGTGTAGATTACTCACGTATTAGCGTGAGTAATCTACACTACCTGGTATTAAAGGTTGCAGTATTTCGGGATGTATGATGTTTTGCAACATAATATAGTAAATTTGGCTTATGTCATCTCATCTGATATCTGTCAAGTGATGGGCCCTGCTTTATTTTTATGGGAGTACAATATAGAGAATTTCTATATGTTCACATAGAATAATGAATAAGTAAAACCCATAATTTTGAAGAGACCATCTTCTGACAAATTCTGGAACATTTGGAAAAAAAAAAAAACACATTCAAGTATAGGAGTGTATATTCAAGAGGAGTGTTATCACTGCCATGGCACAAATAGTTAACTAACCCACAGTTAAATTACAGGATGTCTCTCTTAATTCTTCTGAAGGTGTTTGATAAAGTACACAATAGAAACAGTGTGATACTTGTAAAAAATAATAATCAAATATATATAAAAAAATCATCTTCAAAAATATAATGGAATATTGAAATACCAATAACAACTGCCAAAATCACTCGTAGCAAATGCACAAATAACCAAGAGCAACCAAAGTTGAGAAAATATGTATGCAGCTTTCCTGAGGTTACTAATGGTCACTAAAATCACTAACATACAATATATGTATCTTCATTTAGTAGGAAAAGTAAATACCATGAAAATTATAATATTCAACCATTACATCAATTACATATAACCATAAAAGCCATACAAACATAAAACAACATGATGCCATTATTTCCACAGAGGCCCATGTGACCTCGCCAGCTATATAAAACTCAACCACATATTTCCACAATAAGAGAAGGAGAGACAGAGAAGCAGAGAGAGAGAGAGAAAGATGTGGCCTGTTGCATATTTGTATCTGTGTATATCCTGGATCTCATTATTGGCCCTTTCTTTCTCCACATCTTCAGCCACTGGCTTGGACCTAGACTCAGGATCCTGTCAGCTCCGGGGCCACTTCAGGCTAAATGGGATGCACCAGGATGGAGACCTTATTCTGGGAGGCCTATTTGAGGTCCACTTTCTTACTGTGTTTCCAGAGTTGAGCTTCACAAGTGAGCCAGAACAACCCTATTGTGAACAGTGAGTGGGTTCAGCAAAGGATAATAATGAGAAAAAGTCCAAAGGTGGAACAAAAATCATAGTTAACAGAAGATTTAATTTATTAAGTGAATTAATTCATTGAGATGGTAATATGTTTGAAATTACTGATCTGATACCAAAAGCAAGTGTTGTGCACTTGCATGAACTTAATGTGTATATTTCTAAAAAGCCTACTTTGCTTGTATAAGAAAAAAATAGCACAGCAGGATTACACAATTGATTCAGTACACCCATTATTACATCTTCACTCACATTATCTATCTTTTTGTCTGTCATATTGCTACAGGTTTGACATGGCAAGCTTCCAGCAGGCAATGACTATGGTTTTTGCTATTGATGAGATCAATAGAAATCCCAACCTGCTTCCTAACATCATGCTGGGCTACCATCTGTATGATAACTGTGTGAAGCTTGCTGTGGCATTTCGGGCAGCCACAGCCCTGATCAGTGGAACTGATGAAACTGCCTCCAACCTGAACTGCACCAGTTCTCCCCCGGTGATTGGGATAGTGGGGGACCCGGGTTCCACTCATTCTATTGCTATCTCTAGTGTGCTGGGGTTGTTTCGGGTGCCCATGGTACAGATTCAGGGAAAGTTCAGTTTGCTTCTAAGAATTGAGGAAAAATGTTGAGTTTAAATATCTAACATATATAATGTTATTATTTTTGTACTAATTATATGCCAGTAGATTCATTCTAACCATTAGGAGAGTCCGTTTCCTTTCTGAATACCATAATCTCCCATGTTCTGTCATTTTATGTCTGCCTTTCTTTTGCACAATCTTCTTCTCTCACTTTTCTTTTCTTTCTCACTTTTCTTCAGGTGAGCTACTTTGCCACTTGCTCCTGTCTCACTGATCGGCATCAGTTCCCCTCGTTTTTCAGGACAATCCCCAGTGACGCCTTTCAGGTGCGTGCCATCGTCCAAATCCTGAAACGCTTCGGTTGGACCTGGGTGGGCCTGGTGTACAGCAATGATGACTATGGTATCTATGCTGCACACTCCTTCCACCAGGATGTTCAGGAACAGCTGGATGGCTGTGTAGCTTACTCTGAGATGCTGCCAAGGGACAACAACCGTAGAGATGTGGAGCGTATTGTCAGAGTGATCAAAACCTCCACAGCCAAGGTGGTGGTGGTGATTTCTACCGAGGCCTACTTGTTGCCACTAATGGATGAAGTGTCTCTGAGAAATGTAACTGGAAAGCAATGGATTGCTAGTGAGGCCTGGGCTACTTCGCCCATCTTCCTCACACCACGCCTGCTACCATTCCTTGGAGGAACTCTAGGAATTGCCATCCGTCGTGGAGAGATTGCAGGGCTTCGGGACTTTCTGCTACACTTGCGCCCTGACATGCAACCCACAAACAACATGGTGCAGATCTTCTGGGAGGAGATGTTCGGATGCAGGTTTGATTCAGATGGCACGCAGACTGCCAGGGAAGACGAAATAATATTGTGCACAGGGAATGAAGATCTGAGCAGCACAAATACAGCATACAGTGATATGTCTGAACTAAGAGCTTCTTATAATGTATATAAAGCAGTTTATGCACTAGCTCATGCCCTGCATGACCTCACACAGTGTCAGGAGGGCAAAGGGCCCTTTAGTGGTCACAGCTGTGCCAGAATATCTACCCTACAGCCTTGGCAGGTGAAACTGATAAATACACACATGCTTATTGAAGTACTGCACAAATGCCACACACATTACAGTGAGAAAAATTATATGCATATATAGTTTTATATCTATTCTCTGGTAACCCATGATGAGGAATTGTTAAAGTAGTAGTTCTGTATTCACCCTGTATTTGAAATTTATTTAATTATTTAAAAACTGCTACTGTTCTAAAACTAAAAAATAACTTGCATGTAAAGATAATTTGTAATGTTTAATGTTTTGACATAGAAAAAAAAAGTGATTTTTTTTTAAATTTCTAATACTCTATGTGATTCCATCAGATGCGAATGTGTAGCATTGCCCTACAATGAGTTTGTATTTTAGGTAAAATATCCATGTCAATCAAAGACATGTTTAAGACCTGTCTTCTCTGCTTGTCTTGTCGCTTCTAATTACTGGTACAGGTTGTCCATTACCTACAGAGTGTGAATTTTACCACTGGCTTTGGAGACCATGTATCATTTGACAAGAATGGTGATCCTTTGGCTATCTATGATGTCATGAACTGGCAGCCAAACCTGGATGGGTCAATCAGGGTCCACACAGTTGGTGTGGTGGATGAAGCTGCACAGACAGACCATGTCCTTACATTGAATGAGGATGCTCTGTTCTGGAACTTTGATACAAAGAAAGTAAATCACAGTGAGCCAATACTGTATTAGAGAACAGGCTTATATGTTAAATTACATGTGAAACTTTGAAACTGTGACAATTTATTATTATTTTCATTTATTTCCTCTTTATGTTGCACATAAATATCACCAATAGTAAAGGGACAGTAAACATACAGCTGAAGTAATGCATTGCTGATGAGTCTGGACTCTCCATTTCTTAGCCACCGAGGTCTGTGTGCAGTGAAAGCTGCCCTCTGGGAACCAGAAGAGCCAGAAAGAAAGGCATGCCCATCTGCTGCTTTGACTGTCTGCCCTGTGCTGATGGAGAGATCAGCAACACAACAGGTGAGCATGACCTTTAAATTTTATAAATGACAGAGCATACCACTAAAATGTGTGCTGTTCATTTTTGATAATTTCTCTTGCCCCATCTTTATTGGTATTTCTCTCTCTCTCTTTCTCTCTCTCTCTCACTCAAGATTCTATTGAATGCACCGCATGCCCTGATGAGTTCTGGTCCAGCCCAGAGAAGGACCGTTGTGTCCCAAAGGAGGTGGAGTTCTTGTCCTATGAAGAGCCACTGGGCATCTCCTTAACAACAGCTTCCCTGTTCGGCACCTGCTTCTGCACTGGGGTTCTGGGTGTGTTTGTGCATCACCGCCACACCCCTGTAGTCCGGGCCAACAACTCTGAGCTGAGTTTCTTGCTGCTCCTGTCACTCAAACTGTGCTTCCTTTGTGTGTTGCTGTTCATTGGCCAGCCTCAGCTGTGGACATGCCAACTGAGGCATGTGGCATTTGGTATTAGCTTCGTATTGAGCGTCTCCAGCATCTTGGTCAAAACCATGGTGGTTGTGGCTGTGTTTAAGTCTTCTCGGCCAGAAGGCCAAAATGCTATGAAGTGGTTTGGAGTGGCCCAACAGCGAGGTACTGTGCTGGTCCTCACAGCCCTCCAGGTGGTTATATGTACAGTCTGGCTGGCTACAGCATCTCCCACACCCCACAAAAATACTCGCTATATCAGCTCAAAAATAGTCTATGAATGTGCTGTGGGTTCTGTCATGGGGTTTGCAACTCTATTAGGCTACATTGGCCTGCTGGCTGCTGTAAGCTTTCTTCTGGCTTTCTTAGCGAGGAACCTTCCAGATAACTTTAACGAGGCCAAATTCATCACTTTCAGCATGCTGATATTCTGTGCCGTGTGGATCACCTTTGTGCCTGCATACGTCAGCTCTCCAGGGAAGTATTCTGTGGCTGTAGAGGTCTTTGCTATCTTGGCATCTAGTTTTGGGCTGCTGGTAGCCATATTTGCTCCAAAGTGCTACATTATACTCTTGCACCCTGAACGGAATACCAAAAAGGCCATCATGGGTCGACCACCACAAAACAAATAGCGATAAAATATATATTGTTTAATAATTATATATTATTCAACTGTTTGCATAATATGATGTCTTATTTAAAGATTCATGAATTACTGTGTGTTGGATACTGAGAAGAGAAGAATAAATAAATACACCTATAAATCAGAAAATAATTGTATTATTTCACTTGATGTCACCCAAAATGTCAAAAGCACAAGAGCTTCCCTACTACAACGAGACCTTAATTTCAGACAGTTGGTATTAGCTTCATACTGAACATCTCAGTATGAATTTCCATATCCAAGTCCTTTAGGTTTTGCCCTCATATTACATATAATTCAAACAAAAAGGGGAAATAAGAGAAGAGGATGATTAAGATAACTAATTTAAAAAATCCATGCCATTTTACCTGCTAATCAACATGCAATCTCTGAGGTGAAATACAGGGTTCAGCAAATTACTGGTATCTACACAAATACTGGAATGCTTATAGAGTCCCATTGGGCTGTGCCTTAAGGTGCATAGGATGTTTTTCACATTCAAACATAAAAATGATCTAAAACAATAATTATAAAGTTGTAGGCTGCAACCCCTTTATTGGACTGTATTGTCTCTCCAGGGAAGTGGCCAATATGTGTAACTGTAATATAATCAATAAAGCAAAGATTTAAGATTGCTTTGTTTAAGTCTTGTTTACATTTTTAGTAATTACTTTAGTGATTTTTAGTAATGTTGACTGGCGAGTGATATTCCCACATACATTAAACATCTGTCTTCTATTCTGTGTGTCAGCCATGGACAGGGTTTTTGGATTCAAGTGTAGTTTTATTTGTGCAAATGGCAAAGCATACAAATCCAAATGCCAAAGCTGGTAATGATTAGTGGATCAAGAAATAGTTTTGCACAAGCATGGCAAACTTGATAAACTAAACACATCAAATCCAGAAAAAAATGTCAATTATTATTTTTTTCTCTATTTTTTAAGTTGGTTTTCTGTAGAAGTTGTGTTTGTCTTTTCACTTCAAAAGTGATCCAGACTTTTGCATACAACTGTAAATGTACTGCTAAAATATTGTAAAATCAGTAAGTAACCAGGAAGTAATGGTTAGAGGTCATGTGGTTGTGTTTTTTAGTTGTGGCCATGAGGTGACCTCAAATTTAGTCTTGTCCATCTTCACTGGCTGAGAGTACAGAATGTATACCAAAAATGCCACTTTGAACTTATGAACTCAAATTTCTTCTGCTTCATGTATAGGCAGTTTTCTAGGAGCTTCTGGAGGACCTGTTTCACATTTTATTGCTCTGAAGAGGAATAGATAAGAATATCATTGATGATGTACACTATTGCAAAGTGATTTAGTATTCTTTGTAGTTCCTCATTAATATATGCTTGGAATACTTGGAGAAGGCACTGACCAGTCAATATGGCATCACAAGTTATTCAAAGTATTTTAAAACAAACCAGAAAACATGAAAATATGGCTAGTAAATGATTGAACATTAAAACCTATTTTTGTATTAACTGATTCAGGTTCCCTCCATTACTTTAAGTACTTTGTATATATTGGATAAAAATCTCTGAACTTATACTGAACTGTTTTGTTGGCACTTTTGTTAGAGTAGCATTTTTTTCCTATTGAATGAGGATTTGTACTGTTATAGTGCTATATGGGGAATTTTTTTTCTGCTTTAGAAAATGTCTTTCTACAGCAGGAAAAAAAATGCTTTCTCTGTGAACATTTGCATTTTATGAAGAAAAAAAAATATATTCTTTAGATGGCTGTGACAATGTTGTAGTAAAAGCATATATTCTTCTCCAGAATAGACGGTAGAGCCAATTATTTTTTTCCTGACATGACAACATTAAAGATTATACTACCAAAACCTCTGCAAAATTAAATATTTTGGTACAGGTTTGAGAAGTATTTTAGGATTTTTGTTTTCAATATTACCCACCACTATGACATGCGATCTGTAACAACAATAAGTACACAAAAAGTAACTTGAAACCACCCAACAAAAATTGCCCAGCCACCAGCACCCATAGGCAAAACAGGCTAAACCAGACCCACAGGCCTACTTCTTTCAGATTACAGCTGATCATATTTAAAAGTCACACCTCCTTTTTTGAGCAGCCCACAAGCGTAATTTTACCATAGAGAATTTTCTTTACATCTGTATAAATACCAGGAATCTTTACTGATCAACCAGCCAAAACATCAGTCCAGGCATACTTTCTTCTAACTATTATCACTATTCTTTACCTGAGTAGGTTGATGGAGTCTCTCTTTACTCTCTTGCATGTGGTAATGGCCATTATTAATTTTTCCAGAGTGAATGGGACTGCTTGTAGCCTACAAGGAGAGCCTGCATACCCACAGATCTGGAAGGATGGTGATATCATTGTTGGAGGGGCTTTCCCCTTCCATAGTAGTTGGGAGACCATTGACTTATCCTATGTGGTCATGCCACCTCCAATGAAGTGCATGGGGTAAGCAGCTTAGGAATAAAACATTTTCGCCAATTAGTGCACAATTAAATGGAATCATACTGAATATAATATAATTAACCACATAGCAGTCTAGTCTTTATTGTTTCTCTTATTTTCCTGACTAGCCTTGATTTGAGAGCACTCCAGTTTTCCCAGACATTGATCTTTGCAGTAGAGGAGATAAACAACAGTTCTTCTTTACTGCCAGATGTCTCTCTGGGATACAAGATCTATGATACATGTAGTTTTGCAGCACAGGGGATTAGAATGGCCATGGCACTTGTTAATGGAAATGAGAATTCAATTTCAAATGATCACTGTACAAAGCCTGTCCAGGTCCAAGCCATAATAGGGGAAACATACTCATCAGTGTCTATGGCTATAGCAAACAGTATTGGGCCTTTCAGTGTTCCTATAGTAAGTATTTGTGTAATTGGTTATCAGTGCAAATAACTGAAAAGTACAAAAGAAATGTGCATCTATCATTTTGACTAATTATGTGTTAAGATAGATGGTGGTGTACAAAAATGTCTCACGTATGTGATTCTTTTTTTTTTTTTCAGATCAGTCACTATGCCACCTGTGAATGTCTCAGTGACAAAAGGAAATATCCCTCATTTCTGCGCACCATTCCCAGTGATTATTACCAGAGCAGAGCACTAGCAGAGATGGTCAAGCACTTTGGCTGGACCTGGGTGGGAGCAATAAGAAGAGATGATGACTACGGTAACAATGGAATGGCTGCCTTTACTGAAATTGCAGTACAGTTGGGTATCTGCTTAGAATATTCACTTCCATATTTTAGAACATACTCAAAAGAAAGGGTGTTGAGAATCATTGACCAGATCAAAATCTCCACTTCTCGTGTGATAGTTGGATTTCTTGACACATGGGATTTGGAGAATCTGCTGCATGTATTTTTTGAACACAACATCACTGGATATCAGTGGGTGGGAACAGAGGCCTGGATCTTTGACCCAGAGCTAGCTAATTTGGACAAGTACAATATACTACAAGGAGCTATAGGACTAGCTATCCCCAAAGCAAAGGTGACAGGCCTGCAGGATTTTATTCTAGATGTAAAACCATTGAAATCTGTAGGCAGTGCCATTTTTCCTGAATTCTGGGGGGCTCTGTTTGACTGTGAATATACAGTGCAGAATGATTCAGAGGGCTTGCCAGTGTGCACAGGAGAAGAGAAGCTGTCTGAAGTGGAAAACACATTCACTGACATGTCTCTGATGCCCATTTTTAGTAACGTGTATAAAGGAGTTTATGCTATTGCCCATACTCTACACAACCTTCTTGGCTGCAAAAAAAAATGTCCTACAAAGCAACAGCCTGATCCAATCACAGTGAGTAAATATACAATATTTATTGTATACTTATGCCACTTAGACCAGGCATGCCACATGTCACACTAACTCAAAAGAATATATATAATGTGTGTGTGTGTGTGTGTGTGTGTGTGTGTGCGCGCGCGTGTGTGGATACATTTTGTCAGTTTCTAGAACACCTCAAAAAGGTATATTTCAAAACCAAAGAAGGGGAAGAAGTTTACTTTGATAAAAATGGTGACCCTCCTGCAAAATATGAGATAATAAACTGGCAAACAAATAAAGAGAATCAACATGAATTTATCACTGTTGGACTCTATGACTCTACTTTACCTAGTCATGATCAATTAGCAATAAACATGTCCTCTATAGTGTGGGCACAAAATACCAATCAGGTAAGTAAAAGAAAGAAAATTGTTTACTTATCTATTTGTCTTTATATGGCATTTGTTCTTTCAATGCCTATTTTTTAAGTTATACTCTATTCTTTTAGGCAAATTAATATTTTTCTAAATCATAGGTACCTATATCTGTATGCAGTGAGAACTGCCCTCCAGGTACAAGGAAGGCTGTACAGAAAGGAAAGCCTATCTGTTGCTTTGACTGCATACCATGTGCTGAAGGAGAGATCAGCAATATGACAGGTACAAAAATACCCAGATAGGAAACAATTGCAAAATATGTTGGAATTACTCACATCATTAGAGATATACTGATTATTTTCCCTGTGTATCTAATGTGTTTTTTATTGTTTATTTCTCTTTCAAACTATGACAGATTCTATTGAATGTGAACAATGCTCTCAAGATTACTGGTCAAATTCACAGAAAGATAAGTGTGTAAAGAAGGAAGTTGAATATCTGTCCTATGAAGAAACTATGGGAATTTTGCTGACAACTGTTTCTATTATTGGTGCATTTCTAACAATGGTAATATCAGTAATATTCTTTAGACATAAACATACCCCAATAGTCAAAGCCAACAACTCTGAGCTGAGCTTCCTGCTGCTCCTTTCTCTGACCCTGTGTTTCCTTTGTTCACTTACTTTCATTGGTCAGCCCTCTGAGTGGTCCTGTATGTTGCGCCACACAGCGTTTGGGATCACCTTCGTCCTCTGCATCTCCTGTGTTCTGGGAAAAACCATAGTGGTGTTAATGGCCTTCAGGGCTACACTTCCAGGTAGTAATGTAATGAAATGGTTTGGGCCTCCACAACAAAGACTCAGTGTACTTGTCTTCACTCTCATACAAGTCCTTATTTGTGTGCTTTGGTTGGCAATATCCCCTCCTTTCCCCTTTAAAAACCTAAAGAGCTACAAGGAAAAGATCATTCTAGAATGTCATTTGGGCTCAACAATTGGTTTCTGGGCTGTGCTGGGTTATATAGGTTTTTTGGCTATTTTCTGCTTTGTTTTGGCTTTCCTGGCACGGAAATTGCCTGATAATTTTAATGAAGCCAAATTTATCACATTTAGTATGCTAATATTCTGTGCAGTTTGGATCACTTTTATTCCAGCTTATGTTAGCTCTCCTGGCAAATTCACTGTAGCTGTAGAGATATTTGCCATTTTGGCCTCAAGCTTTGGGTTACTGTTTTGTATATTTCTTCCAAAGTGTTATATCATCATATTGAAACCAGAAAAGAACACTAAAAAGCAAATTATGGGTAAAGCACCAGCGAAGTGAGCTAATAGTCTACTTATTAAATTACTGTATTTAAATAATTTGATCAGTGAAATATTAAACTTTGCAGGTTTGCAGATCTGGCAATAATTGCAATTTTGGCCATACATATGCTTCTGCTATTTGTAACTCTATTCCAACATATTATAAAATTCTATTGATATGAGAGGAAAAACTGTAGAATGCAAATGATGGGCAATATGCTATCAAATCTCAATACAAATGTCAGGTTCTGCATATAAGCATGGGGAAGGACCTATTATTAAAGCTAAAGCAAACATAACAAAACATATGTAATTATGCTTATTAAAACTGATTAATTCATGTAAATGGGCATTACCTTAGCCATTCTAAAACCTTTATTATTACACTCACCATATGACCTACAAGAACATGAACTGTCATTAAATGTTTTCTCATAACTGGCTGTCTTGCATTCTCAAACTAAATCAACATCAACTTTGATTCCACCACAATATGCTTAGCTAAGTTTAAAAACTGAAGCTACAATTATGGCTTCAGTGAGCTTCCTTGCAATTGTAATTTAGTGCTAAAAAGACATTTAGTTTGCTGCTGTTATTGTTGGATACTTATTTTGATATCATACAAACATGATGAGAAAACAATAAATAAAATGTTACCATATCGTAATGCACATTGTTGTAGCTTTAGTAAATCTTTCATGCCAATAGTATGACACTACTTAGAATTCAATGATTATAGTTAAAGAAAAAATTGTTTTAAAACAGGTATACATATAGTTATAAAGTGCTATAAGGGGCTATGTTGACTTAGAATTGGAGTCTTCAATCTTATCCACAAAGGGCACACACCTGATTCCACTTGTTTAATCAGTTCACCTTGGTCTCCAATCAACTTTTAAGTGTGCCTCCTATTTGGCTGGAATGAAAGCCTGCAGGCACAACACCCTTTTATGGATAAGATTGAAGCTCTCTGACTTAGGGTGATATAGTTTTATTTTAATGCAACTTTTTTTAAACCCTTATAAAAAAAAATCCTGCAGGACACACTGAAAAGCTTTATAATTCCTGCAGGACTGCTGCACACCTCCTGAAGAAATAAAATTTCCAAGTACTTAATCTATCCTGCAGGAAACCTATTATTTCCTGTAAATAGACCTGCAGGACATAATTCTTGGAGGACATAATTCTTGCATATAATTTTTTCCTTCATAGAATTCCTGCAGGTATTACTACAGGAAAATGAACTCAAATTCCTGTAGGATATCTGCATAATATGCCTGCAGTATTCCTGTAGGGTTTTTTTGTTTGTTTGTTTGTTTTTTTTGTTTGTTTGTTTTTGTAAGGGAAAAAATTGTGGTCTTTATTCTGTTGAAAGTACTGCATGCGGGGCTTTTCCTTGTATTCATATATTCCCACAAATTAATGGGAATTCCTTATACTAGATAGATATCAACTCTGTCCTTGATAGTGGATGCATGTTGCAATTGCTTTAATACATTCTTAAAGCTCAAATCAATTAATGTGATAAATCAGAACTTTCCATAACTACCTGGTCATGATGGACATGATGCATGATATGTGCTTATCTTCAGGAAATGTTGCTCAGGGCTAAGAACATTAAAAACAGGTCCATTAGTAAGTTCCTATACAGTCCCATTCTCTAGAGGCTGGTGATTGTGCATGGGTTAAAATGACATGATAGGCACTTTTTAAGCTTATTAAAGGATATAAATGCTGGGGCCTTTGTGGTAAAGCATCACCTGAGCTGCCATGCTTCTCTTTCAGGTAACCTTACTAAACATTCTTGTTCATGCCAAAAGCCTGTCATGAGGCACAACCTGAACATGAATGTCATCTTTTGAGATACTGTGTTGTTTTTTGAGGACAAGGGACAAGAATTTCAGTTATTAACATTATATATTATTTTCTGTGTTATATTAGTATTATATAATGAAGAAAAGAAAGTATTAAGTATTAGTATCTTATTATTTACATCTTTATAGAAACTTCTGTTTTTGATTAGATATTTAAAGATAATTTCAAAGTTTTAATATTAGACAGAGATGCTTTGCACAGGCATTCTTAATGACTGAAAAGAAACAATCAGTATTGAAAGTACTGGTGGACAATTCTATATACAGATGCCACGCTTCAAGCTTCAACATTTCACGCTTAAAGATTATAAATGTATTGCAAAACATCTAAATAAAATACATTAAAAATGCAATGGGCTGGGGTGGCTCAATAGTTAAAGGCTTTGGGTGACTGATCAGAAGGTCAGTGTTCAGGCTGCCACTGCTGGGCCCTTGAGTAAGGCACTTAACCCTCTCTGCTCCAGAGGTGCAGTATCATAGCTGACCCTGTGCTCTGACCCCAACATCCTAACAAGCTGGGATATGCAAAGAAAAGAATTTCACAATGCTGTAATGTATAGAGTATGTGACAAATAAAGGTTTCTACTTTACACAAACCAATATATGTATGTCTCAGTTAATTTATGTTTCACTTTTTTTGCACATACTATGTATTGTGTATGTTGTGTGTTTCAGTAGGTTAACATGTGCTTGAAAAAAGAAAAAAAAATCCCCTGTGATTATACTACCAGAGCAGAACAAAGGCAGCTGGTTATTTGCTTTGGCTTGAACTCAGTAAGGGCCATTAGGATGACAATGGATTGGACATAAACACTATTTTTCTGTGTAATTGACACTCAGTAAAGAATTTATGTAAAGTGCATTCTGCACCTTTTGAGAGCCCACATTACCCAGTAAAAATATTTGCATTTGGCCCTTTCTACAGGAAGTGAATTCTGTAAAACAGCATGTTTCTTAAAGAACCTAGGAAAGTATATTTAGCTGGACATTTACTCAAAGCAAACATGTAATGGTTCTGAGCATTTTAAACTTTTTTCCTCAGGTGTCTCGAATGTTTATGCTCCATGTGAATTGTACATGTCATTAAAGAAGAGGAGGGGAAAATATAATTTTTTCCCCTATATTTTTACAAAATGGAGATTCACCTGCAAAAAAATGACTTCTCTGAATACTTCTTTGAAACCACAATGACAGTAGTAAATATTTGACTATAATATTTACCCCCGGCCAAATTACATATTTTGTTGATTTTTGAAGTTAAGAGACACAAAGACAACTTCTGCAGCAAATTCTATGTTTTAAAAATAACATTTTTGCTGCAAATGTTAATACACAGTTACTTAATATCTGATGAACATAAAAATGAAAAAAAAAAAAAATATAGTAATTGCAGCACATGCAAAAGTTTGGACACTCTACTAAGTCAGTGTCATGTCAATGCCGGAATCAGCATCAAAACGTCTCCAGGTTATGTATGTAACCATGGTTCCCCGAAGGGAACGAGACGCTGCGTCGAAACGCTATGGGAACGCCTTCAGTGTGACCGTGCTCTGAATTACATGTCTAATCAGTCTAATTAATGGCGAGACGTCACGGGCGGGGTGACGGAACGACCCGGAAGCATAAAAGCCCGAGCGGCATGCGCCGCGCTAGCTTTCAAGAAGTGAGGCAAGCGCGGCAGGGATGCCGGAAGTGTGGCACCTAGACGCAGCGTCTCGTTCCCTTCGGGGAACCATGGTTACATACGTAACCTGGAGACGTTCCCCTTCAGGAACTCGAGCTGCGTCTAAACGCTATGGGAACGAGTATGCCCACGCCGCCAGACTTACAAATCCCTGCCTAGTGTGGGAAAGGCACAGCTAAGGCAAAAGGACAGAAGAGCCAGGAGTGGCTTGCATATCCAGGCCATAGAACCTGGTAAAAGTGAGGGGCGTGGACCAACCCACCGCGTCGCAGATGTCCTGCATGGACACACCTGCCAAGAAGGCCTTGGAGGCTGCCACACCTCGGGTCAAATGAGCCTTGACCCCCAGGGGCGAGGGGAGACCAGAGGACTCGTAGGCCAGGGACGTGGCTTCCACGATCCACCGGCTGAGGGTCTGCTTAGTAGCAGGATGACCCCTCTTAGGGGGACCAAAGCATACAAACAATTGGTCCGCCTTCCTCCACGGGGCAGTTCTGTGGACATACACGTCCAGTGCTCGCACTGGACACGTACAGTTGAGCTTCCATTGGGCGGGCTCCCGAAAGGGAGGAGGGCAGAAGGCCTGCAGCACGACTGGCCGTGGCGCCGAGGAGGGGACTTTCAGTATGTACCCCACTCGGGGGTACAAGAACGCTTTGGCCAAACCGGGCGCAAAGTCTAAATAGGAAGGGGCCACCGAGAGGGCCTGAAGATCCCCCACTCTCCGCAGAGAGGAAATAGCCAAAAGAAAGGCAGTTTTTAACGTCAAGAGACGGTCCGAAATCTCCTCTATAGGCTCGAAGGGGGGTTTGCAAAGAGCCTCTAAAACCACGGCCAGGTCCCACGGAGGGACCCGAGATTGCACTGGAGGCCTCAGCCTCAGCGCACCGCGGAGGAAACGTGTAACCAGGGGGTGCCTGCCCACTGACTGGCCACCAAGAGGGGCGTGGTAGGCCGCAATGGCTGCCACATACACCTTCAGGGTGGAGTGGGTCAGCCCCGCGGAGAGGCGGGCCTGCAAGAACTCCAGCACTGTACCAACCGGGCAGTGAACAGGATAGAGCCCGTATTGAGACGGCGAGGGATATAAGCTGCTCTCAGCGAGAGGAGCTTTCCCTGGGACCACACAAGGATCTGGAGCGCCAGCCTGTAAAGGGGGCGCGAACGCAGACCTCCCTGGTGGTTGATGTAATAGGCCACTGCCGTGTTGTCGGTGCGCACCAACACGTGACAACCTCTTAGGTCCGGGAGAAAATGTTTTAGTGCTAGAAGCATGGCCAGCATCTCCAGGCAGTTGATGTGCCAAGTGAGACGGAGGCCACTCCACAGACCACGGGCTGAGCGGCCACTCATGACCGCTCCCCAACCGGTGAGGGACGCATCCGTCGCTAGCATTACGCGCCGACCAGGAGCTCCCAGGACCGGGCCCTGAGACAAGAAGCCAGGCTTCCTCCACATGTCTAGAGCCCGCAAGCACCGCCTCGTGACTCTGATCATCCGGAGCAGATTTCCCCTCAGGGAGAACCCCCTGGTCTTGAGCCACCACTGTAAGGGCCTCATATATAACAGGCCAAAGGGTATTACGATGGACGCTGCTGCCATCAACCCCAGCAGTTTCTGCAACTGCTTGACAGTGAGTGACCGGCCTTCCCTCACTCTCGCGACTGCCG
The DNA here is from genome assembly GCF_027358585.1 of Pangasianodon hypophthalmus. Lineage (NCBI taxonomy): Eukaryota > Metazoa > Chordata > Actinopteri > Siluriformes > Pangasiidae > Pangasianodon > Pangasianodon hypophthalmus. Next base: position 4,072,655 of record NC_069715.1, on the reverse strand, counting down.
TGCGGATCGACTTTATCCGAGCGGGAGACAAACGCGCCTGCATAGTGGTCGAATCCCACACCACGCCCAGGTAAGTTGTTCTCTGAACCGGAGAAAGCACACTTTTCCCGGCGTTTAGCCTTAACCCCAGTTTCTTCATGTGGGTGAGAATGACATCTCGATGCCGAACCGCCAACTGCTCTGATCGAGCTAATATCAACCAATCGTCGATATAGTTCAGTATGTGGATGTCCTGGAGTCGCATAGGAGCCAGAGCAGCATCCACACACTTCGTGAAGGTTCGGGGTGAGAGTGCTAGTCGGGGTAAGCTTCGCCCCCGAAAGCGAACCTCAGGAACTTCCTGTGGTGGGGAAGGATGGAGATATGGAAATATGCATCTTTTAGGTCGATCGTGACAAACCAGTCCTCGGACTTGATCTGAGGCACGACCTGAGTGACCGTGAGCATCTTGAACTTCAGTCGAGCGACTGAGAGGTTCAACTGCCGCAAGTCCAAGATAGGACACAGCCCCCCATCCTTCTTGGGAACAATGAAGTAGCGGCTGTAAAAGCCGGACTCTCTGTCGTGAGGAGGGACCACCTCGATGGCCTCCTTCCTCAGGAGAGTGCACACTTCCTGTTCCATCACCAGAGCCTGCACTGGGCCCACCAAGGTGGGAAGAACCCCGGAGAAACGAGGCGGAGGAAAGCCGAACTGGATTCGGTAGCCTCTCTCTATGGTACACAGGACCCACTGAGACACATTCGGCAGAAGTTTCCACGCTGCCAAAAAGCTCACTAAGGGGATCAGCCTCTCGAGACTGACCTCTGGCATGACAGAAGCGGCTAGCTTGGCACCCTGGAGCGGCGAACCGACAGGGAACGCCCGGGCTAGCTGCTCGGCAGGCCTCCAAGGAGGCCGCGAGCCTCCCAGACCCGCTACATTGCTGGGCGGGAGCTGGGAGAAGCATGGGCAGTCGGAGGGACCCGGACCTGGAGCGCCATGGAGACTCCCAGTCCCGCCTCAGGGGAGCACGGGAGGCGACGCTCTGTTTCTGCGCCTTCCTATGGGAGGCGACCGTACACGGAGGGGACTGCCCCCGCCCGGCAGCCCCACGAGAGCGACGAGGGAGAAACCGCTGAAAGGCCGCGGCCTGAGCGCGAGCCTGTTGGTACCTGTCGACGACAGAGTCTACCGCGTCACCGAACAGGCCAGAAGGAGCCACTGGGGCGTCCATAAGAATGACCCTGTCCTTCTCCTTCATGTCGGACAGGGTCAGCCAAATGTGCCTCTCCGCCGCCACCAGGACTGCCATAGACCGGCCGATAGCGCGGGCGGTCTCCTTGGTGGCGCGGAGGGAAAGGTCAGCAGCCCGCCTGAGCTCCTCCAGGTGCTCAGACGGCATCTCCCCCTCATCCAGCTCTTTGAGCAGGTCGGCCTGGTACGCCTGTAAGACGCCCATAGTGTGCAGACACGCACCGGCCTGACCCGCTGCCGCGTACGCTTTGCCCACGAGCGCCGAGGTGGTACGCAATGGCTTAGTGGGAAGCACCGGAGCCTTCAGGGACGATGCCGCGTCAGGGGACAGATAGCATGTTAGCGTCTGTTCAACCCTGGGCATCGTCCTATAACCAGCCACATCAAGCCCCGCCACGTTAGCATAATGAGAGGAGGCGGGAGTAAATAGACGGGCGGAAAAGGGCCTGTTCCACGACCTCGACACGTCGGTGTGGAGGTCAGGAAAGAACGGCAGGCTCCGGGGTGGAGGTGGCGGTCTGCTGTGCAAAAAGCGCTCATCGAGCTTCGACCTCGCCGGCGAAACCCGAGTCTCAGCGGGCCAGTCGATACTCAACTTAGCGACGACCTGCGAAACCACCTCCAGCAGCTCCTCATATTGGGGAGACTGCGGCTCAGGATCGGCGCCCTCCACGTCAACCTCCTCGGAGGAAGACAGGCGGCGCACCGGGCCCGCTCCCCGGGGGGGAAGAAACCGCAGAGCGTGCTTCCGAACCCAGGGAGCGGACGGTAGATCTGGAGGGTGATGAAGGAGAAAAGGGCTCGCCCGTCTCCATTCCCTCAGCCAGATCTAGCTGCGAGCCCCACGAATGCAGACGCCGTTCTGCCTCGGCAGAAGCGGGGCCGGCACCGCGAGGCTCGCGGGTGAAGGCTCCCTCCTCGAAGAGAGCCTTCCGAAAGCGGAGCACGCGCAGCGACAAACGCTCGCAATGCGAGCAGCCGGCTCCCTCCCAGACAGACAACGCAAAGGCTGTGTGTGTCACCACCGTGATATAACGCGGGCAGGGAGGGAGACAGCCTAAAACGCTGTCCGGTAATCTCGCCCTTCCGGTGTTTCATTTTGTCTTTGGCCTTAGACATGCTGCCAACAACACAAAATAGACAAACAATATGACAGACAATATGACATAGAGCGCTTGCTGAATGACAGAAAGCTAGTGCGGCGCATGCCGCTCGGGCTTTTATGCTTCCAGGTCGTTCCGTCCCACCCGTGACATCTCGCCATTAATTAGACTGATTAGACATGTAATTCAGAGCGCGGTCACGCTGAAGGCGTTCCCATAGCGTTTCGACGCAGCTCGAGTTCCTGAAGGGGAATTATAGTTCCCAGAACACAATGAGGCCTACAAACATGGCCAGTGACAACACACGGCCATCATAGGCTCTTTCATTTTCATGTTCACCTGATTACTGATTACACACACCTGGTTACAATCACAGTCACATTCACCCACAGTATATAAAGACTTTCTAACCACACTCACTTCATGAAGTGTACGATCTTTGTTCATATACCAGTCTATACCAAGATTGGCACTGACGCCACTCTAGCATGTAACTATGCAGCATGCCACCTGCATCGTATACTTAGAGTCCTCAAAATCTAAAGATCAAATACATAATAGCATTTGAAACTGTTCTTAATTAGCAAATGTGATAACCCTGCAAAATGATAAATGATGGACCACAAAAACATGGTCATCATCTGCTACTATGATGCAATCTGCCATAAAGTCTTGTTTACAGTGTCATTTTCGGTTTGGACCTGTTACCAAGTGGATGTTTAACATATACAGTAGGTCACTTATGTTTTCACAAATCCACACAGCAAATATGGGAAAAATTCACATTACAGATAATAATAATTATAATAATAATAATAATAATAATAATAATAATAACAATAATAATTCAATTTTATTTCTATAGTGGTATATAGAAATTCTATAGTGGAAAATATTCCATATTTTGGAAACCACGTAAAAAGAAGAGATTATCGGGCTTTTACACAATAGAAAATCATGTTCTTCTTGCAAAATCCATTATTCATTCTTTGCATGTAGAAGCATTTCTGTAAGTTATTCTGTAAGTTCTGTAATCTTTATTTGTTCTATTGGGCTAGACGATAAAGGCTGATAGTACTCATGGTTGTCCATGCTGTTGCTGTTGATTGGCTCTCTGGTTTCTAGTTTTCTCTGCTTGCTCTTGACTGCCCTAGTTTATGTTGTTTGTGCCTAACCCTTGCCTGGATTTTGACACTGTGTTTGGATTATGTATTGGATTTGTTTGCAATCTTTCGCACGTTAGCAGCAGGTAGTGGCTGGAACAAGCCGGTACTCAAGGCCTCATATCATCAGGGGCTCGATGCAGAGTTACTTATCTAGCTGGCATGCCACAATAACCAGGTAATCCTCAACTCTTTGATGCCCTGATCAAGAATAGAGGAGTCGTGAGGGCGACCGTCACCCCAGTCCTGGAAATCCAAACCACTGAAACCACAGATTAAGCTGAATGATGTGGAACAGCAAAGGTGCTGAAAGGGGAAATGATGCTTTTACTGTGGCAGGCCTCAACACCAGATTGCATAATGCTCCTCATGGCCTTCCGTCAACGTTCCACAGTCCAATCCTGAGAGAGCACCCTCCACATCTCGCTCTGACATGGTGATTCCAACCAGATTCCTTTCTCACCCCAATTTTGGACTGCCAGGTCAGATGGCACTTTCAGGGTATGTGTTTTCAGTTACAGCACTGATCGACTCTGGCATGGGCTGGAAACTTCATAGATCGCACCCTCGCTGAGAAGCTGAGAAGAACAGTTTGGAGAAAAGTCCATGTTCCACCTAGTGGCCTTCATTTCCAGGAAGCTGTCCCCTGCCAAGCGAAACTACAACATTAGCAACAGGGAGCTCCTCACTGTAAAACTAGCTTTGGAAGAATGACATCACTGATTAGAGGGAACCTTTCACCCCTTCACAATTTTCACAGATCACAAGAATCTAGAGTACATCAAGTCATCCAAGAGACTAAACTCCTGTTAGGCACGCTGGGCCCTGTTTTCTGCCCACTTTGAGTTCACCCTCTCATATCTCCCAGGGTCCAAGAACACCAAAGCAGACTCCCTTTCCCACATACACCCAACTCCCCCTCGTGAAAACTCAGAAGAGTGCATCCTACCTGAGTCATGCTTTGTATGAGCTCTCACCTGGGACATTGACATTGAAATGGAGATTGAGAACATTTCAGAGGTGAGAATCTCCACACAGTGCCCAGTGGGGAAAGTTCGTGCCCGCTCCCCTCCAGGACAAGCTAATCATCTGGGCTCACAACTCTCCTGCCACGGGACACCCTGGCACTCATAGAAAACACCAACTACTGCAAGGAAAATAGTGGTGGCCACATATGCTTCAAGACATTCATAGATTTGTCTCCTCTTGCTCAATCTGTGCCCAAGCCAAAGTACCTCACATCCTGCCAGCAGACAAGCTCCTCCCAGTACCTATGCCCCGAAGAACATGGTCACATCTAGCCATCGTGTTGAATCATGTGTTTAGGTACTTTGGTATCCCGGAAGACATAGTGAGTGGTCAGGGAACCCAATTCACATCCTGAATTTGGGGGAGATTCATGAAAAACCTTGGTGTCTAGGTGAGCCTAACTGTGAAGAGGGCAATCCAGGAGATTGGGAGCTTCATGTGTACCTTCTGCACTAATAACCAGGAGGATTGGGCACAATTCCTCCAATGGGCAGAGTATATGCAAAATTCCCTTGAGCGACCAAGCTCATGACTCAGGCGTTGGCCCTGAGGAGAGATGCTGAATCTCAGCTTATGATGTTATTGATCCCCTACTATGCCAGGAATTCCATGCATTCAGGAACCCCGCTCCCAGAGGTCACACTTTAGTGGGGGGTCTGTCATGTCAATGCCAGAATAGGCATCAAATTACAGTTTCCAGAACAAAATGCAGCCAACAAACATGGTTACCGAGAACTACGACACAGAGTTATCACAGTTTCTCTCACATTCACGTTCAAGTGAATTGAACGTGAATTACACACACCTGGTTCCAATCAGTCACATTCACCCACAGTATTTAAGGACTTTCACACCACACTCACTTTCTAACCATACTCCCTCTTCTGGGTTTCTCTTCTTGCATTTGACTGCCCTTTGACCCTTGCCTGGATTTGACTTGGATTTGGATTTGTTTGCAAGCTTTTGTAATTGTACGTGCACCTGCATCTGTATCTGTCGCCTGACAGTCAGTACTTAGTAACATCCACCTTTAGCAGATATCACAGCTTGCATGTGGGTGAGTGCTACTGGCCGATAGTCCTTGTGTCCGGTAGCAGATGGATTTTTGGGCAAAGGGACTATAATGGAAGATTTCAGACAGGCTGGGACAGCAGATCGGGAAAGTGACCTATTGAAGATACTGGTGATGATCCCAGCCAGCTGGTCTGCACAGTCCTTCAGCACACATCCAGATATGTCATCAGGGCCTGCAGCCTTCCTTGGGTTTATGGCCCTTAGAGTGCACCTCACCTCCCATTCTTCTACCGAGAGGGTGAAGTTGAAGTTGCTGTTCGTTGTTTGGTGAAGCACTGTCTTGTGATGCTACCTCAAAGCATGCAAAGAATATGTTCAATTCCTCTGCCAGTGATGCGTCACCGTTTGCAGCTCCGAGGCCAGGTCTAAAGTTGGTGAGGTGTTGGACTGCCTGCCATACCTGAATGCTATTTTTGCTGACCAGGTGGTGATTGATCTTCTTTCCATAGTTCGCCTTGGCTCGTCTGATGCCTCTTTTTAGGTTGGCTCGAGCTGTGCTGTACAGGGCCCTATCACTTGACTTGAAGGCGGTGTTTGTCTCTTTAAGCAGCTGCTGGACCTCCCTGGTCATCCAGGGTTTTTGATTGGGATAGACCCGTATGTGTTTGTCCACTGTGACAGTGTCTATGCAGTTCTTTATGTAACATAAAACAGTGTCTGTGTACACCTCCAGGTCTTGGTGTTCAAATATTTCCCAGTTGGTTCTTTCAAAGCAGTCCTGCAGTTGCTGAGAGGCATCATCTGGCCAGGTTTTAACTAACCTGGTTGTGGTATTTGCAGTTTTCCTGAGGTGGGTATATGCCGGGATTAAGAACGTGGACATGTGTTCAGACTGGCCCAGGTGTGGTAATGGTCTAGCTCTGTAGCTCAGCTTTATGTTGGTGTAGACCTTGTCCAGTATACTAGCTTCTCTGGTAGCATGCTTTACATGCTGGTAAAATTTAGGAAGCACTGTTCTTAAATCCGCATGGTTGAAGTCGCCAGCTATTATGTACACTGCGTCAGGATATATGCTCTCTTGTAAACTAATGCTGCTATGCAATTTCCCGAGAGCTGAGTTAGCATTAGCATCCAGAGGAATATACACGGCAGTTAGCATAACTACAGTAAACTCCCTCGTAAGGTAAAAGGGCCTGCATTTGATAGTTACAAACTCCAGGTCTGGGAAGCAGTGCCTGGCTATGGTCACTATATTTGTGCACCAGTTGTTATTAATGTACACACATAGCCCCCCCTCCTGTGCTCTTACCGGAGTCTCTGTTTCTATCTTGACGCTGTGCCGTGTAGCCTATTAGCTCACCAGCGGAGTCCAGAATGGATGAATGAAGCCAGGTTTCGGTAATGACTAAAACACAGCTGTCCCTCGCGATGATGTTCGTTGCAGTATGCAGTCTCAGTTCGTCCATTTTATTTATGATGGATCTTGTGTTGGTGAGGAAAATGCTAGGAATTGGTGGTTTGTGTGGCTGCTTTAGCCTCGCTAGCACGCCGGCCCTGCAGCCTCGCTTTTGTTTCCTCTCTCTGCGGCGCCTTTGCCTCCTTCGCGTTGGAATGGTAATCCACGGAGAACCGGGACTCCTCACTATCTCCTCTGGTATGTTGTGTGAGCAAAGAAACTCTGTTGTAATGCTTCTCTCATTTAAAACTCCTAGTTTTAGCAGATCGTTCCAGTCGTAGATGCTATTTGCTTGACATAAAGTATTTGAGACTAGGAAAAACATGTGCAAAAATAACAAAAACAAAGCACTGAAAGTAGAGCGCTGAGCCACTGTGTCTATGCGCGCCGCCATCTTGTCTAGGAAAAAAAAATTAGATGTTCACTTTTAAAATGATGTTGCAGGCAAGTTTCCTTCTAATGAGTCTTCAATGCAGATTATGTTTGTGCAAACAGTGCTGCACATGTAGTGGGACAGACGGTGCTGTTTCTTTTCCTGCATTTTAATATGCCCGAATGCACGAGTTGCCCAATCACAGAATTTTGTGAGGGTATAAAAGGGGACTTTCAAGGCCCCGTTGTGTGTTGGAGCACCGCTTGTGCGTCGCTGCCTGAGATCCGGCCCTTCCGGTTTTTCCCCTTTTCGCTCTCCAGGTACGTGTGTTTGGCTAATTAGTTAGCATTGAGATGCGTGTTTTGGGTAATTTGGTTTTCATGGATTTTAGTTTTATGGACAATTGTTGCATTGGTTGGTGGTTGCCCTCCTCCATCTCCCTTTTGCTCAGCGTTCTCCTTCGTTGGCCCTGCGTGTAAGTGCTCTTGGATGTCTTTTTGCATTCGCAAGTATGCATGAGATACATGGCAACACAAAGGTACGTGAAATGACCGTTGTGTATTCTTGTGTATTCTTCTAATCATTCACTGTATAAAATCTTCTTTTTTTTTTTTAGGAAGAATCGTTGAATTTGGGGCCAATTGTGTTTAATGAAGCTTGTGGGGTAACATTTGTTGGCACTGCTGCTTTGTCTGCATAGTTTCCTTTTTTCCGCATTTGCTTCTTGACGCGTTGGATACAGGGTTTTCGGACCTGTCTTTCAGCGCATGTTTTTCTTTTTGTTATTTTGGTTGTTGTACTTGTCTTTTCTTTAGGTTTAGTTTTTGGTTTTCTTTATACTGTTCTGTTTGTTTGGTGTGTATTTTGTTCTGTTTAAAGTTAACCAACAGAGATGATGGACGGCTTGGACACACCGTTTTAGTATGTACATTTCATGTACATTCGTTTGTTTGTTTATATTTGCTGTTTGATGCTTGTATTCATTTGTTGTGTCTTTTTGTGTTAGTGTTTGGTATTTATTTTGTTGTATTTGGTTTGTGTGTGTGTGCGCATTTGGAGATTCTCTGTTAATATTGCCTTTTGTTGTAGGAGCTGAGGCTTCCAGGCAGGCCGCTAGTCGACCCTAGTGTGTGGTGGTGGGACTCCAGCACGGGGTGCAGTGTGTGGTCACGCTTGATCTTGCGTGTGGGTGTGTTGTGACCTGTGCACCGGGTGAGTGAGATAGGAGCTTAGTGCTCATTAACTAGCTTACCTGCTATTGGTAAGCCTTGGTCTCCTTTCATGTCAGTGTCTCATATGTTATTAGTTGGGTCCTACAGTCTTTTAATGACTTTTAAATAGTGTTAGCTTGTTTCTAATAAAGTTTTGTATTTAGTATTTACGCCTCTACCCTTCTTTTCTGAAACCACGTACCTGTGTGATCTTTTGTTGGTGATTTAATCTGTAATTACCATGATTTCCCTGTTTAACAGGGTGGCATAGTCAGCGACATCTTAACTAGTTTCTTCCATCAAGTTGTGGGGATACAAGAGACAAGAAAATGCAGGAGTGCCATCTCTAAAGACACAGAACAGCAATTCTTCCATCCAATCTGGCAGAAGTTGAAAGATTCTGCAGACTGTAATGGGAGAAGATTCCAAAATCAGAAACCAGGCTTGTAGCATCATACTAAAGATAAATTAAGGCTAATGAGAGTGCTTAAAAGTGCAAAATATTTTTAATATGCCCATTTAAAAATAATGTAATAAATAAATTGTAATGCATTTACACTACCTGTTTATGGCATTTCACTATGTAGGATTCTTGTAAATCATTAAAAAAAATAAACATTTTATCCATTCTAGAGTAAAATATAACACAATGATTAGGAATGTAAATATTTTTTGGTTACAGTATATACACTCTTGGCCAAAAAAAATAAATCAATAAAATAAAAATGGGCCAAGCCCAAAATGGCAAAATATTAAGCTTTTAATGGTCTTAACAACAAATCATTGGTCAGGAAATGAGCAAGAATTAAACAAATACAGTAGATTTCTCCCTGCTCTATCAATCCTGGTTCCATTTATGAACTTGTTGTCAGGTGTTGCAGACAACCAAATAATGACAATATTTTTAAGGAAAAAAAACATCCCAGAAGATATTTTTAGGAAATTGCATACACCCAGACATGTGTTAGTTTGAATTTTACATCAAACATTTAATTTGTCATGATTTTACCTTTGCATACACAGGAGGGGGGGTTTGAACCCCCCAACCCCGGAGGTGCAAGGCAAACAGTTCACTGCAGCAAAAGTAAATGAGCAAATGGTGGCACAAGAGGTCTTAGGAGTGCATTTGCTTAATTCTTGCTAATTTTCTGACCAATGATTTGTTGCTAAAACCATTAAAAGCTTAATATTTTGCCATTTGGGCTTGGTCCATTTTTTGCCCAGGAGAGTATATACTGTACATGTAGGACTGCAATATCTAGGCCCAACAGATATGGGCATATACATAAGGTAGCACATTGTTAAAGGGAAGTTATTACCAGAATATTCATCCATCCATTCTCTGTACCGCTTATCCTACACGGGGATGCAGGGGACCCTATCCCCGGGGCACAAGGCTGGGGGCACCCTGGATGGGGTGCAAACCCATCGCAGTGCACAGTCGCACACACAGATTTGGAAATGCCAATCAGCCTGCACCACCTGTCTTTGGACTAGTAAAGGAAACCAGAGTACCCAGAGGAAACCCCTGAAGCATGGAAAGAACCTGCAAACTCCATGCACGCAGGGTGGTGGCGGGACTCAAACCCCCAACCCCGGAGGTGTGAGGCAACGGTGATAACCACTAGAATATGTCCCCCAGAATATTGATTTGTATGTAAATTTGCACCATACTGTAATACAATAAAATGTGTGCCTCCTAGTAAGTAGTGCAAATTAATAAGGTATTGCACTTGTAAAGTCTGCACCCAAGGGTCTAATCAATTTGGGAGTCAAAGAGCTCTATAAAAGCTTAAACACTGGTCATGGTGTTTAGGGAGGGATGAGAATGAGGTTCCTGCATACATGGCTTTTATTCACTCAGGTGAGAGCAGCTGATCCTCCCTGCAGCTTACTAGGCCTGCACAATCCTCCTCAACTCAGCAAAGATGGGGATGTTACAATTGGTGGTGTCTTTTCCTTCCACATCAAATGGGACCAGACAACACATGTCTTTACATCTGGGCCCCAGCAACCAGAATGTATAAGGTGAGGGACAGTAGGGGAATTATAACATGGTTCCAGATCTATTCATTTTAAGAAGATCAGAAACATTTTCTTTCATTACTTGCATTACAACAAATGTAAACCTGTCACTGTATTACAGCTTATGGTGCTCACAGAAAATAAATGTGGCTTTGGTTTCTTGGTCCTGTAGTTTGAGCCTCCGTGAATTTCAAAATGCACAAACAATGGTATTTGCCATTGAGGAAATCAACAACAGAAACGATATACTTCCTGGAGTCAAACTGGGTTATAAAATCTATGATTCCTGTGGATCAATAGAAATGACCACAAGAGCCTCTTTGTCCTTAGTTAATGGCAATGGAGAAAATACATCTGTAATGTCTTGCTCCAAACCTGATACAGTTCAAGCAATCATAGGGCAAACATCATCCAGCCCCTCTATTGCCATTTCTGCTACGGTGGGACCATTGCACATACCTGTGGTAAGACATCTATTTTCGTGTGTAAAATCTACTTTTTTTAAATTAAAAAAAATCCTTGCTTTTAATGGTTAATTTTGAATATGTCTAATAATAAAAGTGAAGTACAAAGTAAATTACATGTTATTAAAATCTTTGTAGGTCAGTCACTTTGCAACATGTGCATGCCTAAGTGACAAAAAGAAATACCCATCTTTCTTCAGAACTGTTCCCAGTGACTACTACCAGAGCAGAGCTTTGGCTAAGTTGGTCAGGCATTTTGGCTGGACATGGGTAGGGGCTCTATGTAGTGATAATGACTATGGGAACAATGGCATAAATGAATTCATCATTGCGGCCAGAGAAGAGGGAATCTGTGTTGAGTATTCCAAGGCATTCTTTAGGACAGATCCCAGAGAAAAAATTCTGAAAGTAGTTGATACAATCAAAGCTTCAACCTCCAAAGTTATTGTAGCATTTGTCTCATATTCTGACATTGGAGTTCTTTTTAAGGAAATGGCTTTACAGAACTTGACTGGGTTCCAGTGGATTGGAAGTGAGTCCTGGATCTCTGATATGAACACAGCCAATGCTGAATGGCAGAATATTCTGAAAGGATCCATGGGTTTTGCTATCCCAAAAGCTCAAATCAATGGCCTACGGGAATTTCTGACAAAACTTAATCCAACTTCTGGTGTAGATGCTTATACAGAGTTGTGGGAGACGATATTTGATTGTAAATTTCCCACACAAGACAATGTTGAGATAAAACAAATGTGCAAGGGCAATGAAAGTCTCAATCAGGTTCAAAACCATTATACAGATGTTTCAGAGTTACGACTTGCCCATAATGTTTACAAGGCAGTGTACGCTGTGGCTTATGCCCTGCATAATAGATATAGCTGTTCAAAGAGGGACAGTGGACAAGAGAGTCCTATTGTATGTGCAAACATAACAGATAATAAACCATGGCAGGTAAGTGTAACAATATAGCCTGTTGGAAAAAAAAAAAATTGTCACTGAAGAGTTTAAAATGCTTTATTTAGGTAGTCAATGAGTTGAAGAAACTCCGTTTCACCACTACAACTGGAGAGGATGTATACTTTGATGAGAATGGAGACCCAGCGCCGAGGTATGAACTTCTGAACTGGCAACAAGGAAAAGATGGTAAAATAGTGTTTGTTAAAGTGGGCTTCTATGATGCCTCTCTGCAAACAGACTGTCAGCTGTCATTTAACAACATCAGTATAGCCTGGGCGCACAACAAATCACAGGTGAATGACAGTATTGATGTGAACAGATATGTAACAAATATGTAACAAATATTTTAGTAAAATATCAATAAATATGTACAATAAAAAATGTTTTTCAGGTGCCGGTCTCTGTGTGTAGTCCAAGTTGCCCCCCTGGCACAAGGAAGGCTGTGCAGAAAGGAAGGCCGATCTGCTGCTTTGACTGTATATCATGTGCAGAGGGGGAAATCAGTAATATAACAGGTATAATGAATAGTGGTTTTCCTCAATGATGTACACCAAAACCAGAAAGATTCAAAGCTTTTATTGATAAGGTTAATAAATACAATAGAATTGCAATGACATAAATGGCTAAATTGATAGTCCCTTTCTCTTTCCTTAGATTCCATAACTTGCATCAAATGCCCACCTGAACTGTGGTCTAATGACAAGAAAGATACCTGTGTCTTAAAGTTGGTAGAATTCCTGTCATTTGAAGAAATAATGGGGATCATTCTTGTATCATTTTCTTTGTTAGGAGTCTTGTTCACCATCTGCATTGCTGTAATTTTTTTTAAACACAAGGACACACCAATTGTTAGAGCAAATAATTCTGAACTAAGCTTCTTGTTGCTCTTCTCACTCACTCTGTGTTTCCTCTGTTCACTAACATTCATTGGTCAGCCCTCTGAGTGGTCCTGTATGTTGCGCCATACAGCGTTTGGGATCACCTTTGTCCTAAGCATCTCCTGTGTTTTGGGGAAAACAGTAGTGGTATTAATGGCCTTCAGGGCTACACTTCCAGGTAGTAATGTAATGAAATGGTTTGGGCCTCTACAGCAGAGACTCAGTGTACTTGCCTTCACGCTTGTACAGGTCATTATTTGTGTACTTTGGTTAACAATATCCCCTCCTTTTCCCTACAAAAATATGAACAAGGAAAAGATCATATTAGAATGTAACGTAGGCTCGGCTATAGGTTACTGGGCTGTGCTGAGTTATATAGGACTCCTGGCTCTTTTATGTTTTATTTTGGCTTTTCTGGCCCGCAAGTTGCCTGATAATTTCAATGAAGCTAAATTCATCACATTCAGCATGCTCATATTCTGTGCAGTTTGGATCACCTTTATTCCTGCTTATGTCAGCTCTCCTGGAAAATTTACTGTAGCTGTAGAGATATTTGCCATTTTAGCATCAAGCTTTGGTTTACTATTCTGTATATTTGTTCCAAAGTGTTATATAATCATACTCAAACCAGAAAAGAACACTAGAAAGCAAATGTTGGGGAAAGCACCTACTCAGTGATGTATCTATTTAGATATTATACTAGAACAGATTTTTAATAAATTTCTATATCTATTAAGACAGGTTTTCCATAAAACTTTCTCTTATCTTTCAAATTACAAATTTTTCCCAAATTTTAATTTGTAAGTGTACTGTCAAAGACTTATTATCAACAATAGTAGCTGTGCACATGCAGGATAAGGGATTGGTTTTATGTCCTTTAACATTACTGTATGGAAAACTGGCTGAAATAATCAGTGTTGTATCTCTGAAAAAATTCAGCAACTGGGCCCTGTACAATTTACTGTAATAAAACACACTACACATGTATGCACCCTATGAAATCTTTATATTGTTAAGGTAAAATTTAAATGGCACAAAATTAGACTTTTTTTACCATTTTATTTCAGCTGCAATCTGTAATACATGAGAACAAAAACAAACAAACAAATAAAGATTAAAATTAACAACCCAGTTCTTTTCTGTATTTCTTTTTACACAAACGTGTCTTCAAGTCATCAATAGGAACTACACTCCTGGGCAAAAAAAAAAAAAAAAAATAGACCAAGCCCGAAATGGTAAAATATTAAGCTTTTAACGGTCTTAACAACAAATCATTGTTAATTGATTATCAAGATGATTTAAAAAAGTTATCAGGAATTAAACAAATGCACTCCTGTGACCTCCTGTGCCGCCACTTGCCACCAACTGTTTAGGGAAAAGCTAGAAACAGGGAAATTCACTTACATAGTATTCTTGTACACAAAGACAAAATCATGATAATGATGAAAATATTCATGTAAATTTCAAACTGACACGTCTGGCTGTAAAAAAATTTCCAAAAATATCTTCTGAGATTAGTCATTATTTTCCACACCCTATGCAGCCCATCAAGGGCCTGATAACAAGCTCAAGATTGATAGAGCAGGGGGAGATCTACAGTATTTGTTTAATTTTTGTTAAGTTCCTGATCAATTATTTGTTGTTAAGACCATTAAAAGCTTAATATTTTGCCATTTTGGGCTTGGCCCATTTTTTTTTTTTGCCCAGCAGTGTATAAGCAGCAAATATTATTAACTAATTAACAGCATAGCCACAATGATTATGGCAGTCCATGAGGAATGGTATTGGAAGTGGATAATATCAAGCATTCCACTACATAGGTGACAATGTCCCTTACATTTCACAAAGAACTTGGAGAGAAAGTTACAAACAGAGGATTACAGAACTGCACTGGATTGGCACATGCCAACAGCATGTTCCTCAGACAAATTCTAAGAGTTTAAATGTATACTGGAGGACATGTAAAAACAATGTAAAATATATATATATATATATATATATATATATATATATATATATATATATATATATATATATATATATATATATATATATATATATATATATACATTAAAAAAAAACTTATTTAATGATGTGTTTCATTTTAGGTTTACAAGACTGTTTTTGTGGGGGATCATTTTCTGCATATTCACTTTGCATGTAAAACCCCTAAAAATTAGCTGTGGCAACCCCTATAGCATGCGACCATGCAACATGCTTACTTTCATGGCATCTCTTATGTTAAGGCCTGAAAATATAAAGATAAAATACATAATAGCACTTCAAACTTATATATTTCTTTTCAGCATTGGTGATTGCCTTGCAAGATTCAAAATATTAAATTTGTGAAGGGCCATAAAAAATAGACATCTGCTACTATAATGAAATGTGCCCGAAAGACAAGAAGCTTATTAATAGGTCACTTGGGCTTGAGGCTGACAAGAGATATTTTTTAATTTCAGATCTTAAATGAATTCCCAATTGGATATTTTAAAACACAGGTGATTTCACAAACCAGCACCACAAACATGTGAAAACATGTCACATTACAGTTTATTATTGTTATTGAAGGAATAGTTTTCCCTCATGTGTGGCAGGTGCTAGTGCCTGTGTGCTCTGAGAGCTGTCCCTCAGGAACCAGGAAGGCTGTTGTGAAAAGAAGACTGTCTGCTATTATGACTGTACACCAGGCCCACCAGGAGCAATTATCAACAAAACAAGTACATTTTCCTCCTGGCCCTTTTTGTACTTGGTACAATCAACCAATAAATGATAAAGTGCAAATAATATCCATCAAAATAATCTTTCTATTGAGGATTATTTAAATATGTTTTGAACTTTGACCCCATTCAAACTTCCATCTCAGGTGATCCAATCACAAATGGACTGATGGATGGATAGCCATCCACACTAGGCACTGTCTCGACTGTGTATTGACATGAATAATGTTGTCAAATTGTTTTGTACAGACACATAATCAACAGTTACTCCCTTATATTGACTTAATTTTTGTACCAAGCTGTCATTTTAAAACCAGGCTTATATTGTATTGTCTGACTGACTTACTAATCTGACTGCCACTGACACTGAATGACACTGCATGAGGATGAAAAAACAATTTCATACCTAAAGATGTCTGCAATTTTATTTGCAGAAACTTTAACCATGAAAAAGGAAAGGAGATGCTGAAGAATACAGATATAGAAGTGAGTGTGGGAATACTGTCAATATAATAGTTTGTTGGTTTGTTGATTCTGCAAGATTCATAGGAAACTGTGTAAATATGATTACTAAGCACAACACCATGAAGACAGCAAAGTCACAGATCAACTTTAACTGATGGTGATATTGCAAAACAGTTAACTGGGGACAGTGGGGGATACACATTCAGGCCCTCCTGATGGGAGAAGTCCAGCTTGCAGCCCTTGGTCTGCCACCAGAATTCCAGCTGGATTGTACAGCCTTGAGGAGAGGCATGATTGAGTGGGATGGATTTTTGCCATCGGCTCTTCCAATCCATGCTGTCAGAAGAGGGAGATCAGCCATTTACAATTACCCTCTGACTCCTTGACTCCTACAAATGCTGGCTATGACTGGACCCTGCTGAACCAGAGAATGTCATCAAATGGGTGGCACTGGAACAGTTCGTCCATCAGCTGCCAACCTGAACATCAGAGTAGGTTTAGTGTCAACAACCTGACTCACTCACTGAGGCCGTCCAAGTGGCAGAGGATAACGTCTTAGTGCATGAACTCAGGGACATTGCATGCCCTCCTGCCACCTCCCGAGCTCCTCCCTTCACCACCACCAGTAGAGGAGCCTGACATGGTCATGGGCATTGGTGGCGGCAAGCCAGGGCCGTGCTCTGGGCGCACGGGTCCACCCAAACTTCTTTGTACCCCGATTAACTTCTTGTGTTTCTCCCGCTCCCCAGAGTGCCACAGAGTCAGAGTGAGCTAGAATGAGGCCTGGGCAGTTCTGTTGTGTCTGTGGAGAACCAGGGCATTTCCAAGCAGAGTGCTCAAGGATGGATGTGGGTCAGATGCTTTACATCTCTGTGGCCCCATGACTCTCCCTCAATTCGGAGCATACATACAGAGTGTTGGTTCGTAGTCAAGGAGGTATACATTAATACCTTGGTGGATTCAGGCAGTGAGCAGACCTTGATTCAAGCCTGATTCAAGACAAGCCTTTGGAAAGTTGCTGGGAGGAGAAGGTGTATTCACAGGGATATGCACCCTACTCCGATGATGACTCTCAAAATTACATATTAAGTGGAAAAACATAGAATAAAGGTAATGGTTAGGCCTCGACCTTCCCACCACGTAATTCTGGGGACTGATTATCTGGGATTTTGAGAGCTCACCACAGTACGGGGGCAGCATGGTGTGAGTGCACCGACGCATTTCCTGGTACATCACGTGACCATGACCAGGCGGGGACAAGATGCAAAATGTCTGGGATGTTTTTGCAATACGTTTTAAGCAAAAACAAGAGAGTTTATGACCTAAAGAACACCATACCCACAGTGATGCGGATAGTGGCAGCATCATGCTATGCGGTTGCTTCTCTTCAGCTGAGACTGGGGGTCTAGTCAAGATAAAAGGAATTACAGATAGCTCCAAATACCAATTTATTTTGCCATAAAATTTGCAGGCCTCTGTTAGACAGCTGAAGTTGAAGAAAAATTTCACCTGGAATGTGTGCCTCAGGGATGTGTGCTCTCATGCTACTATTCTCTCTATATACCAATGACTGCACCTCTAAAGACCCATCCATCAAACTCCTCACGTTTGCAGATAACACCACTCTCACAGGCCTCATATTCAATGATGATGAGACCATATAGATGCAAGGTTTAACAGCTGATGACCTGGTGCAGGCACAATAATCTGGACACCCAAAAAACCCAGGAGATGATTTCTCTAAAATTTCTCTTAAAATAACTGAGCCCTTCAAATATCTTGTCACCGTCATCTCAAGCAATGGGATGGAAACATCACCTGCATCATTAAAAAAAAGGCTCAGCAAAGGCTGTTTTTCTGCGAAACAGTCTCAAAAACAATTTCAAAACAGTTCGTCTCTGCCAGACTGGTACAGTTCTATACATATATCAATGAGTCCTTTTTGACATCCTCCATAATTGTCTGGTTTGGTGCTGCTTTTGCTTAAGCCAATATAAAACTGCAGCGTGTTAGCTACTCTTCAGAAAAGATAACCTGTGTAGTCTTCCATCCACCAGTAAACTGTACATGTCCAGATTATGGAAGTATTCAGAGAATATAATTGCAGACTCTTCCCATTTTAGCCATCACTTATTTGATTGATCAAACTCTGGAAAATGCTTCAGAGGAGTCAAAACTAAGACAAAAAGAATCTCAAGTAGTTTCTTCTCACAGGAAGTATCCCACTTAAACAAGTTCTAACCTTGTCCATTCTGTAAATCTGTGTGGAGAGTTACCTCCCACCTTTCAAAAACATGCAGATTGATTATGTTATATTATATTATGTTAAATTGCCATTGTGTGTGTGTGCGCATAGTGCCCTGGGATTGTCTGGCGTTCAAAACTATATTCCTGCCTTGTGTTACTGGGATAGGCTCTGGATCAACCATGACCCTGACTAGGATAAAGCAGTTATTGAAGCTGATTTCATAGAATTGGCCTCCAGTAACTTTTGTACAATAGGGGAGGGTGGGAGCAAAATATCTGTCTGGCAATGTATGTAGGAACCTTTCTTTAATATGGCATTGTGGTGGACAGCTGGGCACTGCCAGGTTGTATTGGTTCACTGGTGTGAAGGAAAGACAGCACACAAGTCTGCTTTTCCACAAAACCATGTTGTTTTTCCTTTAGCTAGTTAACCAGACAAAAAGCCATGAAGGGCTAAGGTAATCAGAAAGAAGGAGAAGGTCAAATTTGCATCTAATTCCATAATGACCATCTCAATAAAAACCCCTCTAAATGGTAGTGATGAGGCCAAATTCATTTCATCTACTCTAAGGTGCAGGGTTATGGAAAGGGAGGGCATCTACAACAGTGCACAAGTCCTTATAAGCTATTGCTCACCGTATGTTTGTTTGTCAGCTATGTAGTTACAAAGAGCATAAAAAAAAAAATAGTTCATATTTTTGGGATAGATTGGGGTTCTGTTCCCCCGTACAATTTCCGGGTTCTGTTCCCCTTGTATAGTTTAATACTGACAAAGACGTAAGAGCCAAAAAGGTTGGGAACTGATGGCGAAACTGACACTGACATTCGGACACCATGGTCTGATGTAGTCATTGCTCAATATAACATGTTTTCGGCTGTAAAGCATCCCAGTGGCAGCCCCATCCTTCATTGTTGAGCTCTTTACAGGTGCTGTGTAGGGCCGAGGCTAATGTGGTAAATGGGTTTTATACATTACAAGAAAAGGTCTTCTGTTTATGGCATCTGACTAGTAGACTGATGAAAATAGATGGGTAAAGTGTGGCCATGAAGGGATGCACATTATCATCAACAATACTCAAATAGGCTGTGGCAATCAAGCAATGATTGATTGGTATTAACAGGCCCAAAGTATTCCAAGAAAACACCATCACACCACCTCCACCAGCCTGGACTGTTGACACAAGGCAGGCTGAGTCCATGCATTCATGCATTTTGCACCAAATTCTGACCTTACCATCTGTGTGCCTCAGCAGAAATCGAGATTCATCAGAACAGGCTACATTTTCCAGTTTTGGTGAGAATGTGCCCAATGCAGTCTCAGCTTTTTGTTCTTGGCTGACAGAAGTGGAACCCGATGTGGTCTTCTGCTGTTGTATCGCATCCGCCTCAAGGTTCAAAGTGTTGTGCATTCTGAAATGCTTTTCTGCTCACCACAATTGTACAGAGTGGTTATCTGAGTTACTGTAGCCTTTTTGTCAGCTTGAACCATTCCGGCCATTATCCATTGAACTCTTTCATCAAGGCTTTCTGTCTGCAGAACTGCCACTCCCTGGATGTTTTTTCTTTATTGCACCATTCTGAGTAAATTCTAAAAGCTGTGTGTGAAAATCCCAGGAGATCAGCAGTTATAAATCTACTCAAACCAAACCAGCCTGTCTGGCACCAACAATCATGACACAGTTAAAATCACTGAGATCACATTGTTTCCCCATGTGCAATGTGATCATGAAGCTGCTGACACATATCTGCATGATTTTATGTATTGCACTGCTGCCACATGATTGACTGATTAGATAATTGCATTAATGAGTAGGTGTACAAGTGTTGCTAATAAAGTGTTATGTGAGTGTACATTTGTAAATAAATTCACATAACAGTGTAAGACAATAAAATGCATGCCTTGTAGTAAACATTGCAAAATTATGAGGTAATGAACTTGTTAAGCCAAAACCCAAGGGTCTGGTCAATTTGGGAGTCAAAGAGTTATATAAAAGCCCAAACATTGGTTATGGAATTTAGGGAGGCGTGAGAATGAGGTTCCTGCACACATGGCTTTTATTCACTCAGGTAAGAGCAGCTGATCCTCCCTGCAGCCTATTAGGGCTGCCCAATCCACCTCAACTTAGCAAAGATGGAGATGTAATGATTGGTGGTATCTTTTCCTTCCACATCAAAGTGGACCAGAGAGCACAAAACTTTACATCTGGGCCCAGGCAACCAAAATGCATAAGGTGAGGGCACATTAGGGGAATTGGTTCAAGATCTATTCATTTTAAGAAACCAGAAACATTTCCTTATTTATATTATTTTATTTTATAATAAAATAATATTTTATAATATTTTATAACATTTACAAAACTGTTAGTATATTAGTACTTATGGTGCGTAGTGAAAATACATGTGCTTTTGTTTTCTTGGTCCTGTAGTTTAAGCCTCCGTGAATTTCAGAATGCACAAACAATGGTATTTGCCATTGAGGAAATCAACAACAGAACTGATATTCTTCCTGGGGTCAGATTGGGTTATAAAATATATGATTCATGTGGATCAGTAGAAATGACTACAAGAGCCTCCTTGTCCTTAGTTAATGGAAATCAAGAAAATACATCTGTAATATCTTGCTCCAAATCTGATACAGTTCAAGCAATCATAGGACAAACATCATCTAGCTCCACTATTGCCATTTCTGCTACTGTGGGACCTTTGAACATACCTGTGGTAAGACCTCTTCTTTTATGTTTACAAACTATATTTTAAAAAAAAATCTTATGCTTAATAAGTTTTTTAATACAAAAAATATGTTATGCTTATATGTTTAATGGATAATTATGAATATGCCTAATAATGAAAGATAAGTACAAAGTAAATTGCATGTTGTTGAAATCTTTGTATTTCAGGTCAGTCACTTTGCAACATGTGCATGCCTAAGTGACAGGAAGAAATACCCATCTTTCTTTAGAACTGTTCCCAGTGATTACTACCAGAGCAGAGCTTTGGCTAAGTTGGTCCAGTATTTTGGCTGGACATGGGTAGGGGCCCTATGTAGTGATAATGACTATGGGATTAATGGCATAAATGATTTTATCACTGCAGCCAAAGATGAGGGAGTCTGTGTTGAGTATTCCAAGGCATTCTTTAGGACAGATCCCAGAGAAAAAATTCTGAAAGTAGTTGAGATTATCAAGGCTTCAACCTCCAAAGTTATTGTCGCTTTTGTCTCATATTCTGACATTGGGGTTCTTCTAAAGGAAATGGCCTTACAGAACATGACTGGGTTCCAGTGGATTGGAAGTGAGTCCTGGATTTCTGATATAAACCCAGCTAATGTTCAATGGCAGCATATTCTGAAAGGATCCATGGGTTTTGCTATCCCAAAAGCTCAAATCAATGGCCTAGGGGGATTTCTGACCAAACATAATCCAGGTTCTGATGTAGCTATTTACAAGGAGTTGTGGGAGACAATATTTGATTGTAAATTTCCCACAAAAGACAGTGTTGAGGTGAAACAAATGTGCAAGGGCAATGAAAGTCTCAGTCAAGTTCAAAACCATTATACAGATGTTTCAGAGTTACGACTCGCAAATAATGTTTACAAGGCAGTGTATGCTTTGGCTTATGCACTGCATAACAGACATGGCTGCTCAAATTTGGACAGTGGACAACAAAGTCCTACTGTGTGTACAAACATAACAGATAATAAACCATGGCAGGTAAGTGTAACAATATAATATGATCAAAAACATGTACTTATATTTGTTAGAGATAATTGTCCAATGCTTTTCTTAGGTAGTCAATGAGTTGAAGAAACTCCATTTTACCACTACAACTGGAGAGGATGTATATTTTGATGAGAACGGAGACCCAGCAGCAAGGTATGAACTGCTGAACTGGCAACAAGACAAAGATGGTAAAATAGCATTTGTTAAAGTGGGCTTCTACGATGGCTCTTTGCAAACACACCTTCAGCTGTCATTTAACAACATCAGCATAGTCTGGGCCCACAATAAACCACAGGTAAATTACAACTCTGAATAAACAGATAGTATGTACAGTAAATATTTTAGAAATTATGAATAAATATATACAATAAAAATGGCTTCCAGGTGCCAGTCTCTGTGTGTAGTCAGAGTTGTCCCCCAGGCACCAGGAAGGCTGTGCAGAAAGGAAGGCCAGTCTGCTGCTTTGACTGTATACCTTGTGCAGAGGGGGAAATCAGTAATATAACAGGTCTAATGAGTATTTGTGTTCTTCAATTATTATTTATTAGGCTAATAAACACAATAGAATTTCAAGCAATTAAATTGCTAATTTAATATTATTTTTTTTATTTCTGTAGATTCTATATCTTGTATCAAGTGCCCACCTGAACTGTGGTCTAATGACAAGAAAATTACCTGTGTCTTAAAGCTGGTGGAATTCCTGTCATTTGAGGAAATAATGGGAATCATTCTTTTATTGTTTTCCTTGTTAGGAGTATCTTTCACCATCTGCATTGCTGTAATTTTCTTTAAACACAAGGACACACCAATTGTTAGAGCAAATAATTCTGAACTGAGCTTCCTGCTGCTCTTCTCACTCACTCTGTGTTTCCTCTGTTCATTAACATTCATTGGTCAGCCATCTAAATGGTCCTGTATGTTGCGCCATACAGCATTTGGGATCACCTTTGTCCTCTGCATTTCTTGTGTTCTGGGGAAAACAGTAGTGGTGTTAATGGCCTTCAGGGCTACACTTCCAGGAAGTAATGTAATGAAATGGTTTGGGCCTCTACAGCAGAGACTCAGTGTACTTGCCTTCACGCTTGTACAGGTCATTATTTGTGTACTTTGGTTAACAATATCTCCTCCCTTTCCCTACAAAAATATGAAGTACTACAAGGAAAAGATCATATTAGAATGTAATGTAGGCTCAGCTATAGGTTTCTGGGCCGTGCTGGGCTATATAGGACTCCTGGCTCTTTTATGTTTTATCTTGGCTTTTCTGGCCCGCAAGCTGCCTGACAATTTCAATGAAGCCAAATTCATTACATTCAGCATATTTATATTCTGTGCAGTTTGGATCACATTTATTCCAGCTTATGTCAGCTCTCCTGGGAAATTCACTGTTGCTGTAGAGATATTTGCCATTTTAGCTTCAAGTTTTGGTTTACTATTCTGCATATTTGTTCCAAAGTGTTACATTATCATACTCAAACCAGAGAAGAACACTAAAAAGGAGATGATGGGTAAAGGAACTGCTAGATGATTTAACTGTATACATATTCACTATTAATATGCTGTGCTTAAATTATGTAGCCTATGTGCATGTTCTAGCTTAAATGAAAGCCATTAAAGAGGATTAGTATAATCATGTACCAATACTGCAATAAATAAACTGATACCTTTTGTCTAAATTTACAGTATCATTTTTTTTACATACAGTTACATACAGGTATATTGTCACATATCCTTTGAAACAGCTTTCCATGCAAAATTGCTTTTTCTTTAAATCATGTTTGTCCCCAGCTTAAGCCATAATGTGGCTCCTTCCTTAGATCACAACCTAGGGAAGATATAAAATGCTGTCAAACCACACAGACTACATATTCAATATTTAACATTTGTAAGTGCAGTGTCAATGGACTATCATCAGTAAAAGTAACTGTACTTCTGCAAAATAATAGATTTTAACATTACAGTATAAAAATACTGGCTGAATGCAATGTTGTATTTGTCACAAATTCAGCAACTGTCCAATTTTGCTGTAATCTGCTCAAATTTTAATGTAATATAACACAATACACATGTATGTATCCTATGAAATTATTATATATTGTTAAGGTAAATTTGAAATGCCCCAAAACCGAACTGTTTTTTTACAGTTTTATTTCAGCTATAAACTTTAACAAATGAGAGCAAAAGCATATAAAACATTAGTTCACAGTTTTCTGTTTGTCTGTGTATACATAACTTTCTTCAGAACACAGGTACAGCTGCTCAAGTACATGAGAAAACAAATAACAAATAACTAGCATTGCCACATTTATTATGGCAGTACATAAGGGAGGGTACTGGAAGGCCTCTTCCTTCAGACATCACAAGTAAAAATAGTGGATGCTGTCAAGCACTACAAAGGTCATAATGGCCCTTGAGTCTCACAGAGATCAGCTACAGGCAGTCGGTTATAGGGCTGCAGGGGAATGGCATTGATGCCACTCTAGCATGCAATATGTAACCTTCATAATATCTTTTAGTTAGAGTCCTCAAAATCTAAAGATTAAATATGTAATAGCATTTAAATCTGTTCTTTTATCCGCAGTGATGATTACACTGCAAGTTGCACACTGAGAAATCTGTGAAGGCTCACAAAAAATGTTCATCATCTGCTACTATGATGCAAACTACCCTAAAGAGAAGCTTCACAACAAAGTCATTTGGGCTTGAGGCAAAAAGTATTTTCAATTTCGGATCTGACCTGAGTTCCCAAGTGGATATTAAACACACAGGTGAATTATCATTTCACAAACCAATGCCACAAACATGTGAAAACATGTCACATTACAATTTATTATTGTTATTGCAGGAATAATTTTCCCACATGTGTGGCAGGTGCTAGTGTCTGTATGCTGTGAGAGCAATCCCTCAGGTACCAGGAAGGCTGTTCTGAAAAGAAGACTGTCTGCTTTTCTGGCTGGACACCAGGCCCACCAGGAGCAATTACCAACAAAACAAGAAAAGTTTTCCTACTTGCCCCTTTGGTACTTTCAATCAACTGAAAAAGATTATAGGGCAAATAAAATAGGTACATATGATCTTACTATTGAGACTTAATTAAATATGTTTTGAAGTTGTATTTTCCCATGGGGTTCCCCAGAAGCAGTTATGGGAAATGTCGATGCTTTTCTTTGTCCTCTGGTCTTCTTTGCCTTTAATGATTGGCCACTCTGAGATGCCTAATATGTTTCAAAGTGTTCACGGTCAACTTTCAGACCTCTGTCTCAGGTCAACCAATCGCAAGTGGACAGATGAATAGTTGTCCACACTTGGCACTGTGTCAAGTATCTTCACATTTCATGAATAATGTAGACACATTGTTGGAGTAGACAGACTTACCCTCTCAAACACTATCTGATTAACTAATGAAGTCTTTGGCCCTAAGTGACATACACTGAATATAAAAAAATCTACACCTCCCTGTTAAAATTGCAGGTTTTTGTAATGCAAAAAGTGGAACCAAGATAAATCACATCAGATCATTTTCCACCTTTGATATATTATGAATGTATGTCGGCATGCCCTGTGTTGACCTCATGATATCTTTTGTTCTTCTTCTGTTCTGTTTTGATAAACATGTTCTGAGCTCGGACACTCCGTGACATAACCAACACTACTGTTCTCTGCTGACGCTTTTTGCCTGACGTCTTTATTTCTGCAGATATTGCACACAGATAACTCAGAATACTACATCTTTTTTGTATAAATACTCCCTTTCTGCCTCAGTAAACTCTGAAGAGCTTTTGCTATTCAAACAATGACTCTGTGTGTTTCTTTGGCACTCTCTTCCCCGGGTGCTACAGAGGTTGGGGCAGAAGTGAACACAGATTTCTTCCTGCTTCTAAGTGAACCCAGGAAAATCTATCTACCTTTAATGTGATCTAGCAACCAACAGATCACATGTAATTGAAAAACAAATAAAAACATTTTAGGGAAAAAGGAAAAACAAACTTACAACAACCTGGTTGCACAGGTGTGCACACCTTTTTATAATAGTGCAAGTAACTATGCTCAGAATTAACCTATCACATTCAAACTCATGTTCAAACATGATTATCAGCAACCTGTCATTAATAAAGTGATTCTGATCACCCCCAGATAAAGAACAGCTTTCTCTGTACAATTTTCTTGACATCTTTTTGGTTTCTTTCAACTGCTGAAGCCATGGTCTGCAAAAATCTTACAAACCAAGCACTTGATTTCACTGTTGAAAGGTATTAATCAGAAGAGGGGTAGAAAGACCTTCTAAAACTTTAGATATACCATGAAACACCACGAAGGCCATCATCAACAAGTGGAGAAAATGGGGTACTGCAGTAACATTATAAAGAACAGACCTTTCCTCCAAATTACACAAAAGGACAAGAAGAAAACTTATGAGGGATGCTGCCAAGATACCTATGGCAACATTAAAGGAGCTGCAGGAATGTATGCAGTACTGATCACTCCCTGAATGTGACCATAAACTCTTGTATTATTTACATATCTGAGTTATAGAGTATGGTGCCTAAATGGAAGCCATTTCTCAGGAAAATAAAAACACAAACCTGCCTCAATCACCCCAACCCATGTTGCAAAAATGTGTTATGGTCTGATGAAACCAATGTAGAACATTTTTGGCATAATTCAAAAACAAAGACAGCTTATCACCCAAAGAACACCACACTCACAGTGAAGCATGGTGGTGCCAGCATCATACTATGCTATACTATTTCTCTTCAGCTGGGACTGGGGGTCTAGTCCAGATAGAGGGAATTATGGATAAGTCTAAATACCAATCTATTTTGGCACAACACCTGCAGGCATCTGTTAGACAGCTGAAGTTGAAAAAAGTACACCTCCCAACACGAATACCAAAACACAAATCCAAGTTAACAAAGGAATGGCTTGAGAAGAAGGAATCAACATGTTGGAATGGCCCAGTCAGAGCCCTGATCTAAATCTTATTGAAAGGCTGTGGAATGACTTGAAGAGGGCTACACACCTTCGCAATTTGAAGGTTTCTGGAGCATTTTTGCAAGGAATAGTAGAATAATAATAATATTGCCTAATCAAGATGTGCGAAGATGGTAGACTCTTACAAGCAAAAGGTGCTTTAAAAATATTCATTAATGGGTGTGAAACCTTATGTAACCAGGATATATATATATATATATTTTTTGGGATGTAAGGTGGTTACAAGATGCATTGCAATGCAAAACAATGTGACAATGTGCATGGTGGAAATGTGCGATTCATACAGTGGAAATCAGCGCTCTATTAATTATGCATCAAATGCAGTTGCACTGTTTGAACACCAGAGGTCCCAATCTGCACAATCTATAGAGTTAAGTTATACAGTAAAGAGAGCACGCTGGTCACATAATCGTGTTCATTTCATGGAGAACCTGCACCAGTACCAGGAATCATCAGTACTTGTGACATCAACAATAGTTCCAGATCACAACAATTGACGTGCTTTATAGGTTACATTTTGCTTCTAAACATTTTGGAGATTTTATATAAGGGTGCTGTGTGAATTACAGGTAGAAGTAAAGGCTGAGTCCAGTTAAATATCAGATGAAATTTTAGCTACTGTATGTGGATAAATCCAAACCATATGTGTAATTATCCAATGAGGATGCATTATTTATCATATATATGTCACATAAATTATATAGTCATGGGAAAAAAAGAAAATACACACTTTTTCAATTCTAGGTTTTTATTTATCAGGGCTTAAATACCAATTTTGTGGTCCTCACCAACTTCTATATACAAACAAATAACCTCAGATGAAACCAGTTGGGAAAAAATAAGTAGACCCTATAATTCAGTAACATGTAGAACCCCCTTTGGCAGCAACAATTTCTGTAGGAGTTTATCAGCCTCTCACATCATTTTGGAGATATATTGGCCCATATTTCTTTACAACATTGTTTCAGTTCATTGATATTTGAGGGCATTCATTTATCCACAGCTCCCTTAAAATCCTGTGACAGCATCTCAATGAGTTGAGGTCTGAACTTGGCTATTCCAATGCCTTGATTTATTTCTTTTTTAGCCATTTAGATGTTGATTTGCTGGTGTGCTTGTGATCTTTGTCCTGTTGCATGACCCAATTTCAGTCCAGCTTAAGCTGCTGGACAGATGGCCTCATATTTGTCTCAAGAATAATCTGGAATAACGTGGAGTCCATCGTTGTCTCAATGATTGCAAGCTTCCCAGATCCTGTGGGTGCAAACGAAGCCCAAATCATCACCCATCCATCACTTGCTTGATAGTTTGTATGAGGTGTTTATGGAGATATGCGATATTTGGTTATCGACAAAACATGGCACTGTGCATGATGACCAAATTTCTCCACCTTGGTCTCATCAGTCCAAAGGATATTGTTCCAGAACTTTTTGTGGTTTGTTAAGTCATGCTTTTTTGAGAGAATTTTTCCTAGCCACCCTTCCATGAAAGACATATTTTTCTGAATGTGCGGTCATGAACATATGTGAACATAGGTCAGGTGATGTACCTCGGGGGTTCCTTAGGATCTTTGAGCATTAAACAGTCTAACCTTGGACTGAAATTGCTGGGATGCCCACTCCTCAGAAGGTTGGTAACTATCTTGAAGGCTCTCCATTTGTAAAAAAAAAAAAAAAAATCCTTCTCACTGTAGAATGGTGAATTTCAAATTGTTGGAGATGGCCTTATAACCTTTCCCAGATTGATGAGCAGCAACAACTGCTTCTCTGAGGTCATGGCTGAGGTCCTTTCTTCTTGGTATGATGTAGACACACAAACTGAGTGCTCCAAAACACCAAACTGTTCTTCTTTTTATAAAGGTAGCCACACTTCTTAATGTTTATCTAATCTTGTGTATTTCATTAGTAACACCAGACTGCTAATTAATATCTTAATGATTGTGGAAGTAGGAAGGGTGTACTTATTTTCTGATTGTTGGTTTACTTTTTGGGATAAATATGACTGCATATTGAAATCTGTTGTCACCTGAGGTTATCTGTTTGTTTATAGAAGTTGGTAAGGATCACACAATTGTTATTGAGGCCCTGATAAATAAAAACATGGGATTGAAGGAGGGTGTACTTTATTTTCTCATGACCATATGGCAAAATGATTTAGATGGCTAAAAACACAGTGAGGTCACTATTCATTTGTCACTATAGGTAAACTTAACTAAGTATGAAAATTCTAGGATTAAAAAGGTCTCAAGTAAATTTTGTACAAGTGTGTGTGTGGGGGGGGGGGGGTACATTTCTGTCTGGAAATGTATGTATGAACCTTTCCTTACATTGGTGTTTTGGTGGACAGATGGATGCTGCCAAGGTATATTGGTTTGTTGTCATGAAGGAAAGACAACACCCAAGACTGCGATTGCACAAAAGCATGTTTCTTGCGCTTGTTTGCCACACAAAAGGCCATGAAGACTAAAGTAAACAGAGACAGGCAGTCAACTTTGCAAGTTCTACACTCATGGGCAAAAAAAAAGGCCAAGCCCAAAATGGCAAAATATTAAGCCTTTAATGGTCTTAACAACAAAACACTGGTCAAGAAATTAGCAAGAATTAAAAAAATACTGGAGATCTCTCCCTGCTCTATCAATCCTGATTCCATTTATGAGCTTGTTGTCAGGCCCTTGATGGGCTGCATCAAATGTGGCAGATAACGAAATAATGACTAATCTTTTAAGAAAAAAATACATTGCAGAAGATTTTTTTGGAAGACATGTTAGTTTGAACTTTACATCAAACATTTTAATCATTATCATGATTTTACCTTTGCATACAAGAAGACTATATAAGTGAATTTCACTGTTTCTAGCTTTTCGCCAAACAGTTCACTGCAGCAAACGTAAATGAGAAAATGGTGGTACAGGAGGTCTCAGGAGTGCATTTGTTCAGATCCACTGGGAAGACTGTGGAGGTGTCTTCTGTGAATTATCCAGGGAACCATGAGGCTGGCACCCATTGGATGGTAGAGCACTTCAGCACTGCTGCAATGCTGCAGAAACTTTTTCTTGGATTGAGATGAGTAATAGTTATTGTTTTCTGTGCACTGTGTTAATACTCAATCTAGGGTTAGGTTGCACAGTGTAATTAAAAGCAAGGGGTTAGATGAGGTGTAGTGGAGTGCAGTACAGGGTGCCCTAAATCAATAAAGAATTAAACACACACAGGAGGTAGTTCAAAAAAAAAAAAACTCACATATATATATATATATATATATATGTATACACTATATTACCAAAAGTATTCGGTCACCCATCCAAATGATCAGAATCAGGTGTCCTAATCACTTGGCCTGGCCACAGGTGTATAAAATCAAGCACTTAGGCATGCAGACTGTTTTTACAAACATTTGTGAAAGAATGGGCCGCTCTCAGGAGCTCAGTGAATTTCAGCGTGGAACTGTCATAGGATGCCACCTGTGCAACAAATCCAGTCGTGAAATTTCCTTGCTCCTAAATATTCCACAGTCAACTGTCAGCTTTATCATAACAAAATGGAAGAGTTTGGGAGCAACAGCAACTCAGCCACGAAGTGGTAGGCCACGTAAACTGACGGAGAGGGGTCAGCGGATGCTGAAGCGCATAGTGCAAAGAGGTCGTCGACTTTCTTCACAGTCAATTGCTACAGAGCTCCAAACTTCATGTGACCTTCAGATTAGCCCAAGTACAGTACGCAGAGAGCTTCATGGACTGGATTTCCATGGCCGAGCAGCTGCATCCAAGCCACACATCACCAAGTGCAATGCAAAGCGTCGGACGCAGTGGTTTAAAGCACGCCGCCACTGGACTCTAGAGCAGTGGAGACGCGTTCTCTGGAGTGATGAATCACGCTTTTCCATCTGGCAATCTGATGGACGAGTCTGGGTTTGGAGGTTGCCAGGAGAACGGTACATTTCGGACTGCATTGTGCCGAGTGTGAAATTTGATGGAGGAGGAATTATGGTGTGGGGTTGTTTTTCAGGAGTTGGGCTTGGCCCCTTAGTTCCAGTGAAAGGAACTTTGAATGCTTCAGGATACCAAAACATTTTGGACAATTCCATGCTCCCAACCTTGTGGGAACAGTTTGGAGTGGGCCCCTTCCTCTTCCAACACGACTGTGCACCAGTGCACAAAGCAAGGTCCATAAAGACATGGATGACAGAGTCTGGTGTAGATGAACTTGACTGGCCTGACATCATATTGAACCCTATGGGTTAGGAATGGGATGGCACTTAAGTTCCTATGTGAGTCAAGGCAGGTGACCGAATACATTTGGTAATATAGTGTGTATATATATATATATTACCAAAAGTATTCGGTCACCTGCCTTGACTCACATATGAACTTAAGTGCCATCCCATTCCTAACCCATAGGGTTCAATATGATGTCGGTCCACCTTTTGCAGCTATTACAGCTTCAACTCTTCTGGGAAGGCTGTCCACAAGGTTGAGGAGTGTGTTTATAGGAATTTTTGACTATTCTTCCAAAAGCGCATTGGTGAGGTCACACACTGATGTTGGTCGAGAAGGCCTGGCTCTCAGTCTCCGCTCTAATTCATCCCAAAGGTGTTCTATCGGGTTCAGGTCAGGACTCTGTGCAGGCCAGTCAAGTTCCTCCACACCAGACTCTGTCATCCATGTCTTTATGGACCTTGCTTTGTGCACTGGTGCACAGTCGTGTTGGAAGAGGAAGGGGCCCGCTCCAAACTGTTCCCACAAGGTTGGGAGCATGGAATTGTCCAAAATGTTTTGGTATCCTGAAGCATTCAAAGTTCCTTTCACTGGAACTAAGGGGCCAAGCCCAACTCCTGAAAAACAACCCCACACCATAATTCCTCCTCCATCAAATTTCACACTCGGCACAATGCAGTCCGAAATGTACTGTTCTCCTGGCAACCTCCAAACCCAGACTCGTCCATCAGATTGCCAGATGGAAAAGTGTGATTCATCACTCCAGAGAACGCGTCTCCACTGCTCTAGAGTCCAGTGGCGGCGTGCTTTACACCACTGCGTCCGACGCTTTGCATTGCACTTGGTGATGTGTGGCTTGGATGCAGCTGCTCGGCCAAGGAAACCCATTCCATGAAGCTCTCTGCGTACTGTACTTGGGCTAATCTGAAGGTCACATGAAGTTTGGAGCTCTGTAGCAATTGACTGTGAAGAAAGTCGACGACCTCTTTGCACTATGCGCTTCAGCATCCGCTGACTCCTCTCCGTCAGTTTACGTGGCCTACCACTTCGTGGCTGAGTTGCTGTTGCTCCCAAACTCTTCCATTTTGTTATGATAAAGCTGACAGTTGACTGTGGAATATTTAGGAGCAAGGAAATTTCACGACTGGATTTGTTGCACAGGTGGCATCCTATGACAGTTCCACGCTGGAATTCACTGAGCTCCTGAGAGTGGCCCATTCTTTCACAAATGTTTGTAAAAACAGTCTGCATGCCTAAGTGCTTGATTTTATACACCTGTGGCCAGGCCAAGTGATTAGGACACCTGATTCCGATCATTTGGATGGGTGACCGAATACTTTTGGTAATATAGTGTATATATATTATTGAAATATATATATTGAAAGGTGCTGTAAATAACACAAAAAAAACACCAGAGAGAACTTCAGTATGGAACAAGGCCAAAATAACAAACAAAAACCACTGGTGTTGGGAAACTAAATTACCTTTCAAACAGCAAAAGTATAAAACATATAAACAAAAAACAATTATCTTACCTAAACTCCCTGTTTTGAAAAGAGTGACAAAAGCCCACACCCAACAAAAATGGCAGTTGCACCCCTACAATCAATGAAATTTACACAAGGTGACTGTTATTTATTACACAGATCTAGTTTGAAGTCATGGCAGGTAGAATGTGAAACTAGAAATACTAGTTACTTAAACAATGATGAACAGAACACAATACAGAGCAGAGCAGAGCTAAGCAAAACAGGAACACACACAGCCAGGTGAGCATCGAAACAATCAAAGCTGCCAACACCACTTTCTGTCCATGCTAAGTACTATTGCCCAATGATGATGTCAACAAAGGGTGGAAGTGGCAATGCAGAACGCAGAGTCGGTAGCAGCTAGAGTGGAGCAGGAAGACCCGGACCCGCCATGCACAGTCTGAAAACACACACACAAAAAAAATAAATAAATAAAAATGTACTTAGACTGCATGAACTGTTTATAACTGTGAACAACTGTTTATAAAGGAAGGAAAAGGGTACACATTTGATGTTGGTGTAACTTGAGCTGTTGGGTCACCAGAATGTGATTTGTTCTCCCCAGTGGATATTAGCAGTCCCGTGACTAACTACCAATCATGTTTGTACTGTACTTTGTGAGTTAAAAGAGCAAGTGCATAAAGAGCAAAACAAGAGGCCTTTTAGGAATGGGTACAGCCCTCTCAAATCTAGAATCAGACAGAAAACACTGTCATTCCTTTGAAATAGGATGTACATTGAGTAGAACATCTTGTTCATATCTGTGAAATCTACTCTTTTGAATTCTTTGTCTAAGAAGAAACAAACTGCTTGGGACAGAACTGTTGGGGTTTGATACTGATGGAGGTCAGAGTGCCAAAAAGGTTAGGGACTGATGGAGAAATGTCTCTAGGTTACGTATGTAACCATTTTTCCCCAAAGGGAATGAGACGCTGCGTCAAAACGCTTTGGGAATGCCCCTGGCAAGACCACATTCTGAAGCAGGTGTGAAATCAGTGCAGTGGAGAAGCGAGGCATCACGAGCAGGGTGACGTGAGCAACCAGGAAGCATAAAGTGCATCCGGCAAAGGCATGTTAGCTTCTGCTGAAGCGAGCGCCTGGAGGAATGCAGGGAGTATTCGTAACCTAGAGACGTTCCCCTTCAGGAACTCGAGCTGCATCAAAATGCTTTGGGAATGAGAAGACCCACTGCGCCATACAAACAAGTCCCTGTCTGTGTGTACCTGGCGAGCACATCAAGACGAGAGAACTCGGGACCCTGGCATAGATGTCAGGTCCAAATTGTAGAAACGGACAAATGTAAGCGGAGAGGACCAGCCTGCCACAGCACAAATGTCCAAAGGGCCAGGCCTACTGACAAGGCCTTGGAGGCCGCCATACCTTCTCTAACTCCCCTCATGGCTGTGAGAATCGCTTCGATACGAGCAGGAGACAACTGTGCCTGCATCGCTGTCGAATCCCACACCACCCCCAGATAAGTGGTCCTCTGTAGCGGAGAAAGCACACTTTCCTTGGCGCTTAGCCGTAACCACAGCTCTTTCATGTGGGCGAGGACAACATCGCGATGCCGAGCCGCCGTCTGCTCTGACTGAGCTAGAACCAACCAATCATTGATGTAATTCAGTATGCAGATGCCCTGGAGTCGCAAAGGAGCCAGGGCAGCATCCACACACTTGGTGAAATTGCGGGGTGAGAGTGACAGCCTGTTTCCTGGAAGGGAGGAGGACAAAAGTCTTGCTGTAAAACGGGGCCTGGCAAAGAAGTGGGCACTTTAGGGACATACCCGGGTCTCGGGTAAAGGAATGCCCCAACCATGCCCGGGGCCCTATCCTCCTGAGAGAGGATATAGTAAGCAAGAAGATAGTCTTCAGCGTGAGGAGCTTATCAGAACTATCTTCAGTGGGTTCGAAGGGGGCATTGCACAAAGCCTCCAGAACCACCGCCAGGTCCCATGAGGGCACCTTGGTGCTCTGTACTGGCCTCAGCCTCTGGGTGCCATGGAGGAAATGTGTAATGAACGGGTGTCTTCCCACATAGAAGGGCATGGCAAGCAGCTAAGGCCACCACGTACACCTTCAGAGTGGAGGGGGATAACCCTGTGGAGAAACGCTCCTGTAGAAACTCCAGAACTGTACCAACTGGGCAGTTGACTGGGTCTTGCATTCGCTGTCCGCACCAAGAAGTGAAAAGTTTCCACTTCAAGGTGTATAGTTTCCTCGTGGCGGGAGCTCTGGACTGGAGTATGGTCTCAACAACTTCAGCTGAGAGACGGGATGCTAGGAGCTGTGCCCCCTCAGGGGCCACGCCCACGACTTCCATAACTCCAGGCGGGGGTGCCCCGCCTGAGAGAGGAGGTCCCTCTTGATCAGAATCTGCAGTGGAGAGCTGTCGAGGAGGGACACAAGGTCCGAGAACCATAATCGGGCTGGCCAGAACGGAGCTACTAGCAGAAGCTGGACCCTGTCCCGGCGTACTCTCTCCAAAACTCCTGGGAGCAGAGCAATTGGGGGAAATGCATACAGACGAAGCCTTGGCCACGTCTGCACCATGGCATCCAGCCCAAGGGGAGCTGGATGGGTGAGGGAGAACCAGAGCGGACAGTGTGTCATTTCCTATGATGCAAATAGATCCACTTCCACCTGGCCGAACTCCCTCCAGAGGAGCTCCACCACCTCGGGGTGGAGCCTCCATTCCCCGGGCCTCAGCCCCTGTCTTGACAGGATGTCTGCTCCCTGATTGAGGTGCCCAGGGATGTAGACTGCTCCGAGTGAGAGGAGCTTTCCCTGAGCGCACAGGAGGATCTGTTGTCTGTGCGGTGAAGCACACGATGTTCCCTTGGGTCTGGAAAGAAGTGTTTTAGAGCTCAAAACACGGCCAGCATCTCCAGGCAGTTTATGTGCCACGTGAGATGATGGCCTTCCCACAGACCCTGGACAGAGCGGCCACTCATGACCGCTCCCCAGCCCGTGAGGGAGACATCCGTCATTAGCGTTACACGATGACAAGGAGCCCCCAGCGCGGGACCTTGAGACAGGAACCAAGGTTTCTTCCACATGTCTAAGGCACGTAACCACCGCCGCGTGAAGTGGGTTCCCCCTCTGGGAAAATCTCTTGGCCCTGAGCCACCACTGCAGGGGTATCATATACAGCAGACCAAACAGTATCACGTTGGACGCAGCTGCCATCAGACCCAACAGTCTCTGAAACTGACAGTGACAGTGAGTGACGGGCCTTCTCTAACTCCCCTCATGGCTGTGAGAATCACTTCGATACAAGCAGGAGACAACTGTACCTGCATCACTGTCGAATCCCACACCACGCCCAGACAAGTGGTCCTCTGTAGTGGAGAAAGCACACTTTTCTCGGCATTTAGCTGTAACCCCAGCTCTTTCATGTGGGCGAGAACGACATTCCACTGCCACGCCGCCATCTGCTCTGACTGAGCTAGAATCAGCCAATCGTCGATGTAATTCAGTATGCGGATGCCCTGGAGTCGCAACGGAGCCAGGGCAGCATCCACACACTTGGTGAAAGTGCGGGGTGAGAGTGACAGGCCGAACGGAAGAACCCGATACTGGTATGCTTCTCCCCCGAAAGCAAACCTCAGGAACTTCCTGTGTTGAAGAAGGATGGATATGTGGAAGTATGCGTCCTTGAGATCTATCGTAACAAACCAGTCCTCGGACCTGATCTGAGACACGATCTGTTTGACAGTGCCCAACCCCCCATCCTTCTTCGGAACAATGAAGTAGCGGCTGTAGAACCCGGACTCTCTCTCGAGAGAAGGAACACGTTCTATGGTTCTATGGAGAGTGTCTACTTCCTGTTCCAATACCAGAGCCTGCTCGGGGCCCACTAGTGTGGGAATGATCCCGTTGAAGCGAGGCGGGCGAGAACCAAACTGGATTACGTAACCTCTTTCTACAGTCTGCAGGACCCATTGCGAGACATTTGGAAGAAGTTCCCATGCTGCCAAAGTCTACTAAGGGAACAAGCCTCTCGAGACTGGCCTCTGGTGCAGCTAGAGGAGCCACTTCAGTGCCCTGAAGCGGATGACCGGCAGGGAACGACTGACCTGACTGCTCTAGAGCCCTCACTTGAGGGAACGAGCTTTCCCGTGCCATACCGTTGCCGGACGGCAGTTGGGAATTCCACTCGTTGGAGCCCACTGAGCCCTGAAGCACCAAGGGTGGCAGGGGTGTCAGCCGGCCTAAGGACGCCAGCCCCTCGGAACTGTCGTCTGCTAGAGATTCTAATTCGGTGACCTGAAACGGATGACTGGCAGGAAGCGACCGATCTATCCACTCTAGTGCCCTCGCTTGAGGGAACAAGCTTTCCCGTGCCTTACTGTTACCGGGCAGCAGCTGGGAAATTAGCCCGTTGGAGCTCACTGAACCCTGAAGCACCGGAGGTGGCAGGGGTGCCAGTGCAGCTCTGGCGACAGGGCCGCTTGGCCAAGGTCCTCTTAGCCATAATAACGGTCCGTAGATCCGTTTCCCGCTTCAAAGACCTCGACCGAGAGCGCCGCCCCGACCCCTGCTCTTTCTGGGGGGGGTTAGCGACGCTCTGTTTCTGGGTCTGGCGATATGAGGAGCTAGACGGCTGGGGCTGGGGCAGCCCCAAAGACCTGGGAACGGTGAGGGAGGAAGCGCTGGAATGCCGCCCCCTGCCTCTTCGACCAGGTCTTTCAGCAGGTCGGCCTAGTACGCCTGCAACACCGCCATGGTGTGCAGACACGCACCGGTGCCAATCAGGCTGGACGTCGGTCTTACCGCCCTGGTGGAAAGCCTTGGGGCCTTCAGGGACGATGCCGAAGACGGGGAGAAATAGCTCCACCGCTGGCATCACCCCGTATCCATTCTCATTCAGCCCTGTGATGTTTGAGTAATTCAAAACTGTAGGGCTGATAGAGTTGGAATGAATACCTCGGCATGGAGATCGGGGAAAAATGGAAGGCCCCGTCGTGAAGCCTGTGATCTAGTTCCTCTAGCCTCAGCAACAGCGGGACTGGACCCAGCGGGATCGCGAACCTGGCCGCTTTCATCAAAGGCGCTCCCAAACGGACGACGCACAAAACGTGTATATCCCCACCTGTGATATAGCGCGGGCAGGAAGGAACACACAATCTGAAACGCCGTCTGCTCCCCACAAACTTTGATTTGTGCTTAGACATGATTTCTCACACACGCACATACACAACACATTCGCTAAAGAGCAAAAAGCTAAACCAAACCGTTTTGACGCAGCTCGAGTTCCTGAAGGGGAACAAAAGTTTGTACAACTATGATATTGTCATCAAAACAAACTTGTCTGATGTAGCCCTTGTCCAATGTGCAGTATTTCCGGCTGTAAAGCATGCCAATGGCAGCCCCATCCTTCATTGGTGAACACTTTACTGGTGCTGCTGAGGGCATGAACCATGGGTTTAATGGGGGCCTGAATTTGCGAAACCTGTTTATGATATTTCACTATGGGTATTCTTATAAACTGATGTAAATAGTTTAATTTAATTAATTTAAAAGTTAGACATAACAAGATGATGGGGATTAGGAATGCAAATATTTTTTGTTTGCAGTGCATATGTATATAACTAGGTCTATAATTAGATCCAGCTGATACTGACATGTATATAAAGAAAATGACAGGCAAGTTACTATCAGAATATAAGTTTGCACAACAAAAAGTTCATTGTATTCTGTAATGCAAAAAAATGTGTGTCTCCTAGTAAACAGTGCAAAATAATGAGGTAATGCACTCGTTATGCCCACACCCAAGGGACTTGTAAATTTTGTGAGTCAAAGAGATCTATAAAAGCCTAAACTGTGATCATGGTATTTAGGGTGGGATGAGAATGAGGTTCCTGCACACGTGGCTTTTATTCACTCAGGTGAGAGCAGCTGCTCCCCAATGCAGCTTGCTAGGCCTGCCCAATCCTCCTCTACTCAGCAAAGATGGTGATGTAATGATTGGTGGTATCTTTTCCTTCCATGTCAAATGGGATCAGACAACACATGTCTTTACATCTGGGCCCTGGCAACCAAATTGCAGAAGGTGAGGCCACGTTAGAGGAATTTTAATTTGGTTAAATTTGGGTAGTGGAATTATAACATTGGTTTAAGATTTATTCATTTTAATAAGATCAGGAACAGTTTCTGAAATTATTTGAGTTACAAAAGTTACAAACCTGTTCCTGTATTAATGCTTATGAGGTTCACTGAAAAGACATGGGTTTTTGTTTCGTCTGTCGTATAGTCTAAGCCTCCGTGAATTTCAACATGCACAAACAATGTTATTTGCCATTGAGGAAATCAACAACAGAACTGATATTCTTCCTGGAGTCATACTGGGTTATGAAATCTATGACTCCTGTGAATCAGTAGAAATAACCACAAGAGCTTCCTTGTCCTTAGTTAATGGCAATGGAAAAAATACATCTGTAATGTCTTGCTACAAGCCTGATACAGTTCAAGCAATCATAGGACAAGCATCCTCCAGCCCCACTATTGCCATTGCTGCTACTGTGGGACCCTTGAAAATACCCGTGGTAAGACTTTTTCATTTATGTGTGAAAAAATACTTTGTTCTGAATAAAAATATTCATGCCTTTGATGGTGAATTATGAACATACCTTATGAAAGTGAATTGAAAGAGAAGTACAAAGTAAATTACATGCTATTGAAATCTCTGTATTGCAGGTCAGTCACTTTGCAACATGTGCATGCCTAAGTGACAGGAAGAAATACCCATCTTTCTTTAGAACTGTTCCTAGTGATTACTACCAGAGCAGAGCTTTGGCTAAGTTGGTCAGGCATTTTGGCTGGACATGGGTAGGGGCCCTATGTAGTGATAATGACTATGGGAACAATGGCATAAATGAATTCATCATTGCAGCCAAAGATGAGGGAATTTGTGTAGAATATT
This sequence comes from Pangasianodon hypophthalmus, assembly GCF_027358585.1. NCBI lineage: Eukaryota > Metazoa > Chordata > Actinopteri > Siluriformes > Pangasiidae > Pangasianodon > Pangasianodon hypophthalmus. The sequence goes on along the minus strand of NC_069715.1, from coordinate 4,032,943 downwards.
CCATGCCATTCTTTAGGACAGATCCCAGAGAAAAAATTCTGAAAGTAGTTGAGATTATCAAGGCTTCAACCTCCAAAGTTATTGTAGCTTTTGTCTCATATTCTGACCTTGGGGTTCTTCTTAAGGAAATGGCCTTACAGAACGTGACTGGGTTTCAGTGGATTGGAAGTGAATCCTGGATCTCTGCTATAAACCCAGCCATTGCACAATGGCAGCATCTTCTGATAGGATCCATGGGTTTTGCTATGCCAAATGCTCAAATCAAGGGCCTAGGGGAATTTCTGACCACAGTTAATCCAGCTTCTGATGTAGCTATTTACAAAGAGCTGTGGGAGACAATATTTGAATGTAAACTTCCCACACAAGAAAATGTTGAGATAAAACAAATGTGCAAAGGTAATGAAAGTCTCAGTCAAGTTCAAAATCTTTATACAGATGTTTCAGAATTACGAATCGCAAATAATGTTTACAAGGCCGTGTACGCTGTGGCTTATGCCCTGCATAACCTTTATAGCTGTTCAAAGTTGGGGAGTGGACAAGAAGGTTCTTTTGCATGTGCAAATATAACAGATAACAAACCATGGCAGGTAAGTGCAACAATATAGCCTCATGAAAAACATGTACTTGTATTTGTCACTGAAGAGTTTAAAATGCTTTATTTAGGTAGTCAATGAGTTGAAGAAACTCCATTTCACCTCTACAACTGGAGAGGATGTATATTTTGATGAGAATGGAGACCCAGCAGCGAGGTATGAACTGCTGAATTGGCAACAAGGCAAAGATGGTAAAACAGTCTTTGTTAAAGTGGGCTTCTACGATGGCTCCTTGCAAACACATCTTCAGCTGTCATTTAACAACATCAGCATAGTGTGGGCCCACAATAAACCACAGGTAAATGATAATATCTATATGAACAGATAATATGTACAATAAATGTATTAGAAAATTATCAATAATTATATACAATAAAAATGGTTTTCAGGTGCCGGTCTCTGTGTGTAGTCCAAGCTGTCCCCCGGGCACCAGGAGGGCTGTGCAGAAAGGAAGGCCAATCTGCTGCTTTGACTGTATACCATGTGCAGAGGGGGAAATCAGTAATATAACAGGTATAATGAATAGTGGTTAGCTTCAATAATGCGCAAAAACCCAGAAAGATTTCAAAGTTTGATTAGGTTCATAAATACAATAGAATTGCAATGACCTAAATTTATATTCATGTTCTCTTCCTTTAGATTCTATAAGTTGCATCAAGTGCCCACCTGAACTGTGGTCTAATGACAAGAAAGACAGATGTATCTTAAAGTTGGTGGAATTCCTGTCATTTGAGGAAATAATGGGGATCATTCTTGTATCATTTTCCTTGTTAGGAGTGTCTTTCACCATCTGCATTGCTGTAATTTTCTTTAAACACAAGGACACCCCAATTGTTAGGGCAAATAATTCTGAACTAAGCTTCTTGTTGCTCTTCTCACTTACTCTGTGTTTCCTCTGTTCAATTACATTCATTGGTCAGCCTTCTGCATGGTCCTGTATGTTACGCCATACAGCGTTTGGGACCACATTTGTCCTCTGCATTTCCTGTGTTCTGGGAAAAACAGTAGTGGTGTTAATGGCCTTCAGGGCTACACTTCCAGGCAGTAATGTAATGAAATGGTTTGGGCCTCTACAGCAGAGGCTCAGTGTACTTGCCTTCACTCTTGTACAGGTCATTATTTGTGTACTTTGGTTAACAATATCCCCTCCTTTTCCCTACAAAAATATGAAGTATTACAAGGAAAAGATCATATTAGAATGTAACGTAGGTTCCTCTATAGGTTTTTGGGCCGTGCTAGGTTATATAGGACTCCTGGCTGTGTTGTGTTTTATTTTGGCTTTTCTGGCCCGCAAACTGCCTGACAATTTCAATGAAGCCAAATTCATCACATTTAGCATACTCATATTCTGTGCAGTTTGGATCACCTTCATTCCTGCTTATGTCAGCTCTCCTGGAAAATTTACTGTAGCTGTAGAGATATTTGCCATTTTAACATCAAGCTTTGGTTTACTATTCTGCATATTTGTTCCAAAGTGTTATATAATCATACTGAAACCAGATAAGAATACTAAGAAGCAAATGATGAGTAAAGCACCTGCTAAATGATTTAGCTGTCTAGTTATTCACATTTAATATCTTCTGTTTAAATTATATGTACTATTTTAAAAGCACGTTCTAGCTTATTCAACACCTTTACATTGCATTAACATAAACATATACTATTTCAATAACTGCAATAAATAAACTGTTATCTCTTGTCTGACTTTGTGGTACCATTTACATATGATTAGTGGTTAGTGGAAGAAGCATGATTACATAACCAATGTGTCTTTTCACATATGTTTTGAGAGAGCTTTTCCCACAAAATCTTCTCTTTCTTTAAATTATGTTTGTTCCCAGCTTAAGCCCTAAGGAGATCCTGCTTGCTTCGACCATTATCTGAGCAATAGGGGATGTTACAACCCCAATTAGTCTAGGGGTACGTGGGGAATAACACTTATTGGATTATTAAAATATGAGTGGTGTGCGGGTAATCACGGACCAGTGACCAGAAGTGCAAAAACAAGCCACGTGATTTATTTATCAATATACAAGTGAAGTGTGTAGTGTCGGGTGAGAGTGGTTATATTTACAACTATTTACAGTAATACAGAGAAGGACACAAAAGGGGAAAAAGGGACGCAAGCGGCACCAAAGCAAAGAAATGAACAAAACAAAACCAATCTACCTATTTAGCCCTCTAACCTAACTACAAACAAAGATAGAAAGTAAATCTTCAGCGTCCAGGACGCTCTAACTACCTATACTAACTAGCCAAACCAAAAGTACAGAGGGTGGTGCTCGCTCCTAACCTAGTGTGTCTAATACAAACGGATCTCCTGCGTGCTGCACCATGTATGTCACGTGACGTACTTACCTGCCCCCTTTTCCCCAACACAAACAAAGTCACAACTAGGGTAACAAACAACAAATTTACCATACAAACACGTGACTAGCACAAAGCGGGGAAACATGGAACAAATGACATACAAGGACAAACACAGTAAGGCAGCGTAACTTTACACAGAACAAACAGAGACACAACAGCGTTTTAGTTTAACGTAACCAGGACAACAACGACTTCTTCTGAATGAATGGCAGCGGGTTTTAAATAGGCGGGGTCAGAGGTTGATTGGATGTCACGGTCGATGACATCAGCGGGGTTAATTGAGACAGACAGGAACGTTATCCAATGGGGCGACCGCTGCAGAGAGAGAGAGAAAGAGAGGGAGGGCGAGAGAAAAGGGGGAGAGAACAAAACACAAAAAACATGCGAACATACCCCAGAACGTAACAGGGGAGATTAAATAAATGTCTCACACCACACAATACATGTGTATTTCCTTATATTACGTATGAATGTAAGTGCACTTTCAAAGGCCTATCATCAATGAAAGTAGCTGTGTCCATGCAGGATAACTGACAAGTTTTATAACCTTGTGGTTTAACATTACTCCATGGAAAGCTGAAATTATCTGTGACAAATTCAGCACCTGGGCCCTGTCCAAAATTACAGTAATCTAATACACTACACATGCTTATACCCTATGAATGAATTTACTGATTAGTAAAGGTAAACATGAAATACCAAGAAATTAGATTTTTTAATCTTTTTTTTTTCAGCTGAAACATTAAGAAAACAGAAAAAAGACAAATAAAAAAATTATATTTTCCTGTTTTCTGTTTGTCTGTGCACATATAACTGTATTCAGAAAAAGTCTTTGCTTAAAGTAAAGCACTAGTTTAGCTGGTCAATCAATTTGGCTAGTTGTGATTAGGAAATATAAATATATGATTAACAAATAAACAGCATTGCCACATTTATTATGGTAGTGCATAAGAAAGGGTTTTGGAAGGCCTTGGACATCACACATCACAAGCAAAAAACAGTGGATACTGTCAAGGGTATTACAGAGGTGATAATGCCGCTTTTGTCTCACAGAGAAGAGCAACAGACTCTGCAGTGGATTAGAGTACTTCAGTGGATTGGATGTGGATTGGATGTATAATCACACAATAATGTACACTGGAAAAAAATGATTCTGTGGTTCAGTAAATATGACAAAAACAACCCATTTTTTGCAGAAAAAAGCAAATTATTAGAATTTTTAAATACTGTAGGTTCTGTACTAAATTAATTCGTGTAAATATGGGGCTAAAACCCAAAGTGTATAATTTACTTCCTTTACTGGGTTAAATTTACTATTATTTTGCAAGTGCTCACAAAATTATATATATATAAAAAAAGTAATGTTTACCAATTGCATACTAAATTGGGGGTGTGGTTTTTGAATGCGATTTCCATATTTTTTCACAGAACTTTAAACTGATTTAAATTTGAGCATTATGGATAGATTGTTTTCAATATTTCTTGTTTTGTGTCAGCTTTAAGGCTTAGGGCTATTGCATTATGAAATGTTTTGAAAGATCAAAGAGTTCGGTAAAATTTTCTTGGTTCACCCTCTTTGTGTTTCTCAGTAAGGTATATGGAGTGCATGTGCGCACTCAACTTAGATCATTAATTGGCTTGGGTTATGTCAGTTCAGTCTTTATGAAGGTTGATGTGAGTGCATTTATTGATTGGTGTGCTACTTCTGGTTGGAACCAGTGACGGTGTTAGTAACCAACAAGTAGTAATGATAATGTTTAAATGATGTGTATTTTTTACAGGGTTGAGATTTTGGTAGTTCATGTAACTCAGATTCGAGTAAAATGTACTTATAAAACAAGAAAATTGCTAGTCAAATTAACTTACATATCTTAGGAGAGTAATATTTGGTGCAATTTAAACTTTACTTAAAATATGCTTAGTTAAATTTAAAAACAATTTTTGAGTGGAAATTGTTACTGCACTTTTCTTGAGTAAATTTCATACTGATATTTTTTTTTTCAGTGTAACCATGTATCAACATGTTTTAGCTTAAATGAAAATCAAGTATCAAATGTTTCCTCATGCTGAAAAAAATGTTGACAGTTGATAAATGTTGAAATACAGTAGTCCCCAATATATATATACAGTCAGGTCTGGAAGTATATGGACAATGACAGAGTTTTTGTGATTTTGCCTTTATACACCACCACAATGGATTTGAAATAAAACAATCAAGATGTGATTGAAGTGTAGACTTTTTAGCTTTATTTTAAGAGGTTACACAAAAATATGGCATTTACCATTTAGGAATTAGAGCCATTTTCAACAAAGTACCTCCATTTTCAGGGGCTCAAAGGTATTTGGACCCCTAATACTTGGATGAAAATCCTTTGCAGTCAATGACTGCCTGAAGTCTGGAGCCCAGGGACATCACCAAATTCTGAGTTTCCTCCCTGGAGATGCTTTGCCAGGCTTTCATTGCAGCCCCCTTCAGTTGCTGCTTGTTTGTGGGTCTTTCTGCTTTCATTCTTGTCCTCAGTAAGTGAAAAGCATGCTCTATTGGGTTGAGATCAGGCGAATGACTTGGCCATTGAAGAATATTCCATTTCTTTGCCTTCAAAAAGTCTTGAGTTGCTTTCGCAGTATGGTTAGGGTTATTATCCACCTGAACTGTGAAGCGGGGTCCTATCAGTTTTGTAGCATTTGGCTGAATGTGAGCAGAGAATATAGCCCTATACACCTTGAATTCATCTTGCTACTTCTGTCAGCATTCACATCATCAATAAACACCAGTGAGCCCGTTCCACTGGCAGCCATACACGCCCATGCCATAACACTGCCTCCACCATGTTTGACACATGATGTGGTATACTTTGGATCATAAGCTGTTCCTTTCTTTCACCATACTTTTCTCTTCCTATCATTCTGGTACAAGTTAATCTTGGTTTCATCAGTCCAAAGAATCTTATTTCAAAACATGCAAGGCTTTTTTATATGTTTTCTGGCAAAGTCTAATCTGGCTTTCCTGTTCTTGAATGTCACCAGTGGTTTGCACCTTGTTGTAAACCCTCTGTATTTACATTCATGAAGGCATCTCTTGATTGTAGATTTTGACAATGATACACCTACCTTCTCCAGAGCATTCTTGACTTCTGTTGATGCTGTGAAGGGGTTTTTCTTCACCAAGGAAAGGATTCTGCGATCATGCACTTTAGTTGTCTTCCAGGCCTTTCGATGTTGTTGAGCTCACCAGTGCTTTCTTTCTTTTTAAGAATGTACCTAACTGTTGATTTGGCCACACCTAAAGTTTTTGCTATCTCTCTTATAGATTTATGTTGTGAAGGGGTTTTTCAGCCTAATGATGGCCTCCTTCTCGTGCATTGAGATCTCCTTGGACTTCATATTGGTAGCTCCAGTCGAACAGCTGTCAAATGCCAACTCAATACCTGATATCAACTCCAAACCTTTTATCTGCTTCATTTGTCTTGAATTAATGAGGGAATGGACTGCACCTGGACAATTATCTTCTTGTCAGTCAATTGTCCAAATACCTTTCAGCCCCTGAAAATGGAAGTGCTTTGCTTAAAATGGCTGTAATTCCTAAATGGTAAATGCCATATTTATGTGGAATGTTTTAAAATAAAGCTAAAAGTCTACACTTCGATCACATCTTGATTGTTTTATTTCAAATCAATTGTGATGGTGTATAAAGGCAAAATCACAAAAACTCTGTCACTGTCCAAATACTTCCAGACCTGACTATAATATATATATATATATATATATATATATATATATATATATATATATATTAGTTGGAATTTTACATCAACCATTTTAATCATTGTCATGCTTTTGCCTTTGTGTACAAGAAGACTATATAAGTGAATTTCTTTGTTTCTAGCTTTTCCCCCAAACAGTTCACTGGAGCAAAAGTAAATGAGCAAAGTGTGGCACAATAGGTCTCAGCAGTGCATTTGTTTAATTTGTTTAATTTGATATGTAATTAAGACCATTAAAAGCTTAATATTTGCCATTTTCGGCTTGGCCCATTTTTTTATTGTCCAGGAGTCAGTGCTCCCTATATTTCATCAGCATGTCTCTTGCAACGAAGAGCCATCTCTTCTCTTCAGGACTGTTTTGAGCAAACTGACTGTCACATGTTGCAACCAACAGCGACCTCACCAACTTGTAGGAATACACAGCTTCAGTGACCAGCTACATCAGCAAATGCATTGGTGACATCACTGTCTCCAAGACCATCATCACACACTCCAACCAGAAGCCGTGGATGACCACAGAGGGGCATGCGCTGCTGAGGACATGAGACTCCACCTTCAGAACAGGCAACAAGGTGGCCCTAATGACAGCGAGGGCCAAACTGCCCCAGGCTATCAAAGAGGCAAAGCGCGCATGCACCCTGAGAACCCACAGCCACTTCAAGGACAGCGGTGACATGCGACGCTTGTGGCATGGCATCTAGGCCATCACCACCTGAAAGACAACCTCACCTGTCATTGACTGTGATGCCTCCCTTCCAGATGTGTTGGACAACTTCTACAATCAGTTTGAAGTTCAGAATGATGTGACAGCGAGGAAGACCACCCCTCCTCTCAACAGCCAGGTGCTGTGTCTAACCCCGGATGATGTGAGGAAAACTATACACAGAGTTAACTCATGGAAGGGTGCTGATAGGATGTGTAGACCAGCTGGTAGATGTTCTCAGCGACATTTTCAACATTTCTTTGAACAGCGTACTTCAAAGACACCACCATCGTCCCCCTGCCAAAGAAGTCTTCCGTGTCCTGCCTCAACTACCATCCCACTGCACTCACATCCATCATCATGAAGTGCTTTGAGAGGATTGGGAACAGTCTGGATCGGGAACAGCATCTCCAACACCACCACATTGAGCACTGGTGCCCTCAAGGGCTGTGTGCCTAGTCCACTGCTGTTCTGACTCACGGCTGTGTAGCAATGCACAGCTCAAATCACATCAAGTTATCCAATGACACAACTGTGGTGGGTGTCTTCAGCAAGAACGATGAGTCAGCATACAGAGAGGAGGTGCAGCAGCTAACAGACTGGTGTAGAGCCAACAACCTGTCTTTGAATGTGGACAAAACTAAAGAGATGGTTTTTGACTTCATGAGAGCACAGCACGACCACTTTCCACTGAACATCGACGGCTCCTCTGTGGAGATTGTCAAGAATACAAAATTCCTTGGTGTTCACCTGGTGGAGAACCTCACCTGGTCCCTCAACACCAGCTCCATATCCAGGAAAGCCCAGCAACATGCCTACTTTCTGCAAAGGCTGAGGAAAGCTTTTGCACATTTCTGTATTCACTACCTGGATTTTTTGCAGATACTGTAGTTATAAAAATACTCTATATAATTTTTGTTATTACTATACTCCCTACCTGGCTGCTACCCCAATAACTGCTTTGTCCATATCTATAAGCTTATCTGCTGAATACTATGTCATAGTTGTTTTGTTTACATTCACAGCAATTTATAATATTGTTATTCTTTTGCACTACCTGTTATATCTGACACTTTCACACTAGAATTGTGTACTGGTCAGCGCTGCACTGTCTCTTACTGTGCCTATTATCCTGTGCACTTACACATGCACTTTATGTAAAAATGTGTGGTGTCATGTAGTTCTGTTTTGTTTTATGTAGCAGCATGGTCCTGGAAGAACATTGTTTTGTTTCACTGTGTACTGTAGTGACTGTATATGGTCGAAATGACAATAAAGCCACTTGACTTCACTTAACATGTTCGATAGGATACAGGATGCAACAACTAGGTCCAACTGATATTACCATATACATAAAGCAAAACAATATTAAAGAAGACTTATGAGAATATATATGTATACATAGATTTACACAACAGTGTAATAAAATGAGAAAAAAATGCTTCCTAGTAAGCAGTGCAAAATAATGAGGTAATGCACTTTTTAAACCCACTCCCAGAGGTCTGCTCAATTTGGGAGTCAGAGACTTCTATAAAAGCCTAAACAGCGGTCATGGTATTTAGGGTGGGATGAGAATGAGGTTCCTACACACATGGCTTTTATTCACTCAGGTGAGAGCAGCTGATCCTCCCTGCAGCTTTCTAGGGCTGCCCAATCCTCCTCTACTCAGCAAAGATGGGGATCTCCTGATTGGTGGTATCTTTTCCCTCCACGTCAAATGGGAACAGACAACACATGTCTTTACATCTGAGCCCTGGCAACCAAAATGCAGAAGGTGAGGGGACATTAGGGGAATCTGAATTTTGGTAAATGGAATGACATTAGTTTAAGGTCTATTCATTTTAAGAAGATCAGAAAATTTTTTTTTAATTATTTGCATTACAGCACACCATATAAACTTATTACTTTATTAGTGCTTATGGGGTTCACTGGAAAGTAGTTTCTTTGTCCTGTAGTTTAAGCCTCCGTGAATTTCAAAATGTACAAACAATGTTATTTGCCATTGAGGAAATCAACAACAGAACTGATATTCTTCCTGGAGTCAAATTGGGTTATAAAATTTATGATTCCTGTGGATCAGTAGAAATAACTACAAGAGCCTCCTTATCCTTAGTTAATGAGAATGGAAAAAATACATCTGGAATGTCTTGCTCCAAACCTGATACAGTTCAAGCAATCATAGGTGAAACATCCTCCAGTCCCTCTATTGCCTTTGCCGCTACTATAGGACCTTTACACATACCTGTGGTAAGATGATTTTTTTTTTCTATGCAAAAACTACTTTGTTTTGAATTTAAAAAAAAATCTTATGCTTTTGATCACAGATGAAGTGAAATAATTAAAGTTTAGTATAAATTATATTTGACTGAAATCTATGCGTTGCAGGTCAGTCACTTTGCAACATGTGCATGCCTAAGTGACAGGAAGAAATTCCCATCTTTCTTTAGAACTATTCCTAGTGATTACTACCAGAGCAGAGCTTTGGCTAAGTTGGTCAAGCATTTTGGTTGGACATGGGTAGGGGCCCTATGTAGTGATAATGACTATGGGAACAATGGCATAAATGAATTCATCATTGCAGCCAAAGAAGAGGGAATCTGTGTTGAGTACTCTAAAGCATTCTTCAGGACAGACTCCAGAGAAAAAATTCTGAAATTAGTTGAGATTATCAAAGCTTCAACCTCCAAAATTATTGTAGCATTTGTCTCATATGCTGACCTTGGGATTCTTCTAAAAGAAATGGCCTTACAGAACTTGACTGGGTTTCAGTGGATTGGAAGTGAGTCCTGGATTTCTGTGGACATAAACCCAGCTAATGCTCCATGGCAGCACCTTCTGATAGGATCCATGGGTTTTTCTATGCCAAAAGCTCAAATCAAGGGCCTAGGGGAATTTCTGACCAAGCTTAATCCAGCTTCTGATGCAGCTATTTACAAAGAATTGTGGGAGACAATATTTGAATGTAAGCTTTCCACACAAGAAAATGTTGAGATGAAAGAAATGTGCAAAGGTAATGAAAGTCTCAGACAAGTTCAAAACCTTTATACCGATGTTTCAGAATTACGAATCGCAAATAATGTTTACAAGGCTGTTTACGCTGTGGCTTATGCCCTGCATAACAGATATAGCTGTTCAAAGAGGGACAGTGGACAAGAAGGTTCTTTTGCATGTGCAAACATAACAGATAACAAACCCTGGCAGGTAAGTGTAACAATATAGCCTCATGAAAAATATGTATTTATATTTATGACAGAAGAGTTTGTAATGCTTTATTTAGGTATTCAATGAGTTGAAGAAACTCCGATTCACAACTACGGCTGGAGAGGATGTATACTTTGATGAGAATGGAGACCCAGCAGCTAGGTATGAACTGCTGAATTGGCAACAAGGTAACAATGGTAAAATAGTGTTTGTTAAAGTGGGCTTCTACGATGGCTCCTTGCAAACACACCTTCAGCTGTCATTTAACAACATCAGTATAGCCTGGGCCCACAACAAACCACAGGTAAATGACAATATCTATATGAACAGATAATATGTACAATAAATGTATTAGAAAATTATCAATAATTATATACAAAAAAAATGATTTTCAGGTTCCAGTCTCAGTTTGCACTCCAAGCTGTCCCCCGGGCATGAGGAAGGCTGTGCAGAAAGGAAGGCCAATCTGCTGCTTTGACTGTATACCATGTGCAGAGGGGGAAATCAGTAATATAACAGGTATAATGAATGGTGGTTAGCTTCAATGATGCACACAAGATTCAAAACAATTTAAAAGTTTTATTAGGAAAATAGAATAGTAGAATTACCTGCCTAAACTGTTATTTGTTTCCTCTCTCTTTAAGATTCTATTACTTGTATCAAGTGCCCACCTGAACTGTGGTCAAATGACAGGAAGGATACCTGTGTATTCAAGCTGGTGGAGTTTCTGTCATTTGAGGAAATAATGGGGATCATTCTTGTATCATTTTCTTTGTTAGGAGTGTCTTTCACCATCTGCATTGCTGTAATTTTCTTTAAACACAAGGACACACCTATTGTTAGAGCAAATAATTCTGAACTAAGCTTCTTGCTGCTGTTCTCTCTGACTCTGTGTTTCCTCTGTTCACTAACCTTCATTGGTCAGCCTTCTGCATGGTCCTGTATGTTGCGCCATACAGCATTTGGGACCACGTTCGTCCTCTGCATCTCCTGTGTTCTGGGAAAAACAGTAGTGGTGTTAATGGCCTTCAGGGCTACACTTCCAGGAAGTAATGTAATGAAATGGTTTGGGCCTCTACAGCAGAGGCTCAGTGTACTTGCCTTCACTCTTTTACAGGTCATTATTTGTGTACTTTGGTTAACAATATCTCCTCCTTTTCCCTACAAAAATATGAAGTACTACAAGGAAAAGATCATATTAGAATGTAATGTAGGCTCGGCTATAGGATTTTGGGCCGTGCTAGGTTACATCGGATTCCTGGCTGTTTTGTGTTTTATTTTGGCTTTTCTGGCCCGCAAACTGCCTGACAATTTCAATGAAGCCAAATTTATCACATTTAGCATACTCATATTCTGTGCAGTTTGGATCACCTTTATTCCTGCTTATGTCAGCTCTCCTGGAAAATTCACTGTAGCTGTAGAAATATTTGCCATTTTAACATCAAGCTTTGGTTTACTATTCTGCATATTTGTTCCAAAGTGTTATATAATCATGCTGAAACCAGAGAAGAACACTAAGAAGCAAATCATGGGAAAACCACCTGTTAAATGATTGAACTGTGTAGATAGCCACTATTAAATTGTTTAACTTATGTACCTTATTTAAAGGGCATGTTCTAGTTTAAATGAAAACCTTTATAATGGATTTGCATAAAGAGCTACTATTTCAATACCTGCAGTAAATAAACTGCTATCTATTCTCTGACTTTGCAGTACCATTTGCCTATGGTTAGTCTATTAAGTATGATTACATAACCAATTTGTGTCTCTTTTCAGAGTTTTTCCCACAAAATTTTCTCTTTCCTTAAATTATGTTTGTCCCCAGGTTAAGCCATAAAGAGACCCTGCTTGTTTAGACCATAATCTTAGCAATAGAGGAAAAAAAAAGTTCTCAAACAACACATTACATGTGTTATTCTATGAAATTATTATACTGATAAAATAAATTTAAAATATCCAAAATCAGACTTTTTTTAACCATTCTAATTCATATAATAATAAGTAAGAAAAACAGCAAATAAAATATTACTTCACAATTGTTTTCTGTTTGCCTGTGTACATGCCTTCATAAAAAAATCCCCACTCAAACTAAAGCACTGTTTGAGCTGCTAAAGAGGGAGGGCGAGAGAAAGGGGAGAGAACAAAACACAAAAACACGCGAACATATCCCAGAACATAACACACCACCCCATAAGAACAAACACTTGTTTGTTTTAAAGAAACACACACAGCTGAACCAATTACAGCCACAAAGCTCTGGATAGCGCATCTGCCACAACATTCTCTGCACCTGACTTATGCTTAATTTCTAAGGTGTAATTTTGAGTAGCTAGAGACCAGCGCATTAAGCGCTGATTCTGATTATACATGCGGGATGGATTATGATCAGTGAACACCGTGATAGGCAGAGGTGAGGAACCAACATAAACTTCAAAATGTTGTAACACAAGTAACAAGTAAGTGCTAATGCCTCTTTTTCTATTGTTGAGTAATTGACCTGATGTTAATTGAACTTGCGGGAGAAATAGCAGATAGGATTATCAATGCCCTGCTCATCCTCGTGGAGGAGAACCGTGCCTGCACCAACAGCACTGGCATCAACTTCCAGCTTAAAAGGTAATGCAAAATTAGGTGCAGCAAGGACAGGTGCATTACATAATAAACGGTATGAACAACGGTGGAGAAATTTTTGCAGAAACTGCGGTAATACCCAGCCATGCCCAGGAACCTGTGCAGCTCACACCGCGTGGTTGGAGCGGGGAACTGGGCAATGGCTGTAACTTTCACCTCGATAGGGCGCACTTGACCATGCCCAACCTCCTTACTGAGGTTGGTAAGTCTCTTTAAAGTTATCAGCAGTAGCAAAGCACTTAGTGAGAGTTTGATCCTCTTTCTGTGAAGTGATAATTTGTTCTCGTGTCACTGGCCAGTTCAGTGTTTCCACAACTGAATCCGCACACACTGACTTTTTACTACCCTGCCTTTCAGGGTAAACAGTTTCTGGAGGTGCATCACGCGTCAGAACTGGGGCAATAAATGAATCAGCCAAGGTGACTACATCCCCCGTTTTGCATGACTGCTACACTGGAGCCACAGAATGTCTCATCGGACATAGGCAACACATTAGCAACAATAAACGACTGTGGAGCACCTGTATCTCAAAGCAGTTGTATTTCTTTCTGATCCTTAGGGTTGCCAGTTAACGAAATTAACCCCTTCAGCAAAAATGGGCTATAACTAGGATCAGGCTAATCACATTCAGGTAATGTTCTAACAGGATCAACAAAACCCAACACTTTTAGGCTGTTGTTGCTGTTTGCGTTTTAGCGCAACACAGTCAGCAATTATATGTCCCTGCTTATGACAGTAAAAGCATTCCCTTACCTGTCTAGGATGCAGGGAGGCAGATTTTGAGGTTGGGGACTGGGACTGGGCAGCTGAGTTATTTTCAGTACGTGCTGAAGAGAAAACATTTTTGTGCATTAGCACAAACCCGTCCGCCAATACTGCAGCTTGAAAGAGAGACGTTTCCTTCTGTTTGTTCAGGTAAACCACCACACGTTCTGGCAAGCAATTTTTAAATTCCTCCAACAAGATTAATTCACATAGTGAACTGAAATCATTAACCTTGCTAGCAACACAGAACCTTATTAAAAAAAGGTTTCCCTAAACTGAGGCACTAAAGCAATATGTTTGCTCACGTGCAAGGTAGGGGAGGACGAATCGACACCCGGGGAAACATTTTGAGAGAATTTGGTGTGGGACTCGGTTGCGCAGCCGAGCTGGCGGCAACCTTCAGCGATTGCAGCTCGAGCTGTCGCAACTTTATCTGCGTATCGGCCTCTATTTTCAATCTGCGTATTTCCAAACGCAGATCTAATTCAGCCTGCCGTGCTTGGGCTTTTTCTTGTGCATCTAGCTGTAAGCGAGCCAGGCGGACCTTCAGTTGTGCCTCTTCTAGGGACCCAGCAGAAGCGGGAAAGAATGGTCCAAAGGGTGACAAGCCGACTTTGTCGTTGGACTCCTCCTCGGCCTCAGCTGCAGCCAGATCCTCCCCCCTGTTCAGCACATTCCCAGTGGCAGAAGGCCAGGCATCGGCACCAAGAGAGTGCGTCTCCCCATCGGTCTCCTTATCAACTGTACTAGACAATGCAAGCACATTTAACTGAACCAAATGTTACTGTAATACTGTATGCTTGATTTCTTTTTTAAGGGCTTGCTTAACAACGGGGATTTTACAATGTGCCGTTATTGCAAACAATTCATCCTTCCTGCACTTGTCAAGCTGCTCTGTGGTGGGATTTTTTAATAAATGTCTCTAAATCAAACAAAGCCATTTTTTTTTCCCAAGTCCACACACGTAAACACAATCCACCGCACTACCGCCACTACGACTAACTGGTATAGTGCAACACTACGACCAATACTACTCTAGGCCGAACAGCAAAGTCGATGACATCAACACACACAAATATTATTAATAATCACAGGAAAAGGTTTTTATGATCCCAGACAGGCCCCCAAATAAATGTTACAACCCCAATTAGTCTAGGCGTATGTGAGGAATAACACTAATTTGATTATTAAAAAAATATCAGTTGTGTGTGTGTGTGTGTG
This sequence comes from Pangasianodon hypophthalmus, assembly GCF_027358585.1. Lineage (NCBI taxonomy): Eukaryota > Metazoa > Chordata > Actinopteri > Siluriformes > Pangasiidae > Pangasianodon > Pangasianodon hypophthalmus. The sequence goes on along the minus strand of NC_069715.1, from coordinate 4,017,695 downwards.
TGTGTGTGTGTAGTCAGGGACCATCAACAAGTAGTGCAAATCAACCGGGTGATTTATTTATCTATATACAAGGGGAAGTGTGTGTGGTGCCAAGTGATAGTGATAGTATTTACAAATTATTTACAATAACAAGTAACAAGACACCAAAAGGGGGAAAGGGACGTGAGCGGCGAGCGTGAGCAAAGAAATGAACAAAACAAGTCTAACTAGTTCCAAGCCCTCTAACCTAACTATAACAAAAGATAGCAAAATAAGTCTTCAGCGTCCAGGACACGCTAACTAACCTACTCTATCTATCCAAACAAATGTACAGAGGGTGGTGCTCGATCATAACCTAATGTGTCTAATACAGAAAACGTGCTGTATTCCTACGTGCTGTACAATGTATGTCACGTGACTTACTTACCTGTCCACTTTTCCCCAACACTAACAAAGTCACACACCAACGTAATGAACACTAAGTTGAACTACACAAGACAAGTGAGTAAAACAAAGTGGGGGAAACATGGATCAAATGACATACAAGAACAAAAAAACACAATAAGGCAGCATAACTAGAATAAAGACAACAGAGGTACAACTGGGTTTTGTGTTAACAGCCAGAACAACTCCTCATGAACGAATGGCTGTGGTTTATAAATAGTGGGGTCAGAGGTTGATTGTTGGTCACGGCAAATGACATCACCGCTGATCAGCTTGAGCTAATCAAGACGGACAGGAACGTTATCCAATGAGGCAGTGCTGCAGAGAGAAAGAGAAAGAGAGGGAGGGCGAGAGAAAGGGGAGAGAACAAAACACAAAAACACGTGAACATACCCCAGAACGTAACAATTAACAATAGCATTGTCACATTTGTTATTGCAGTGCATAAGAAAGGGTCCTGGAAGAAGTGCTACTGGCAGAGAGTTACAGGACCGCAGTAGATTGGCACTGAAGCCACTCTAGCATGTAACTATGCAGCATGCCACCCGCATCTTATACTTAGAGTCCTCAAAATCTAAAGATCAAATACATAATAGCATTTGAAACTGTTCTTAATTAGCAAATGTGATCACCCTGCAAAATGATAAATGATGGACCACAAAAACATGGTCATCATCTGCTACTATGATGCAATCTGCCATAAAATCTTGTTTACAGTGCCACTTTCGGTTTGGATCTGTTACCAAGTGGATGTTTAACACATACAGTAGGTCACTTATGTTTTCACAAATCCACACAGCAAATATGGGAAAAATTCACGTTACAGATAATAATAATAATAATAATAATAATAATAATAACAATAATAATTCAATTTTATTTCTATAGTGGCAAGGAAAAACTCCCTGAGACAATATGAGGAAGAAACTTTGAGAGGAACCATACTCAAAAGGGAACCCATCCTCATCTGGGTGACACTGGATAGTGCAATTATAAATAATTCCCTTCTAAACTGTATACTACAAAAACTGCACTTGTGTAACCAAAGAATTCATTATAGTTTACACATGAAGTCTATTTTGTTGAAGTTAGCATGTGTAGCTCAACAGCAAGAGAGACAGAGAAAGAGAGGGAGAGAGAGGGAGAGATTATTAGGTATGATCAACTTTAGTTGAAGATTTGTTGGAATTGTGTTAGACAGATCTGGCGTGGACGGCCTCCACTCGTTGTCTTTATACAAAAAAACAAAAGCATTCTTGAAAAAATGAAAATGTGGTAGAGGGAAAAGTGAAATATACAACAAATGAAACTGATAGCGCAAAATTATCAATGAAAAAGAAAAAAATATATATAATTTACATGCCAACACAGGCAAGAAACTCCTGGCAAACAGAATGCCATTGTTATTCAAAGTCCATTCTGGAAGTTGCAAGATGAATGCAGCAGGGAGCATCTGTTCTGGTTGTCTCTTTTCTAAATAATGTGATAAAGCCTCTAAACCCTCATTATGATCAGTTATTCAACATCGATGGTAACTAAAATGATGATCTGATGTTCTTTGTCGCTTCAATTTTATTTAATACATATCTATGTCTTGAATAAAAGACCTTAGGTCTACAACAAATGGCTTGATGGAAAAATCAACAAATTTAGATGCTGGTTCTGTAACTGACTCATTTCCACTGATTATTTGTCTTCCTGGTGGGTTCCCTACATTCTTGTATATTTTGGAACCCACGTAAAAAGAAGAGATTATCGGGCTTTTACACAATAGAAAATCATGTTCTTCTTGCAAAATCCATTATTCATTCTTTGCATGTAGAAGCATTTCTGTAAGTTATTCTGTAAGTTCTGTAATCTTCATTTGTTCTATTGGGCTAGACGATAAAGGCTGATAGTTCTCATGGTTGTCCATGCTGTTGCATGGCCTCTGTGAGGTACTGGTCTCTGCCCCAAACTACCACTGCTCCTCTTTTATCGGCTCTTTAATTATGATGTTTTCATTAGGTGAAAGCCATTTTAACACCTCTGTTTCCTCTTTTGACAAATTATATTCCCATTTCCTCATAGATGTGAAAAGTTTGTCCACTTCATATGTCACTTTTTTAGAGAACGTATTCAAAGTGTGTTTGAATATGTTTGGCATGAAAGTAGACTTGGGCTCGAATGGTGTCCTTGTTGTATCTAGCTGAGCAAGGGAGCAAGAAGCTGCTTGACTGGAATTAGTATGATGCCAAACTTTCACCTGGAGATTACAATAAAACTTAAATAAATCAAGCTTTGTTTGAAACTCACTAGCTGTATTTGTGGGGGCTTTACAGACTTGAGTGTCCATGTGGTTGGAAGAACAAAGCGCAAACTGAGTGAAAGATTGGCCGAACATAAACATGCTATAAGAAATGGCAACCCACAATATCCATGGGTCTACATTATAAAGAGGCTGACCACGGCAGTTGCAATACGTTAAAAATATAAGGTATAGACCATATAGCAAACTTAATAAGAGGTGGAAACAGATTGAAAAGGCTCTTACAAAGAGAATCTTTTTGGATACGTACATTGAAACCAACACTATACCTTGGTTTAAATGGGGAACTGGACTTCTCCCCTTTTCTGTAATTGTCTCTGATCTAGTCATCTGGGTACTTTGCCTAACATCACATGCAGGCTTTTCCTATATGTATTGAAAACTGAAATATTAAGATGTTTTATATATTCTTTTGGTTGTTAGTTCATTATTATCATGATAGTATGTTTATATTATATAAGTCCAGTTCCCCAGGTTTTTTTCCCAATGTGGTTTGAAAACATGGTCTGTCGTGTGACTTCACCTGTCCACATTAATCATGTGACTACTCACCTGTCCATATTGATCATGTGATTACTTGTTAACATCTAGAAGAAACAGCCCCCATTTTAACTTTCCCTGTGAAGGCCTTAATAGCAGAAATGTGTAGGCATGTTTTTTAAATGTAATTATGACTGAATAGCCATGAGATATTAAAGGATTTTAAAATTTTTTTACCCTCATGAGAGCCGCAGATTTCTTCAACAATATTCAACTAGTAGGATCCCCAAACTGAAGAGCACCAGAGGGACATCTTTCTATATCCAATAAGCACTCTATACAAACTGTTTTTGACTGAGACTCGAGGAACTTTTATACAAGAACGGAGGAAGGGGGCAGAGCATCTGTTTGGCAATGCATGTGGGAACCTTTCTTTGATATGTTGTTGTGGTGGTCAGTTGGCTGCTGCTAAACTGTATTGTTTCTCCTTACGCAAAAGATAAAATGCATTTATACTGACATATTGACAAAGGCCAGTGTGCTAAAAGGTTTGGGGGCTGACAGAAGAACAAACGTGTGTACCACGGTGACTGTGTCAATAGGACGACCTGGTCTGGTGTAGTCCAGACCTATTTTTGGCTTTAGAAAGGTTATCAATGGCAGCTCATTCATTGTTGAGCTATTTACTGGTGCTGTTGAGGGCCCTGAGCAATGAGTTGAATGGTGACATAAATTTACAAAATCTATTTTATTATGGAATATTCTGGTAGATTGATGAAAATTTATTCATTTCATCGATTTAAAGGTAAGACAAAACAAAATGAGGGTAGGTAGGAATGGTTGTAGTGCATACATTGTATGTGTAGGATACAGGAAGCAATAACTAGTTAATAATAATAATAATAATAATAATAATAATAATAATAGTAATAATAATAATAATAATAATAATAATAATAATCCAGTTGATAATGACATGTACATAAAGCAAGGCACCATTAAAAGAGACTTATTATCAGAATTTAGATTTATACATAGATTTACACAACGGTGTAATAAAATAAACATGTGTGCCTCCTTGTAAGCAGTGCAAAATAATGAGGTAATGAACTTCTTATACCCACACCCAAGGGTTGGGAGTCAAAGGGTTATATAAATGGCTAAACAGCTATCATGGTATTTAAGGAGGGATGAGAATGAGGTTTCTGCATACATGGCTTTTATTCACTCAGGTGAGAGCAGCTGATCCTCCCTGCAGCTTACTAGGCCTGCCCAATTCTCCTCAACTCAGCAAAGATGGGGATGTAATGATTGGTGGTATCTTTTCCATCCATGTCAGATGGGACCAGACAACACATGTCTTCACATCTGAGCCCTGGCAACCAAAATGCAGAAGGTGAGGGCACATTAGGGGGATTTTAATTTGGTTGAATTTATTAAACTATTAGCATTAAAACATTTACAAACCTGTTATTGTATTAGTACTTATGAGGTTCACTGAAAAGATATGTAGTTTTCTTTTTTTCCTGTAGTTTAAGCCTCCGTGAATTTCAAAATGCACAAACAATGTTATTTGCCATTGAGGAAATCAACAACAGAACTGATATTCTTCCTGGGGTCAAATTGGGTTATAAAATCTTTGATTCCTGTGAATCAGTAGAAATAACTACAAGAGCTTCCTTGTCCTTAGTTAATGAGAATGGAAAAAATACATCTGTAATGTCTTGCTCCAAACCTGATACAGTTCAAGCAATCATAGGACAAACATCTTCCAGCCCCACTATTGCCATTGCTACTACTGTAGGACCATTGAAAATACCCGTGGTAAGATTATTTCATTTATGTGTAAAAATAATTTGTTCTGAATGAAAATATTCATGCTTGTGATGGTGAATTATGATCATACCTAATATTGAAAGATAAGTACAAAATAAATTACATTTTATTGAAATCTATGCATTGCAGGTCAGTCACCTTGCAACATGTGCATGCCTAAGTGACAGGAAGAAATTCCCATCTTTCTTCAGAACTGTTCCCAGTGATTACTACCAGAGCAGAGCTTTGGCTAAGTTGGTCAAGCATTTTGGTTGGACATGGGTGGGGGCCCTATGCAGTGATAATGACTATGGGAACAATGGCATAAATGAATTCATCATTGCAGCCAAAGAAGAGGGAATCTGTGTTGAGTATTCCAAAGCATTCTTCAGGACAGATCCTAGAGAAAAAATTCTGAAAGTAGTTGAGATTATCAAAGCTTCAACCTCCAAAGTTATTGTAGCTTTTGTCTCATATTCTGACCTTGGGGTTCTTCTAAAGGAAATGGCCTTACAGAACATGACTGGGTTACAGTGGATTGGAAGTGAGTCCTGGATCTCTTCTATAAACCCAGCTATTGTGCAATGGCAGCACCTTCTGATAGGATCCATGGGTTTTGCTCTGCCAAAAGCTCAAATCAAGGGCCTATGGGAATTTCTGACCAAAGTAAATCCAGCTTCTGATGTAACTATTTACAAAGAGTTGTGGGAGACAATATTTGAATGTAAACTTCCCACACAAGAAAACATTGAGATAAAACAAATGTGCAAAGGTAATGAAAGTCTGAGTCAAGTTCAAAATCTTTATACAGATGTTTCAGAATTACGAATTGCACATAATGTTTACAAGGCAGTGTATGCTGTGGCTTATGCCCTGCATAACCTTTATAGCTGTTCAAAGAGGGACAGTGGGCAAGAAGGTTCTTTTGCATGTCCAAACATAACAGATAACAAACCATGGCAGGTAAGTGTAACAATAAAGCTTCGTGAAAAATATGTATTTATATTTATGACAGAAGAGTTTGTAATGCTTTATTTAGGTAGTCAATGAGTTGAAGAAACTCCATTTCACCTCTACAACTGGAGAGGATGTATACTTTGATAAGAATGGAGACCCAGCAGCTAGGTATGAACTGCTGAATTGGCAACAAGGTAACAATGGTAAAATAGTGTTTGTTAAAGTGGGCTTCTACGATGGCTCTTTGCAAACACACCTTCAGCTGTCATTTAACAACATCAGCATAGTCTGGGCCCACAATAAACCACAGGTAAATGATAATATCTATATGAACAGATACTATGTACAATAAATGTATTAGAAAATTATCATTAATTATATACAATAAAAATGATTTTCAGGTGCCGGTCTCTGTGTGTAGTCCAAGTTGTCCCCCGGGCACCAGGAGGGCTGTACAGAAAGGAAGGCCAATCTGCTGCTTTGACTGTCTACCTTGCGCAGAGGGGGAAATCAGTAATATAACAGGTATAATGAATGGTGGCTAGGTTCAATAATGCAAAGAAACCCAGAAAGATTGCAAAGTTTGATTAGGTTCATAAATACAATAGAATTGCAATGACCTAAATTCATATTCATGTTCTCTTCCTTTAGATTCTATAAGTTGCATCAAGTGCCCACCTGAACTGTGGTCTAATGACAAGAAAGACAGATGTATCTTAAAGTTGGTGGAATTCCTGTCATTTGAGGAAATAATGGGGATCATTCTTGTATCATTTTCCTTGTTAGGAGTGTCTTTCACCATCTGCATTGCTGTAATTTTCTTTAAACACAAGGAAACCCCAATTGTTAGAGCAAATAATTCTGAACTAAGCTTCTTGTTGCTCTTCTCACTCACTCTGTGTTTCCTCTGTTCACTTACATTCATTGGTCGGCCTTCTGCATGGTCCTGTATGCTGCGCCATACAGCGTTTGGGACCACATTTGTCCTCTGCATCTCCTGTGTTCTGGGGAAAACAGTAGTGGTGTTAATGGCCTTCAGGGCTACACTTCCAGGCAGTAATGTAATGAAATGGTTTGGGCCTCTACAGCAGAGACTCAGTGTACTTGCCTTCACTCTTGTACAGGTCATTATTTGTGTAATTTGGTTAACAATATCTCCTCCCTTTCCCTACAAAAATATGAAGTACTACAAGGAAAAGATCATATTAGAATGTAATGTAGGTTCATCTATAGGATTTTGGGCCGTCCTGGGTTATATAGGACTCCTGGCTGTGTTGTGTTTTATTTTGGCTTTTCTGGCCCGCAAACTGCCTGACAATTTCAATGAAGCCAAATTCATCACATTCAGCATACTCATATTCTGTGCAGTTTGGATCACCTTCATTCCTGCTTATGTCAGCTCTCCTGGAAAATTTACTGTAGCTGTAGAGATATTTGCCATTTTAACATCAAGCTTTGGTTTACTATTCTGCATATTTGTTCCAAAGTGTTATATAATCATCCTGAAACCAGATAAGAACACTAAGAAGCAAATGATGAGTAAAGGACCTGCTAAATGATTTAGCTGTCTAGTAATTTCCTATTAATATGCTCTGTTTAAATTATGTATTCTATTTTAAAGGCACATTCTAGCTTAAAGTAACACCTTTAAAATGCATTAGCATAAACATATACTATTTCAATAACTGCAATATATAAACTGTTATCTTTTTTCTGACTTTGTGGTACCATTTACATATGATTAGTGGTTAGTGGAAGAAGCATGATTACATAACCAATGTGTCTTTTCACATATGTTTTGAGAGAGCTTTTCCCACAAAATCTTCTCTTTCTTTAAATTATGTTTGTTCCCAGCTTAAGCCCTAAGGAGATCCTGCTTGCTTCGACCATTATCTGAGCAATAGGAGAGATAAAAAAAATGTCTCAAACCACACAACACGTGTATTTCCCTATATTACATACTGTATGTAAGTGCACTTTCAAAGGCCTATCATCAGTGAAAATAGCTGTACCCATGCAGGATAACTGACCAGTTTTAAAACCTTGTGGTTCAATATTGCTCCATGGAAAGCTGAATTTATCTGTGACAAATTCAGCAACTTGGCCCTGTCCAAAATTACAGTAATCTAAGACAATACACAAATAAATTATTATTTTTTACTGCTTTCTGTTTCTCTGTGTACACAAAGCTGTCTTCAGGAAAATTCCCTGCTGAAACTAAAGCACTGGTTTAGCTGGTCAATCACTTTGGCTAGTTGTGATTAGGAAATATAAATAATATATGATTAACAAATAAACAGCATTGCCACATTTATTAAGGTAGTGCTTAAGAAAGGGTACTGGAAGACCTTTGCCTTCACATATCACAAGCAAAAACAGTGGATGCTGTCAAGGGTACTACAAAGGTGATAATGCCACTTTTGTTTCACAGAGAACAGGCTCTGCAGAGGGTTATAGTACTTCAGTGGATTGGATGTCAAAACATGACAGCAGTAATCACACAATGATGTACACTGGAAAAAAATGATTCTGTGGTTCAGTAAATATGACAAAAACAACCCATTTTTTACACAAAAAAGCAAATTATTAAAATTACTTAAATGCTGTAGGTTATGTACTAAATTAATTCAAGTAAATATGGGGCTAAAACCCAAAGTGTATAATTTACTTCCTTTACTGGGTTAAATTTAAGTGCTCACAAAATTATTAAAAAAAAAAGTAATGTTTACCAATTGCGTACTAAATTGGGGGCATGGCTTTTGAATGTGATTTCCATATTTTTTCACTTTAAACTGATTTACATTTGAGCATTATGGATAGGTTGTTTTCAATATTTCTTGTTTTGTGTCAGCTTTAAGGCATAGGGCTATTGCATTATGAAATGTTTTGAAAGATCAAAGGGTTCGGTAAAATTTTCTTGGTTCACCCTCTTTGTGTTTCTCAGTAAGGTAGATGGAGTGCATGTGCGCACTCAACCTAGATCATTAATTGGCTTGGGTTATGTCAGTTCAGTTTTTATGAAGGTTGATATGAGTGCTACTTCTGGTTGGAACCAGTGAAACAAGTAGTAATGGTAATGTTTAAATGATGTGTATTTTTTACAGGGTTGAGATTTTTGTAGTTCATGTAACTCAGATTTGAGTAAAATGTACTTATAAAACAAGAAAGTTGCTAGTCAAATTAACTTACATATCTTAGGAGAGTAATATTTGGTGCAGTGTAAACCTTACTTAAAATATGCTTAGTTAAATTTAAAAACAATTTTTGAGTGGAAATTGTTACTGCACTTTTCTTGAGTAAATTTCATACTGATATTTTTTTTTTTCAGTGTAACCATGTATCAACATGTTTTAGCTTAAATAAAAATCAAGTATCAAATGTCTCCTCATGCTGAAAAAATGTTGACAGTTAATAAATGTTGAAATACAGTAGCCCCCTATATATATATATATATATATATATATATATATATATATATATATATATATATATATATATATATATATATATATATATATATGTATACAGTCAGGTCTGGAAGTATATGGACAATGACATGAGTTTTTGTGATTTTGCCTTTATACACCACCACAATGGATTTGAAATAAAACAATCAAGATGTGATTGAAATGTAGACTTTCAGCTTTATTTTAAGAGGTTCCACAAAAATATGGCATTTACCATTTAGGAATTACAGCCATTTTCAACAAAGTACCTCCATTTTCAGCGGCTCAAAGGTATTTGGACAAATTGACATAATCGTAAATATAACCATAATTTTAATACTTGTGTAGCCCGTATCATGTCCAATGATAACCAGACTATAGTTGGGTTCAAGCTGTAGTTACATTTTAAAGTCTTATAATATTCAGTGAGTGGTCTGAACTCGGATGTATAAAAAAAATACACGTTTATTATCTGAAAACACATGAAACATATACCCCTGAAGATTAACTACAAACGTAGTAGGTACACCTAGGCTAACCGCGAGGGTGCTTGGCCCCCTAATTCACTTTAGCCGCGCAGGGCTGAACACTCACTTAGAACTTAGTAGAGCAAAATCGTGTGACCGAACTCAAAGATAAACTCGGTTACTATACACCTTTACAATACATGCGCATGTATTAAACAAAGAAGCCGGCATTTACACAAAATATCCCCCAAAATAAAACGTTGCAGGCCTGTTAATCGTCATTTGACTAAAAAGAAAAAACCACTGTCCTTTACTCACGGTGCCGTAGTCCCCGTCGGAAACAAAGGAAAACCTCGCGCGCTCTGTACAATGCCGACTGCAGATAGCTGATGACTTCGCTCCCCCGTAGCCGGAGGAACCACTGGCTTTCCAGGTCACCAGGGCGCTATCCGGGCTGCGTGGCTCCCACGCTGGCTATACCGTGGAACCGCTGACTGTTTGGAAGCCAATGGTGCTAACTGTGCCGCTACTTACACTTCAAATATAAGCATGCCCACGAGTCACGTTGCACTTCGTTAGCTTACTCAGCTACTGGAATGGGACTTCTCTTTTTTTTTTTTTTTTTCCGCTCTTGCTAAAAACTCCGCTGCCCAGCCTCGCCAAAAAAAATGCCGGAGCTCCTCCTCCAAGTCTCTCACCTTCTCTCCTTCCGTCATGCGAATGTTTCCGGTGCATAGGCCATATCCTTCCCATCCACCAACCAATGACATGCCCCGGTTGTATCATTTCACCAATAGGGACTTGTGAATAATATGCAATTACACACACCATACAGTGCAACAAAGTTAATATTATTCCTGTTATTTTCTAAGGAAATATATTTTTTACCTCTCATTATATATTTTAAATGTTTAACACGGGTTTCTAAATACATGAACTGTACATTGCTTGAATTTGGAATTACATAACCCCATTAGTGACACATTAAAGAAACAACCAAGGGAAAAAAAAAAACAAACCTCAGTAACACCTGGGTTACACTTGGATGAAAATCCTTTGCAGTCAATGACCGCCTGAAGTCTGGAGCCCATGGACATCACCATATTCTGAGTTTCCTCCCTGGAGATGCTTTGCCAGGCCTTCACTGCAGCCACCTTCAGTTGCTGCTTGTTTGTGGGTCTTTCTGCTTTCAGTCTTGTCCACAATAAGTGAAAACCATGCTCTATTGGGTTGAGATCAGGCGAATGACTTGGCCATTGAAGAATATTCCATTTCTTTGCCTTCAAAAAGTCTTGAGTTGCTTTCGCAGCATGTTTAGGGTCATTATCCACCTGCACTGTGAAGCGGCGTCCTATCAGTTTTGTAGCATTTGGCTGAATGTGAGCAGAGAGTATAGCCCTATACACCTCAGAATTCATCTTGCTACTTCTGTCAGCAGTCACATCATCAATAAACACCAGTGAGCCCGTTCCATTGACAGCCATACACGCCCATACCATAACACTGCCTCCACTGTGTTTGACATATGATGTGGTATACTTTGGATCATGAGCTGTCCCTTTCTTTCGCCATACTTTTCTCTTCCCATCATAATTAAATTAATCTTGGTTTCATCAGTCCAAAGAATCTTATTCCAAAACATAGGAGGCTTTTTTAGATGTTTTCTGGTAAAGGATAATCTGGCTTTCCTGTTCTTGAATGTTACCAATGGTTTGCACCTTGTTGTAAACCCTCTATATTTACATTCATGAAGGCATCTCTTGATTGTAGATTTTGACAATGATACACCTACCTTCTCCAGAGCATTCTTGACTTCTGTTGATGTTGTGAAGAGGTTTTTCTTCACCAAGGAAAGGATTCTGCATTCATCCACTTTAGTTTTTTCAGCCTAATGATGGCCTCCTTCTCTTGCATTGAGATCTCCTTGGACTTCATATTGGTAGCTCCAGTCAAACAGCTGCCAAATGCCAATTCAATACCTGATATCAACTCCAGACCTTTTATCTGCTTCATTTGTCTTGAATTAATGAGGGAATGGACTGCACCTGTTCAATTAACTTCTTGTCAGTCAATTGTCCAAATACCTTTCAGCCCCTGAAAATGGAAGTGCTTTGCTTAAAATGGCTGTAATTCCTAAATGGTAAATGCCATATTTTTGTGGAACCTCTTAAAATAAAGCTGAAAGTCTACACTTTGATCACATCTTGATTGTTTTATTTCAAATCAATTGTGATGGTGTATAAAGGCAAAATCACAAAAACTCTGTCATTGTCCAAATACTTCCAGACCTGACTGTATATATATATATATATATTAGTTTGAATATAAATTTGAATATATATATATTTGAATATATATTATTATATTTATATTATATATATTATATTATATTATATTATATTTGAATATATATATTAGTTTGAATTTTAGATCAAACATTTTAATCATTGTCATGATTTTACCTTTGTGTACAAGAAGACTATATAAGTGAATTTCCTTGTTTCTAGCTTTTCCCCAAACAGTTCACTGGAGCAAAAGTAAATGAGCAAAGTGTAGCACACGTTGCAACCAATAGCGAACTCACCAACTTGTAGGAATGCACAGCTTCAGTGACCAGCTACATCAGCAAATGCATTGGTGACATCACTGTCTCCAAGACCATCATCACACACTCCAACCAGAAGCCGTGGATGACCGCATAGGGGCATGCGCTGCTGAGGACGTGAGACTCCACCTTCAGAACAGGCAACAAGTTGGCCCTAAGAACAGCGAGGGCCAAACTGCCCCAGGCTATCAAAGAGGCAAAGCGCGCATGCACCCTGAGAACCCACAGCCACTTCAAGGACAGCGGTGACATGCGACGCTTGTGGCATGGCATCTAGGCCATCACCACCTGAAAGACAACCTCACCTGTCATTGACTGTGATGCCTCCCTTCCAGATGTGTTGGACAACTTCTACAATCAGTTTGAAGTTCAGAATGACGTGATGGCGAGGAAGACCACCCGCTGTCGAGGAAGACCACTCAACAGCCAGGTGCTGTGTCTAACCTCGGCTGATGTGAGGAAAACTATACACAGAGTTAACTCAGGGAAGGCTGCTCAGAGGATGTGTAGACCAGCTGGTGGATGTTCTCAGCGACATTTTCAACATCTCCCTGAACAGCGTACTTCAAGGCCACCACCATCGTCCCCATGCCAAAGAAGTCTTCCGTGTCCTGCCTCAACTACCATCCCACTGCACTCACACCCATCATCATGAAGTGCATCGAGAGGATTGAGAACAGTCTGGATCAGGAACAGCATCTCCAACACCACCACATTGAGCACTGGCGCCCTCAAGGGCTGTGTGCCTAGTCCACTGCTGTTCTGACTCACGGCTGTGTGCACAGCTCAAATCACATCAAGTTATCCGATGACAAAACTGTGGTGGGTTTCTTCAGCAAGAACGATGAGTCAGCATACAGAGAGGAGGTGCAGCTAAAGGACTGGTGTAGAGCCAACAACCTGTCTTTGAATGTGGACAAAACTAAAGAGATGGTTTTTGACTTCATGAGGGCATGGCGCGACTGCTCTCCACTGAACATCGACGGCTCATCTGTGGAGATTGTCAAGAACACCAAAATCCTTGGTGTTCACCTGGTCCCTCAACACCAGCTCCATAACCAGGAAAGCCCAGCAACATGCCTACTTTCTGCAAAGGCTGAGGAAAGCTTTTGCACATTTCTGTATTTACTACCTGGATTTTTTTGCAGTTACTGTAGTTATAAAAATACTGTATATAATTTTTGTTATTACTATACTCTATACCTGGCTGCTACCCAAATAACTGCTTTGTCCATATCTATAAGCTTATCTGCTGAATACTATGTCATAGTTGTTTTGTTTACATTCACAGCAATTTATAATATTGTTATTCTTTTGCACTACCTGTTATATCTGACACTTTCACACTAGAATTGTGTACTGGTCAGCACTGCACTGTCTCTTACTGTGCCTATTATCCTGTGCACTTGCACTTTATGTAAAAATGTGTGGTGTCATGTAGTTCTGTTTTGTTTTATGTAGCAGCATGGTCCTGGAAGAACATTGTTTTGTTTCACTGTGTACTGTAGTGACTGTATATGGTTGAAATGACAATAAAGCCACTTGACTTCACTTAACATGTTCGATAGGATACAGGATGCAACAACTAGGTCCAACTGATATTACCATATACATAAAGCAAAACAATATTAAAGGAGACTTATGAGAATATATATGTATACATAGATTTACACAACAGTGTAATAAAATGAAAAAAAAAAAATGCTTCCTAGTAAGCAGTGCAAAATAATGAGGTAATGCACTTTTTAAACCCTCTCCCAGAGGTCTGCTCAATTTGGGAGTCAGAGACTTCTATAAAAGCCTAAACAGCGGTCATGGTATTTAGGGTGGGATGAGAATGAGGTTCCTACACACATGGCTTTTATTCACTCAGGTGAGAGCAGCTGATCCTCCCTGCAGCTTTCTAGGGCTGCACAATCCTCCTCTACTCAGCAAAGATGGGGATCTCCTGATTGGTGGTATCTTTTCTCTCCACGTCAAATGGGAACAGACAACACATGTCTTTACATCTGAGCCCTGGCAACCAAAATGCAGAAGGTGAGGGGACATTAGGGGAATCTGAATTTTGGTAAATGGAATGATGACATTAGTTTAAGGTCTATTCATTTTAAGAAGATAAGAAACCTTTTTTTTAATTATTTGCATTACAGCACACCATATAAACTTATTACTGTATTAGTGCTTATGGGGTTGACTGGAAAGTAGTTTCTTTGTCCTGTAGTTTAAGCCTCCATGAATTTCAAAATGTACAAACAATGTTATTTGCCATTGAGGAAATCAACAACAGAACTGATATTCTTCCTGGGGTCAAATTGGGTTATAAAATTTATGATTCCTGTGGATCAGTAGAAATAACTACAAGAGCCTCCTTGTCCTTAGTTAATGAGAATGGAAAAAATACATCTGGAATGTCTTGCTCCAAACCTGATACAGTTCAAGCAATCATAGGTGAAACATACTCCAGTCCCACTATTGCCTTTGCCGCTACTATAGGACCTTTACACATACCTGTGGTAAGATGACTTTTTTTTCTGTGCAAAAACTACTTTGTTTTGAATTTTAAAAAAAATCTTATGGTTTTGATGGCAAATGAAGTAAAATAATCAAAGTTTAGTATAAATTATATTTGATTGAAATCTCTGTATTGCAGGTCAGTCACTTTGCAACATGTGCATGCCTAAGTGACAGGAAGAAATTCCCATCTTTCTTCAGAACTATTCCTAGTGATTACTACCAGAGCAGAGCTTTGGCTAAGTTGGTCAAGCATTTTGGCTGGACATGGGTAGGGGCCCTATGTAGTGATAATGACTATGGGAACAATGGCATAAATGAATTCATTATTGCAGCCAAAGAAGAGGGAATCTGTGTTGAGTACTCTAAAGCATTCTTCAGGACAGACTCCAGAGAAAAAATTCTGAAATTAGTTGAGATTATCAAAGCTTCAACCTCCAAAATTATTGTAGCATTTGTCTCATATGCTGACCTTGGGGTTCTTCTAAAGGAAATGGCCTTACAGAACTTGACTGGGTTTCAGTGGATTGGAAGTGAGTCCTGGATTACTGTGGACATAAACCCAGCTAATGCTCCATGGCAGCATCTTCTGATAGGATCCATGGGATTTTCTATGCCAAAAGCTCAAATCAAGGGCCTAGGGGAATTTCTGACCAAGCTTAATCCAGCTTCTGATGCAGCTATTTACAAAGAATTGTGGGAGACAATATTTGAATGTAAGCTTTCCACACAAGAAAATATTGAGATGAAAGAAATGTGCAAAGGTAATGAAAGTCTCAGACAAGTTCAAAACCTTTATACCGATGTTTCAGAATTACGAATCGCAAATAATGTGTACAAGGCTGTTTACGCTGTGGCTTATGCCCTGCATAACCTTTATAGCTGTTCAAAGAGGGACAGTGGGCAAGAAGGTTCTTTTGCATGTCCAAACATAACAGATAACAAACCATGGCAGGTAAGTGTAACAATATAGCCTCATGAAAAATATGTATTTATATTTATGACAGAAGAGTTTATAATGCTTTATTTAGGTATTCAATGAGTTGAAGAAACTCCGATTCACAACTACAGCTGGAGAGGATGTATACTTTGATGAGAATGGAGACCCAGCAGCTAGGTATGAACTGCTGAATTGGCAACAAGGTAACGATGGTAAAACAGTCTTTGTTGAAGTGGGCTTCTACGATGGCTCCTTGCAAACACACCTTCAGCTGTCATTTAACAACATCAGTATAGCCTGGGCCCACAACAAACCACAGGTAAATGACAATATCTGTATGAACAGATAATATGTACAATAAATGTATTAGAAAATTATCAATAATTATATACAATGAAAATGGTTTTCAGGTTCCAGTCTCAGTTTGCAGTCCAAGCTGTCCCCGGGGCACGAGGAAGGCTGTGCAGAAAGGAAGGCCAATCTGCTGCTTTGACTGTATACCTTGTGCAGAGGGGGAAATCAGTAATATAACAGGTATAATGAATGGTGGTTAGCTTCAATGATGCACACAAGATTCAAAGCGATTTAAAAGTTTTATTAGGTTAATAAACACAGTAGAATTACAAATGCCTAAACTGTTATTTGTTTCCTCTCTCTTTAAGATTCTATTACTTGTATCAAGTGCCCACCTGAACTGTGGTCTAATGACAGGAAGGATACCTGTGTATTCAAGCTGGTGGAGTTTCTGTCATTTGAGGAAATAATGGGGATCATTCTTGTATCATTTTCTTTGTTAGGAGTGTCTTTCACCATCTGCATTGCTGTAATTTTCTTTAAACACAAGGACACACCTATTGTTAGAGCAAATAATTCTGAACTAAGCTTCTTGCTGCTGTTCTCTCTGACTCTGTGTTTCCTCTGTTCACTAACCTTCATTGGTCAGCCTTCTGCATGGTCCTGTATGTTGCGCCACACAGCGTTTGGGACCACGTTCGTCCTCTGCATCTCCTGTGTTCTGGGGAAAACAGTAGTGGTGTTAATGGCCTTCAGGGCTACACTTCCAGGCAGTAATGTAATGAAATGGTTTGGGCCTCTACAGCAAAGGCTCAGTGTACTTGCTTTCACTCTTTTACAGGTCATTATTTGTGTACTTTGGTTAACAATATCTCCTCCCTTTCCCTACAAAAATATGAAGTACTACAAAGAAAAGATCATATTAGAATGTAATGTAGGCTCGGCTATAGGATTTTGGGCCGTGCTAGGTTACATCGGACTCTTGGCTGTGTTGTGTTTTATATTGGCTTTTCTGGCCCGCAAACTACCTGACAATTTCAATGAAGCCAAATTTATCACGTTTAGCATACTCATATTCTGTGCAGTTTGGATCACCTTCATTCCTGCTTATGTCAGCTCTCCTGGAAAATTCACTGTAGCTGTAGAAATATTTGCCATTTTAACATCAAGCTTTGGTTTACTATTCTGCATATTTGTTCCAAAGTGTTATATAATCATACTGAAGCCAGAGAAGAACACTAAGAAGCAAATCATGGGAAAACCACCTGTTAAATGATTGAACTGTGTAGATAGCCACTATTAAATTGTTTAACTTATGTACCTTATTTAAAGGGCATGTGCTAGTTTAAATGAAAACCTTTAAAATGGATTTGCATAGTAAATAAACTGCTATCTATTCTCTGACTTTGCAATACCATTTGCCTATGGTTAGTGCATTAAGTATGATTACATAACCAATTTGTGTCTCTTTTGAGAGTTTTTCCCACAAAATTTTCTCTTTCCTTAAATTATGTTTGTCCCCAGGTTAAGCCATAAAGAGACCCTGCTTGTTTAGACCATAATCTTAGCAATAGAGGGAAAAAAAAGTTCTCAAACCACACATTACATGTGTATTTCCATACAGCATAAGTACATTGTCAAAAGCCTATCATCAATCAGTTGTACCCACGCAGGGGAGTGGACCAATTTTATAACCTTTTGGTTTAACCTTGCTGCATGGAAAGCTAATTTCATCTGTGGCAAATTCAGCAACTTGGCCCTGTCCAAAATCACTGTAATCTAACACATTACACATTCATATATTCCATCAAATTATTATACTGATAAGGTAAATTTAAAATATCCAAAATCATTTTTTTACCATTTTAATTCATATAATAATAAGTAAGAAAAACAGCAAATAAAATATTGCTTCACTGTTGTTTTCTGTTTGCCTGTGTACATGTCTTCATAAAAAAAATCCCCACTCAAACTAAAGCACTGTTTGAGCTGCTCAAGCACTGTGACCAGGTTGTAATTAAGGAATATAATTAACAAATATGATTAACAAATAAATAGCTGTTACAACCCCAATTAGTCTAGGGGTATGTGGGGAATAACACTTATTTGATTATTAAAGAAATATCAGTTGTGTGTGTGTGTAGTCAGGGACCAGGTGATTTATTTATCTATATACAAGGGGAAGTGTGTGTGTGGTGACAAGTGATACTATTTACAAATTATTTACAGTAAAAAGTAACAAGACACCAAAATGGGAACAGGGACATGAGCGGCACCAAAGCAAAGAAATGAACAAAACAAAACAAGTCTAACTAGTTCCAAGCCCTCTAACCTAACTATAACAAAAGATAGCAAAATAAGTCTTCAGCGTCCAGGACACGCTAACTAACCTACTCTATCTATCCAAACAAACGTACAGAGGGTGGTGCTCGATCCTAACCTAATGTGTCTAATACAGAAAACGGAATTCCTATGTGCTGTACAATGTATGTCACGTGACTTACTTACCTGTCCACTTTTCCCCAACACTAACAAAGTCACACACCAGCATAACGAACACTAAGATTAACTACACAAAACAAGTGACTAAAACAAAGAGGGGGAAACACGGACCAAATGACATACAAGAACAAAAAAACACAGTAAGGCAGTGTAACTAGAATAAAGACAACAGAGGTACAACTGGGTTTTGTGTTAACAGCCAGAACAACTCCTCATGAACGAATGGCTGTGGTTTTTTAAATAGGCGGGGTCAGAGGTTGATTGGTGGTCACTGCAGATGACATCACCGCTGATCAGCTTGAGCTAATCAAGACGGACAGGAACAGTATCCAATGAGGCAGTGCTGCAGAGAGAGAGAGAAAGAGAGGGAGGGCGAGAGAAAGGGGAGAGAACAAAACACAAAAACACGCAAACATACCCCAGAACATAACACACCACCCCATAAGAACAAACACTTGTTTGTTTTAAAGAAACACACACAGCTGAACCAATTACGGCCACTAAGCTCTGGATAGCGCATCTGCCACAACATTCTCTGCACATGACTTATGCTTAATTTCTAAGGTGTAATTTTGAGTAGCTAGAGACCAGCGCATTAAGCGCTGATTCTGATTATACATGCGGGATGGATTATGATCAGTGAACACCGTGATAGGCAGAGTTGAGGAACCAACATAAACTTCAAAATGTTGTAACACAAGTAACAAGTAAGTGCTAATGCCTCTTTTTCTATTGTTGAGTAATTGACCTGATGTTCATTGAACTTGCGGGAGAAATAGCAGATAGGATGATCAATGCCCCGCTCATCCTCGTGGAGGAGAACCGCGCCTGCACCAACAGCACTGGCATCAACTTCCAGCTTAAAAGGTAATGCAAAATTAGGTGCAGCAAGGACAGGTGCATTACATAACAAACACCTAACAGTTTCAAAGGCGTATTGACATTCTTTTGACCAGGTGAAGGATTTTGTTGGACTAAGCAGACTGGTAAGGGGATGAACAACGGTGGAGAAATTTTTGCAGAAACTGCGGTAATACCCAGCCATGCCCAGGAACCTGTGCAGCTCACGCCGCGTGGTTGGAGTGGGGAACTGGGCAATGGCTGTAACTTTCACCTCGATAGGGCGCACTTGACCATGCCCAACCTCCTTACCGAGGTATGTAACAGTAGCTTGTCCAAACTCACACTTGGCTAGATTAAGAGTTAGGGAGGCTTCTGCAAGGCGTTCAAAAACAGGATGGACTCTGACCACTCTGATGAGTAAATCACCAAATCGTCCAGGTACGCATGACAATTAGGAACTCCTGCCAACACCAAATTAACAAGCCTCTGAAAAGTTGCAGGTGTCTTCCACAGTCCAAAAGCCATAATATTATATTGTAGGAAGCTATCAGGAGTTACAAATGCGGAGATATCAGATGGAGGTGGGGTAAGAGGAACGTGCCAGTATCATTTTAACAAATCTAGTTTGCTCGCGAAGCGAGCAGAACCTAAAGTATCTATACAGTCCTCCATGCGAGGCAACAGATAACAGTCAGGTACTGTTACAGCATTTACTTTACAGTAATCAGTACAGAACCTAAATGTTCCATCAGGTTTGGGTACTAACAAGCATGATGAACTCCAGGGACTGCAACTAGGCTCAGCAAGACCATTTTCCAGTAAGTAATCCACTTCTTTTTTCATCACAGACCTTTTTGTCATATTAATTCGGTAAGGATGTTGTTTAATGGGAGTTGCATTACCAACATTAATATCATGCTGTAAGACTGTAGTTTGTGTAGGGATGTCAGCAAAGAGTGATGGAAAATCACGGATTAACTGTACATTTTCATTCTTTTGCATTTCTGTTAAATGACACATAATCCAAGATGTTAGTTTTACGATCTGTCTCATTTGGCATCATGTTCTCTTTTAGAACCTTTAAAGGCCCTCTAACCGTGTGACCAAATACGAGCTCCACAGGATTAAAACCGAGACTTTCCTGTACTGTCTCTCGGGCAGCAAATAAAACTAAGGGAAGTCCCTCGTCCCAATCTTTATTTGTGTCACAACAGTATTTCTGGAGCATAGACTTAAGTGTCTGGTGAAACCTTTCCAACGCGCCCTGGCTTTCGGGGTGATACGCTCTGGCAACTTGGTGAGTAATATCAAGAGTTTTCAAAACATGTGTAAAGATTTTGAATAGAAATTTCTACCCTGATCAGTCTGTACAATGTTCCGTAAGCAAAAAGTAGAAAAGAATTTTATTAGTGCTCTAACGATGACAGGTGCAGTAATCTTACGCGGGGGAACTGCCTCAGGAAATTGGGTGGCAACACACATCATTGTGAGAAGAAATTGGTTTCCCGATTTTGTTTTAGGCAGTGGGCCCACACAGTCCACGATAATGTGCTCAAAGAGCTCACCAATAACGGGAATGGGAGAGAGGGGAGCAGGTGGAATCACCTGATTTGGCTGTCCCACATACTGACAGGTATGACAGGAACGACAAAAGTGAGCTACATCTTTCTTTAACCCAGGCCAAAAGAAATGTCTAGGTATTTATTGTATGTTTTAGTGATGCCTAAATGACCAGACAACTCGTGATCATGAGCTAACCTTAAGACATGTTGGCGGTAAGGAGTAGGAGCAACAATCTGACACACACCATCCCAATCTTTGTCCGTAGCAGTAGTAGGGAACCATTTACTCATCAGTAAACTGTTATCAACAACATAAGTAACATTCGTCTCTTTAAAGTTATCAGCAGTAGCAAAGCACTTAGTAAGAGTTTGATCCTCTTTCTGTGAAGTGATAATTTGTTCTCGTATCACTGGCCAGTTCAGTGTTTCCACAACTGAATCCGCACACACTGACTTTTTACTACCCTGCCTTTCAGGGTAAACAGTTTCTGGAGGTGCATCACGCGTCAGAATTGGGGCAATAAATGAATCAGCCAAGGTGACTACATCCCCCGTTTTGCGTGACTGCTACACTGGAGCCACAGAATGTCTTATCGGACATAGGCAACACATTAGCAACAATAAACGACTGTGGAGCACCTGTATCTCGAAGCAGTTGTATTTCTTTCTGATCCTTAGGGTTGCCAGTTAACGAAATTAACCCCTTCAGCAAAAATGGGCTATAACTAGGATCGGGCATATCACATACAGGTAATGTTCTAATAGGATCAACAAGAGTACTAACAAACCCAACACTTTTAGGCTGTTGTTGCTGTTTGCGTTTTAGCGCAACACAGTCAGCAATTATATGTCCCTGCTTATGACAGTAAAAGCATTCCCATACCTGTCTAGGATGCAGGGAGGCAGATTTTGAGGTTGGGGACTGGGACTGGGCAGCTGAGTTATTTTCAGTACGTGCTGAAGAGAAAACATTTTTGTGCATTAGCACAAACCCGTCCGCCAATACTGCGGCTTGAGAGAGAGACGTTTCCTTCTGTTTGTTCAGGTAAACCACCACACGTTCTGGCAAGCAATTTTTAAATTCCTCCAACAAGATTAATTCACATAGTGAACTGAAATCATTAACCTTGCTAGCAACACAGAACCTTATTAAAAAAAGGTTTCCCTAAACTGAGGCACTAAAGCAATATGTTTGCTCACGTGCAAGGTAGGGGAGGACGAATCGACACCCGGGGAAACATTTTGAGAGAATTTGGTGTGGGACTCGGTTGCGCAGCCGAGCTGGCGGCAACCTTCAGCGATTGCAGCTCGAGCTGTCGCAACTTTATCTGCGTATCGGCCTCTATTTTCAATCTGCGTATTTCCAAACGCAGATCTAATTCAGCCTGCCGTGCTTGGGCTTTTTCTTGTGCATCTAGCTGTAAGCGAGCCAGGCGGACCTTCAGTTGTGCCTCTTCTAGGGACCCAGCAGAAGCGGGAAAGAATGGTCCAAAGGGTGACAAGCCGACTTTGTCGTTGGACTCCTCCTCGGCCTCAGCTGCAGCCAGATCCTCCCCCCTGTTCAGCACATTCCCAGTGGCAGAAGGCCAGGCATCAGCACCAAGAGTGTGCATCTCTCCATCAGTCTCCTCATCAACTGTACTAGACAATGCAAGCACATTTAACTGAACCAAATGTTACTGTAATACTGTATGCTTGATTTCTTTTTTAAGGGCTTGCTTAACAACGGGGATTTTATAATGTGCCGCTATTGCAAACAATTCATCCTTCCTGCACTTGTCAAGCTGCTCTGTGGTGGGAATTTTAATAAATGTCTCTAAATCAAACAAAGCCATTTTTTTCCCCAAGTCTACACACGTAAACACAATCCACCGCACAACCGCCACTACAACTAACCGGTATAATGCAACACTACGACCAATACTACTCTAGGCCGAACAGCAAAGTCGATGGCATCAACACACACAAATATTATTAATAATCACAGGAAAAGGTTTTTATGATCCCGGACGAGCCCCCAAATAAATGTTACAACCCCAATTAGTCTAGGCATTTGTGAGGAATAACACTTATTTGATTATTAAAAAAATATCAGTTTTGTGTGTGTGTGTGTGTGTGTAGTCAGGGACCATCAACAAGTAGTGCAAATCAACCAGGTGATTTATTTATCTATATACAAGGGGAAGTGTGTGTGGTGCCAAGTGATAGTGATAGTATTTACAAATTATTTACAGTAACAAGTAACAAGACACCAAAAGGGGGAAAGGGACGTGAGCGGCACCAAAGCAAAGAAATGAACAAAACAAGTCTAACTAGTTCCAAGCCCTCTAACCTAACTATAACAAAAGATAGCAAAATAAGTCTTCAGCGTCCAGGACACGCTAACTAACCTACTCTATCTATCCAAACAAATGTACAGAGGGTGGTGCTCGATCATAACCTAATGTGTCTAATACAGAAAACGGAATTCCTATGTGCTGTACAATTTATGTCACGTGACTTACTTACCTGTCCACTTTTCCCCAACACTAACAAAGTCACACACCAGCATAACGAACACTAAGTTGAACTACACAAAACAAGTGACTAAAACAAAGCGGGGGAAACATGGATCAAATGACATACAAGAACAAAAAAACACTAGAATAAAGTAACTAGAATAAAGACAACAGAGGTACAACTGGGTTTTGTGTTAACAGCCAGAACAACTCCTCATGAACGAATGGCTGTGGTTTTTAAATAGGCGGGGTCAGAGGGTGATTGTTGGTCACGGCAAATGACATCACCGCTGATCAGCTTGAGCTAATCAAGACGGACAGGAACGTTATCCAATGAGGCAGTGCTGCAGAGAGAAAGAGAAAGAGAGGGAGGGCGAGAGAAAGGGGAGAGAACAAAACACAAAAACACGTGAACATACCCCAGAACGTAACAATTAACAATAGCATTGTCACATTTGTTATTGCAGTGCATAAGAAAGGGTCCTGGAAGAAGTGCTACTGGCAGAGAGTTACAGGACCGCAGTAGATTGGCACTGAAGCCACTCTAGCATGTAACTATGCAGCATGCCACCCGCATCTTATACTTAGAGTCCTCAAAATCTAAAGATCAAATACATAATAGCATTTGAAACTGTTCTTAATTAGCAAATGTGATCACCCTGCAAAATGATAAATGATGGACCACAAAAACATGGTCATCATCTGCTACTATGATGCAGTCTGCCATAAAGTCTTGTTTACAGTGCCACTTTCAGTTTGGACCTGTTACCAAGTGGATGTTTAACACATACAGTAGGTCACTTATGTTTTCACAAATCCACACAGCAAATATGGGAAAAATTCACATTACAGATAATAATAATAATAATAATAATAATCATAATAATCATAATAATAATAATAATAATAATAATAATAATAACAATAATAATTCAATTTTATTTCTATAGTGGCAAGGAAAAACTCCCTGAGACAATATGAGGAAGAAACTTTGAGAGGAACCATACTCAAAAGGGAACCCATCCTCATCTGGGTGACACTGGATAGTGCAATTATAAATAATTCCCTTCTAAACTGTATACTACAAAAACTGCACTTGTGTAACCAAAGAATTCATTATAGTTTACACATGAAGTCTATTTTGTTGAAGTTAGCATGTGTAGCTCAACAGCAAGAGAGACAGAGAAAGAGAGGGAGAGATTATTAGATATGCATATTGTCCCATAATGGTTAAGGACAATGTACTTTGTGTGCAGAATGCAAGCAGGAACTCCGGCAAAACTAGCTATCACAGCATAAATAAAAGGGAGAGCCAGAAGGGAACAGACATGAGGGCACCCAGGGACATAAAGACCAAAAGTTTCCTCAGGTACTGCGGTGCAAGAACATTCAGGGCTTTGTAGGTCAATTGTAGTATTTTATAATCAGTGCAAAATTTGATTGGGAGCCGATGCAGGGTTAATAAGATAGGGGCAATGTGGTGTGGTCATATCTTCTGGTTCAAGTAAGAACTTTTGCTGCTGCATTCTGGAGTAACTGCAGATTGTTTATGCACCTACTGGAACATCCAGACAGTAAGGCATTACAATAATCCAATCTAGAGGAAACAAAAGCATGAACTAGTTTTTCTGCATTGTGGAGTGACATAATATTTCTTATCTGGGTGAAGTTTCTGAGATAAGAGCTATAATGTCACTACACGATGCAGAGAAACTATTTCATGCTTTTCTGCATCATATAGTGACATTATATTCCTTATATTAGCAATATTTCTGAGATGAAAGAAGGCTATCCTAGGAATATTATCTACATGAGCTTCAAATGAAAGACTGGAGTCAATAATCACACCAAGGTCTTTTACTGCTGCACATGATGAAACAGAAAGGCCATCCCGAGATACAATGCAATCAGAAAGCTTACTTCTAGCTGCATGTGGTCCTAGTAAAAGTACGTCTGTCTTGTCAGAATTAAGTAGAAAGAAGTTAATAAGTATCCAGTGTTTAAAGTTCCTTACACATTCCTCAACTTTATTAAGCTGGTGTCTCTCATCTGGCTTTGCTGAAACATACAACTGTGTGTCATCAGCATAACAGTGGAAGCTAATACAATGTTTATGAAAAATTTTTCCCAGAGGTAGAAAATGTAAAGAAAAAAGCAGTGGGCCTAAAACAGAACCTTGAGGAACACCAAACTTTACCTTAGTATGCACAGAGAAGTCAACATTTAGATCTACAAACTGATAAAGATCAGTCAAGACCTGAGCCAGAAGAGGGCTGTTCCCTTAACACCAACAACATTTTCTAGTCTATCAAGGAGAATAGTATGAGCAATGGTAAATAGCTGCACTAGTTGCAACACAAGCAAGGAGACACAACCCTGATCAGAGACCACCACTAGGTCATTTACCACTTTAACCAGCACTGTCTCTGTCCTATAATGACAGACTTGGAGATAAAGGGGAGATTTGATATTTGTCTATAGTTGGACAACTGACAGGCGGTGAGGTCAGGTTTTTTATTCAGGGGTTTGGTAACTGTTAGTTTAAAAGATTTAGGTAAATAGCCAAAGCTAAGCAAAGAATTGATTATTTTCAGAAGATTTTTGATTGCTTCTGGAATTACGTGTTTGAAGAAACATGTAGGTAAGGGATCTAGTATACGAGTTGATGATTTTGTTGAGGAAATTAGTGAAATTATTTTGGTCTCTCGAAGGGGAGTAAAACATTCTAATAGCCGATCTGTTATAGTTATATTATTATCTACAGAGTTAGTTATCAAATTGTCTGGTTTTAAATTTATAGTATGAATTTTTTGCATGATACTTTCAATAAAAAAAATTCATGTAGTCATCGCTGCTACATATTGATGGTGTACATGTTTATGTGGTGGTCTTATTCCTAGTTAATTTTGCTACAGTATTAAATAAGAAACTAGAATTTTTTTGTTATCTTCTATTAGGGTAGAGAGATATGTTGATTTAGCAGCACTACGAGCTTTATAGCTCTATAGCTTTATAGCTCAGGAGGGTCTCCTTCCATGCTATTTGAAATACTACCAAATTAGTTTGACACCATTTACGTTCTAATCTTCGAGTTGTCTGTTCTAAGGTGCTTGTGTGATCTTTATACCAGGGTACTATTTTTTTCTCTCTAATTATTTTTTTGTTTAAGTGGAGCTATATTATCTAGTTTGTAGCGAAATATTGATTCTAAGCATTCAATCAGCTGATCAAGTTCTGTGGGGTTGTGGGAATGTGACCGTAGAAAAGGCCGGAGACACTGCTTGCATTACGACAGGAGATTTATTGTCTCAAAATCATAGCATAAACACTCAATAAACCACCAGCTATGACCCTCCTCACGGAGGTGTTTCAGCCAAAACAAAAAAACCTCAATCAGGCAAGAGGATCCCTTTATAGCGAATGGTTTAAAACAATATAAACACAAAGGGGAAACAAAAATTATATACATAAGCATTTTAGTGTTAAATGTCCATTCATGTGTTTAAATCATTTTAACATCAATATTACTCAAAAACAAACACAAAATTTATATTAGCCAACACATTTTCATAAACCATATTCAATGTTTATATTCATAGTAAATATAATGAACCAATAAAGAATGATGGACCCCCCCAAACCCACATTAAGTAGACTAAGCCTACACTACCCATAATCCTCTTAGGGTAGTATAAAATGGGGAACAGGAAGGCCACGTATCTCTTAAACCCCACCCCCGGAACCATGCTGCAGCCATGAGCCCAGAGAACAAAAGGTGAGAGAATGAATCCATCAAAATGCTAAATAAAGTTAATTAAGAAAACTCTTTTGGTGTCTTGTGTCTACTCTAATGTGCACCTTAGACCAGGGAAAGTAACCAAAATATTTTCAGACCACAAAACAAAATGAAAAACACAAATGTATACAAATAATATAACAAACAAACAAACAAAACTGATTTGAGACAGCTTATGACATTATCACAGGGGTAAGACGGTGATCCAATCATAGTTGATAACTCTGGGAGATTACTGATGAAATTCTGTGCAGTAGTTGACGTGAAGTGCATATGTTATGACTAAGAAACATTTTAAACGAGATAAGGTAATAATCTGAGATAGCTTCAGACTGCAGAAATGTGACTATATTTTCTATATGTAATCCGAATGTTAGTATTAGATCAAGAGTGTGACCACCATTATGAGTGGGTCCTATTACATTCTGATTAACCCCTACTGAATCTAGAAGAGACATAACCGCTGTTCTGAGAGGGTCTTCCACAATATTAAAATGAATATTAATATCTCCAACAATTAATGCTTTGTCTAAAGAAACAACTAGGTTAGAGATGAAATCCACGAATTCACAAAAGAATTCAGAATATAGCCCAGGGGTCTGTAAATAACAATTAGTGGAATTGATTGGGTAGACTTATTTTTTCTGGCTACATATGTTATGGTAGTATGAGAACTTCAAACATGATGAATTTCTGACTAGGATTTTGTGTGATGCCTAGATTATCATTATAAATAACTGTGACACCTCCTCCTCTGCCAATTAGAGGAGGCTAATGTACATAACTATATCCTGAAGGACTAGCTTCATTTAATGCTACATACTGATTTGGTTTAATCCACATTTCTGTTAAACACAGTACATTAAACTGCTGATCTGTAATAGTTTCAGTAAAAATAAGCTTTAGATGTAAGAGATCTAATATTTAACGGTCCTAGCTTCAGATAAAAGGTGCTAGCTGTGCATTCAGTATGATTTAATTTTATGTTAATTAAGTTACTAAAACAAACTTTCTGAGTATTTCTACATGTTTGTTTAGCTCGGGGAACAGACACAGTCTCAGTATAGTGGAACCTGAGTGACGACTCAGTGCAGCCAGCAGATGGTCAGTTTAGCCTGCTTGTCTGCTCCCTGGGCTTGGCTCTGGATTTTCACCAATTAACTAGGCCTGTTCTGAAACTATGTGCTATGCTGCAAGAAATGAGAGCAGCACCTTTCTGAGTGAGATAAGTACCAGCCTGCCCTAACAGGCCAGCCTTGCCCTCAAAACTGCGCCAATTATCTATATAGCCCACATTGTTTTTGGAGCACCCCCTGGACTTCCAGGAGTTCACTGACCATAACCTGCTATAAGCTACATAGCCATGCCACATTGAGATGGGGCCAGAGCATATTACTGCATCAGACATTGCCTTTGCTAATTTACAAACCTCTACAATGTTACTGAGCGGGTGCCTCCTTGAGGACAGCAAACGTGTTAGACATGTGAAGCGCAGACCAGTGGTGCTCCTAGCGAACCTTAGAGTTAGCTTTGGCTTCGTGATTATGTCACCGAGCCGTCGCCCATTTGCCCTGCTGTGAGGGCTCTAATGCCGGAGTTGGGGGATTGCTAACTCCACCTAAGGCAGACTTTAGTTGAAGATTTGTTGGAATTATGTTAGACGGATCTGGCGTGGACGGCCTCCACTTGCTGTCTTTACACAAAAAACAAAAGCATTCTTTGAAAATGTGGTAGAGGGAAAAGTCAAATATACAACAAATGAAACCAATAGCGCAAAATTATCAGTGAAAAAGAAAAAATATATATAATTTACATGCCAACACAGGCAAGAAACTCCTGGCAAACAGAATGCCATTGTTATTCAAAGTCCATTCTGGAAGTTGCAAGATGAATGCAGCAGGGAGCATCTGTTCTGGTTGTCTCTTTTCTAAATAATGTGATAAAGCCTCTAAACCCTCATTATGATCAGTGTTAGTATACAGTTATTCAACATCAGTGGTTACTAAAATGATAATCCGATGTTCTTTGTCTCTTCATTTTTATTTAATACATATCTATATGTCTTGAATAAAAGAGCTTAGTTCTGCAACAAATGGCTTGATGGAAAAATCAACAAATTTAGATGCTGGTTCTGTAACTGACTCATTTCCACTGATTATTTGTCTTCCTGGTGGGTTCCCTACATTCTTGTATATTTTGGAAACCACGTAAAAAGAAGAGATTATCGGGCTTTTACACAATAGAAAATCATGTTGTTCTTGCAAAATCCATTATTCATTCTTTGCATGTAGAAGCATTTCTGTAAGTTATTCTGTAAATTCTGTAATCTTCATTTGTTCTATTGGGCTAGACGATAAAGGCTGATAGTACTCATGGTTGTCCATGCTGTTGCATGGCCTCTGTGAGGTACTGGTCTCTGCCCCAAACTACCACTGCTCCTCTTTTATCGGCTCTTTAATTATGATGTTTTCATTAGGTGAAAGCCATTTTAACACCTTTTCCTCTTTTGACAAATTATAATCCATTTTCCTCAGAGATGCGAAAAGTTTGTCCACTTCATATGTCATTTTTTTAGAGAACGTATTCAAAGTGTGATTGAATATGTTTGGACTTGGGCAGAATTGTGTCCTTGTTGTATCTAGCTGAGCAAGGGAGCAAGAAGCTGCTTGACTGGAATTAGTATGATACCAAACTTTCACCTGGAGATTACAATAAAACTTAAATAAATCAACCTTTGTTTGAAACTTATTAGCTGTATTTGGGGGGCTTTACAGACTTGAGTGTTCATGTGGTTGGAAGAACAAAGCGCAAACTGAGTGAAAGATTGGCCGAACATAAACATCCTATAAGAAATGGCAACCCACAATATCCATGGGTCTACATTATAAAGAGGCTGACCACAGCAGTTGCAATACGTTAAAAATATCAGGTATAGACCATATAGCAAACTTCATAAGAGGTGGAAACAGATTAAAAAGGCTCTTACAAAGAGAATCTTTTTGGATACGTACATTGAAACCAGCACTATACCTTGGTTTAAATGGGGAACTGGACTTCTCCCCTTTTCTGTAATTGTCTCTGATCTAGTCATCTGGGTACTTTGCCTAACATCACACGCAGGCTTTTTCTATATGTATTGAAAACTGAAATATTAAGATGTTTTATATATTCTTTTGGTTGATAGTTCATTATTGTTTTATCCTGATAGTATGTTTATATTATATAAGTCCAGTTCCCCAGGTTTTTTTCCCCAATATGGTTTGAAAACATGGTCTGTCGTGTGACTTCACCTGTCCACATTAATCATGTGACTACTCACCTGTCCATATTGATCATGTGATTACTTGTTAACATCTAGAAGAAACAGCCCCCATTTTAACTTTCCCTGTGAAGGCCTTAATAGCAGAAATGTGTAGGCATGTTTTTTAAATGTAATTATGACTGAATAGCCATGAGATATTAAAGGATTTTTAATTTTTTTTACCCTCATGAGAGCTGCAGATTTCTTCAACAATATTCAACTAGTAGGATCCCCAAACTGAAGAGCACCAGAGGGACATCTTTCTATATCCAGTAAGCACTCTATGTAAACTGTTTTTGACTGAGACTCCAGGAACTTTTGTACAAGAACGGAGGAAGGGGGCAGAGCATCTGTTTGGCAATGCATGTGGGAACCTTTCTTTGATATGTTGTTGTGGTGGTCAGTTGGCTGCTGCTAAATTGTATTGTTTCGCCTTATGCAAAAGATAAAATGCATTTATACTGACATATTGACAAAGGCCAGTGTGCTAAAAGGTTTGGGGGCTGATAGAAGAACAAACATGTGTACCACGGTGACTGTGTCAATAGGACGACCTGGTCTGGTGTAGTCCAGACCTATTTTTGGCTTTAGAAAGGTTATCAGTGGCAGCTGCATCATTCATTGTTGAGCTATTCACTAGTGCTGTTGAGGGCCCTGAGCAATGAGTTGAATGGTGACATGAATTTACAAAATCTATTTATGATAGTTAATTATGGAATATTCTGGTAGATTGATGAAAATTTATTCATTTAATCGATTTGAAGGTAAGACAAAACAAAATGAGGTTAGGTAGGAATGGTTGTAGTGCATACATTGTATGTGTAAGATACAGGAAGCAATAACTAGTTAATAATAATAATAATAATAATAATAATAATCCAGTTGATAATGACATGTACATAAACCAAGGCACCATTAAAAGAGACTTATTATCAGAATTTAGATTTGTACATCGATTTACACAACAGCGTAATAAAATAAAAAAATGTGTCCCTCCTTGTAAGCAGTGCAAAATAATGAGCTAATGCACTTTTTAAACCCACTCCCAGAGGTCTGCTCAATTTGGGAGTCAAAGGGTTATATAAATGGCTAAACAGCTATCATGGTATTTAAGGAGGGATGAGAATGAGGTTTCTGCATACATGGCTTTTATTCACTCAGGTGAGAGCAGGTGATCCTCCCTGCAGCTTACTAGGGCTGCCCAATTCTCCTCAACTCAGCAAAGATGGGGATGTACTGATTGGTGGTATCTTTCCCTTCCATGTCAGATGGGACCAGACAACACATGTCTTCACATCTGAGCCCTGGCAACCAAAATGCAGAAGGTGAGGGCACATTAGGGGAATTTTAATTTGGTTGAATTTGGCAAGTGGAATTATAATAATGGTTTAGGAGCTATTCATTTTAAGAAGATCAGAAAAAAATGTTAAACTATTAGCATTAAACCATTTACAAACCTGTTCCTGTATTAGTACTTATGAGGTTCACTGAAAAGATATGTAGTTTTCTTTTTTGTTCCTGTAGTTTAAGCCTCCGTGAATTTCAAAATGCACAAACAATGTTATTTGCCATTGAGGAAATCAACAACAGAACCGATATTCTTCCTGGGGTCAAATTGGGTTATAAAATCTTTGATTCCTGTGAATCAGTAGAAATAACCATAAGAGCTTCCTTGTCCTTAATTAATGAGAATGGAAAAAATACATCTGGAATGTCTTGCTCCAAACCTGAAACAGTTCAAGCAATCATAGGACAAACATCTTCCAGCCCCACTATTGCCATTGCTACTACTGTAGGACCATTGAAAATACCCGTGGTAAGATTTTTTCATTTATGTGTAAAAATAATTTGTTCTGAATGAAAATATTCATGCTATTGATGGTGAATCATGAACATACCTAATATTGAAAGACATGTACAAAGTAAATTACATGCTGTTGAAATCTCTGTATTGCAGGTCAGTCACTTTGCAACATGTGCATGCCTAAGTGACAGGAAGAAATTCCCATCTTTCTTCAGAACTGTTCCCAGTGACTACTACCAGAGCAGAGCTTTGGCTAAGTTGGTCAGGCATTTTGGCTGGACATGGGTGGGGGCCCTATGCAGTGATAATGACTATGGGAACAATGGCATAAATGACTTCATCATTGCAGCCAAAGAAGAGGGAATCTGTGTTGAGTATTCCAAAGCATTCTTTAGGACAGATCCTAGAGAAAAAATTCTAAAAGTAGTTGAGATTATCAAAGCTTCAACCTCCAAAGTTATTGTAGCTTTTGTCTCATATTCTGACCTTGGGGTTCTTCTAAAGGAAATGGCCTTACAGAACTTGACTGGGTTTCAGTGGATTGGAAGTGAGTCCTGGATCTCTTCTATAAACCCAGCTATTGTGCAATGGCAGCACCTTCTGATAGGATCCATGGGTTTTGCTATGCCAAAAGCTCAAATCAAGGGCCTATGGGAATTTCTAACCAAACTAAATCCAGCTTCTGATGCAGCGATTTACAAAGAATTGTGGGAGACAATATTTGATTGTAAGCTTCCCACACAAGAAAACATTGAGATGAAAGAAATGTGCAAAGGTAATGAAAGTCTGAGTCAAGTTCAAAATCTTTATACAGATGTTTCAGAATTACGAATCGCAAATAATGTTTACAAGGCAGTGTACGCTGTGGCTTATGCCCTGCATAACATATATAGCTGTTCAAAGTTGGAGAGTGGACAAGAAGGTTCCTTTGCATGTGCAAACATAACAGATAACAAACCATGGCAGGTAAGTGTAACAATATAGCCTCATGAAAAACATGTACTTGTATTTGTCACTGAAGAGTTTAAAATGCTTTATCTAGGTAGTCAATGAGTTGAAGAAACTCCATTTCACCTCTACAACTGGAGAGGATGTATACTTTGATAAGAATGGAGACCCAGCAGCAAGGTATGAACTACTGAATTGGCAACAAGGCACAGATGGTAAAATAGTGTTTGTTAAAGTTGGCTTCTATGATGGCTCCTTGCAAACACACCTTCAGCTGTCATTTAACAACATCAGCATAGTCTGGGCCCACAATAAACCACAGGTAAATGACAATATCTATATGAACAGATACTATGTACAATAAATGTATTAGAAAATTAATTACATACAATAAAATGATTTTCAGGTGCCGGTCTCTGTGTGTAGTCCAAGTTGTCCCCCGGGCACCAGGAGGGCTGTGCAGAAAGGAAGGCCAATCTGCTGCTTTGACTGTCTACCTTGCGCAGAGGGGGAAATCAGTAATATAACAGGTGTAATGAATAGTGGCTAGGTTCAATAATGCAAAGAAACCCAGAAAGATTTCAAAGTTTGATTAGGTTAATAAATACAATAGAATTGCAATGGCCTAAATTCATATTCATGTTCTCTTCCTTTAGATTCTATAAGTTGCATCAAGTGCCCACCTGAACTGTGGTCTAATGACAAGAAAGACAGATGTATCTTAAAGTTGGTGGAGTTCCTGTCATTTGTGGAAATAATGGGAATCATTCTTGTATCATTTTCTTTGTTAGGAGTGTCTTTCACCATCTGCATCGCTGTAATTTTCTTTAAACACAAGGAAACCCCAATTGTTAGAGCAAATAATTCTGAACTGAGCTTCTTGTTGCTCTTCTCACTTACTCTGTGTTTCCTCTGTTCACTTACATTCATTGGTCAGCCCTCTGCATGGTCCTGTATGTTGCGCCACACAGCGTTTGGGACCACATTTGTCCTCTGCATTTCCTGTGTTCTGGGAAAAACAGTAGTGGTGTTAATGGCCTTCAGGGCTACACTTCCAGGGAGTAATGTAATGAAATGGTTTGGG
Organism: Pangasianodon hypophthalmus; assembly: GCF_027358585.1. NCBI lineage: Eukaryota > Metazoa > Chordata > Actinopteri > Siluriformes > Pangasiidae > Pangasianodon > Pangasianodon hypophthalmus. Next base: position 3,983,111 of record NC_069715.1, on the reverse strand, counting down.
CCTCTACAGCAGAGACTCAGTGTACTTGCTTTCACTCTTGTACAGGTCATTATTTGTGTACTTTGGTTAACAATATCCCCTCCTTTTCCCTACAAAAATATGAAGTATTACAAGGAAAAGATCATATTAGAATGTAATGTAGGTTCTGCTATAGGATTTTGGGCCGTCCTGGGTTATATAGGACTCCTGGCTGTTTTGTGTTTTATTTTGGCTTTTCTGGCCCGCAAACTGCCTGACAATTTCAATGAAGCCAAATTCATCACATTCAGCATACTCATATTCTGTGCAGTTTGGATCACCTTCATTCCTGCTTATGTCAGCTCTCCTGGAAAATTTACTGTAGCTGTAGAGATATTTGCCATTTTAACATCAAGCTTTGGTTTACTATTCTGCATATTTGTTCCAAAGTGTTATATAATCATCCTGAAACCAGATAAGAACACTAAGAAGCAAATGATGAGTAAAGGACCTGCTAAATGATTTAGCTGTCTAGTAATTTCCTATTAATATGCTCTGTTTAAATTATGTATTCTATTTTAAAGGCACATTCTAGCTTAAAGTAACACCTTTAAAATGCATTAGCATAAACATATACTATTTCAATAACTGCAATATATAAACTGTTATCTTTTTTCTGACTTTGTGGTACCATTTACATATGATTAGTGGTTAGTGGAAGAAGCATGATTACATAACCAATGTGTCTTTTCACATATGTTTTGAGAGAGCTTTTCCCACAAAATCTTCTCTTTCTTTAAATTATGTTTGTTCCCAGCTTAAGCCCTAAAGAGATCCTGCTTGCTTCGACCATTATCTGAGCAATAGGGGAGATAAAAAAATGTCTCAAACCACACAGCACGTGTATTTCCCTATATTACATATTGTATGTACAGTAAGTGCACTTTCAAAGGCCTATCATCAGTGAAAATAACTGTACCCATGCAGGATAACTGACCAGTTTTAAAACCTTGTGGTTCATTATTACTCCATGGAAAGCTGAATTTATCTGTGACAAATTCAGCAACTTGGCCCTGTCCAAAATTACAGTAATCTAAGACACTACACATGCATATATCCTATGAATGTATTATACTGATTACTAAAGATAAATCTTAAATAATCGAAATCACATTTTTTAATCTTTTTTTTTTCAGCGTAAAGACAAATAAATTATTATTTTTTACTGTTTTCTGTTTGGCTTTTTGCTGTTTGCTGTCTGCTTAAAGGGGTTATAGTACATCAGTGGATTGGATGTAAAAACCTGACAGCAGTAATCACACAATGATGTACACTGGAAAAAAATGATTCCGTGGTTCAGTAAATATGACAAAAACAACCCATTTTTTACACAAAAAAGCAAATTATTAAAATTACTTAAATGCTGTAGGTTCTGTACTAAATTACTTCATGTAAATATGGGGCTAAAACCCAAAGTGTATAATTTACTTCCTTTACTGGGTTAAATTTACTATTTTATTACTATTATACTAAATTGGGGGCGTGGTCTTTGAATGTGATTTCCATATTTTTTCACAGAATTTTAAACTGATTTAAATTTGAGCATTATGGATAGATTGTTTTCAATATTTCTTGTTATGTGTCAGCTTTAAGGCATAGGGCTATTGCATTATGAAATGTTTTGAAAGATCAAAGGGTTCGGTAAAATTTTCTTGGTTCACCCTCTTTGTGTTTCTCAGTCAGGTATAACGAGTGCATGCGCGCACTCAACTTACTTTATTAATTGGCTTGGTTTTTGTCAGTTCAGTCTTTATGAAGGTTGATATGAGTGCACTTATTCATTGGTGTGCTACTTCTGGTTGGAACCATTGAAGGTGTTAGTAACAAGTAGTAATGATAATGTTTAGATGATGTGTATTTTTTACAGGGTTGAGATTTTTGTAGTTCGTGTAACTCAGCTTTGTGTAAAATGTACTTATAAAACAAGAAAGTTGCTAGTCAAATTAACTTACATATCTTAGGAGAGTAATATTTGGTGCAATGAAACCTTACTTAAAATATGCTTAGTTAAATTTACAAAGACTTTTTGTGTGGAAATTGATACCACACTTTTCTTGAGTGAATTCCATGCTGATATTGTTTTTCAGTGTAACAATGTATCGACATGTTTTAGCTTAAATGAAAATTAAATATCAAATATCTCCTTTGCAGCACATTTTTATGAAAAATGCCACAAGAACACTTTTCAACCAACACATTTATCAAAATAGATTACATTTAAAAATATATAAATAACACTCAAATTCAAAATTTGACAAAAATGTATTTGGACACTCAATGGTGGCTTCATTAAGGATCGTAGTTACAGTGATTTAGTATATAGCCTGCCATCCTTTTTTGCAGAACTTCTTGACAACAGTTGTGGTGAAAGTTTCTTCCAAGATTTAACCAACAAATCTTTCAGTTTGTCCACACTAGATCATCAACAATCTGCTCATTTCTCCTCCATTCCATCCCATAGATGCTCTATAGTGTTTAAGTCAGGGCTCTGGAACGTATTATTTAAAAAGGTGGCTGGTATGCTTGTGATCATTATCATACTGAAAAATCTACTTCTGTTGCTTGAATAAATACTCCTCTTATTTCAGCACCTTTGTACCCCATGTTTGTTGATTCTGTGTCAAAGAGTTTGTGCACTAAGTTGTATCTGCCAAGTCTCACTGATGTCTGATGCAATCCTTCCTGCTGTTTCTCACCTGTTTTTCTTGATAGTCCTCACACATATAACTATCGTCTGTTTTCAATCAAAAGTCCTTCAGCTTTGAACCTTTTTTATAATATATCCAAGGATATTTTTTGCTGATCTGGTAAATAAAATGGCCTTCTTTGTGCAAAGAAATGATGCTAGACCTTTTCTCAAAACTTCCTTTTCTCTTCTTAATTATTTTTGCAATGACTTTTAACCAGCTGAGCCCAAGTTAATTTACAGTGGATTTACTCAGTCAATTACTTTCATTTCATACAGGTGCCGCTAGCAGAGTAAGTACATGGTGTAGTTTATCACGTTAACTATGGATTTGCTGTGACAAAATGAACAGGCTTAAGTGTCCAGAATATTTTTTGTCTAATTATGAACAGTATAAACTAGACTTGAAACTAGAAAGGCACGTATCAGAGGAGAATCTTCCCTCAAATCTTCCCTGTTTTGGCAGCACAAGGGGGCAGTACAGTATTAGGTAGGTGGTTTTAATGTTATGGCTGATCGGTGTGTGTGTATATGTATGTATATATATATATATATATATATATATATATATATATATATATTGATTATCTCGTTACAATTGCACCCGTCAAGGGTTGAGATATATTAGACAGCAAGTGACCAGTCGGTTCTCGAAGTTGATGTGTTGGAAACAGGAAAAATGGGCAAGCGTAAGGATTAGAAAGACTTTGACAATGGCCAAATTGTGATGGCTAAATGACTGGATCAGAGCATCTTTAAAATGGCAGGCCTTGTGGGGTGTTCCCTGTGTGCAGTGGTTAGTACCTACCAAAAGTGGTCCAAGGAAGGACAACCGGTGAACTATCGATAGGGTCATGGGTGCCCAAGGCTCACTGATGCGTGTGGGAAGCGAAGGCTAGTCTGTCTGGTCTGATCCCACAGAAGAGCTACTGTAGCACAAATTGCTGAAAAGCTAAAGCGGGCTATGATAGAAAGGTGTCAGAACACACAGTGCATCACAGTTTGCTGCGTATGGGGCTGTGTAGCCTGTGTGGAAGGCCGGGAGCGTGTGCATCATTTACCTGGGGAAGAGATGACACCAGCATGCACTATGGGAAGAACGCAAGCTGGCGGCGGCAGTGTGATGCTCTGGGCAATGTTCTGCTGGGAAACTTTGGGTCCTGGCATTCATGTGGATGCCATTTTGACACATACCACCTACCTAAACATTGTTGCAGACCAGGTACACCCCTTCATGGCAACGGTATTCCCTAATGGAAGTGATCTCTTTCGACAGGATAATGCACCCTGCCACACTGTAAAAATTGTTCAGGAATGGTTCGAGGAACATGACAAAGAGTTCAAGGTGTTGACTTGGCCTCCAAATTCCCCAGATCTCAATCAAATCGAACATCTGTGGGGTGTGCTGGCCATCAAGTCTGATCCACGGAGGCCCCACCTCGCAACTTAAAGGACTTAAAGGATCTGCTGTTAACGTCTTTGTGCCAGATACCACAGCACACCTTTAGGGATCTAGTGGAGTCCATGCCTCGACGGGTTATGGCTGTTTTGGCAGCAAAAGGGGGACCAAAACAATATTAGGCAGGTGGTCATATTATATATATGTGTAGTGTCAGGTCCAGAAGTATTTGGATAATGATGGAGTTTTTTTATTATGCCTTTATACACCACCATAATGGATTTGAAATAAAACAATCAAGATGTGATCGAAGTGAAGACTTTCAGCTTTATTTTAAGAGGTTCGACAAAAATATGGCATTTACCATTTAGGAATTTACAGCCATTTTCAACAAAGTACCTCCATTTTCAGGAGCTCAAATGTATTTGGACAAAGTGACATAATTGTATATATAACCATAATTTTAATCCTTTGCAGTCAATGACTGTCTGAAGTCTGGTGCCCAAACTCAAATTCTGAGTTTCCTCCCTGGAGATGCTTTGCCAGGCCTTCACTGCAGCCACCTTCAGTTGCTGCTTGTTTGTGGGTCTTTCTGCCTTCAGTCTTGTCCTCAGTAAGTGAAAAGCATGCTCTATTGGGTTGAGATCAGGCTACTGACTTGGCCATTGAAGGATATTCCATTTCTTTGCCTTCAAAAATTCTTGAGTTGTTTTCGCAGTATGGTTAGGGTCATTATCCACCTGCACTGTGAAGTGGCGTCCTATCAGTTTTGTAGCATTTGGCTGAATGTGAGCAGAGTATGTGAGTATAGCCCTATACACCTCAGAATTCATCTTGCTACTGTCAGCAGTCACATCATCAATAAACACCAGTGACCCAGTTCCATTGACAGCCATACATGCCCATGCCATAACACTGCCTCCACCATGTTTGACACATGATGTGGTATACTTTTTGGATCATGAGCTGTCCCTTTCTTTCACCATACTTTTCTCTTCCCATCATTCTGGTACAAGTTAATCTTGGTTTCATCAGTCCAAAGAATCTTATTCCAGAACATGGGAGGCTTTTTTATATGTTTTCTGGCAAAGTCTAATCTAGCTTTCCTGTTCTGGAATGTTACCAGTGGTTTGCACCTTGTTGTAAACCCTCTGTATTTACATTCATGAAGGCGTCTCTTGATTGTAGATTTTGACAATGATACGCCTACCTTCTCCATAGTATTCTTGACTTCTGTTGATGCTGTGAAGGGGTTTTTCTTCACCAAGGAAAGGATTCTGTGATCATCCACTTTAGTTGTCTTCTGTGGTCTTCCAGGCCTTTCGATGTTGCTGAGCTCACCAGTGCTTTCTTTCTTTTTAAGAATGTACCCAACTGTTGATTTGGCCACACCTAAGGTTTTTGCTATCTATCTTATAGATTTATGTTGTTTTTTCAGCCTAATGATGGCCTCCTTCACTTGCATTGAGATCTCCTTGGACTTCATAGTGGTGGCTCCAGCCGTGCAGCTGCCAAATGCCAACTCAATACCCGATATCAACTCCAGACCTTTTATCTGCTTCATTTGTCTTGAAGTAATGAGGGAATGGACCGCACCTGGTCAATTAACTTCTTGTCAGTCAATTGTCCAAATACCTTTCAGCCCCTGAAAACAGAAGTACTTTGTTGAAAATGGATGTAATTCCTAAGTAGTAAATGCCAAAATAATAAAATTTTTTTGGAACCTCTTAAAATAAAGCTGAAAGTCTACATTTCGGTTACATCTTATTGTTTTATTTCAAATCCATTGTGGTGGTGTATAAAGGCAAAATCACCAAAACTCTGTCATTGTCCAAATACTTCCGGACCTGACTGTATATACACAGTACTGTGCAAAAGTCTTAGGCAACCTATTTTGTATTCAGTACAAAAACATTTTAGATTTCCAAACATTAGATTTCCAGCACAAAATTAAATGTTACAGAAAAATGTTTGTATGTCAGTAAAGAAAGCAGCATATTACATAAGAGACCAATTTTTCTTATTGATTGATTCAGACAAAAAAAAACATAATGAAGGCTGCTGGGTTTTCCTGCAAAAATAAGAAGCAAGTGTGACAGTCTAAGTCTCCAGAAGAACTGTGGCTGGTTCTGCAAAATGCTCAGTAAAACTTACAGCTAATTTCCATATAAAACTGCACAAATTTTACCTGAGACTACTATTTTTTTAAAGTGAAGGATTGTCATACCAAATATTGACTTTGTTTCATTTATTACTGTTTACTGCTCTTTATAGTATTTTTTTAATGTAGTAACATTTAATTTCATTATTTTGAATGCATCTTTGCTCTACAGCATTTCTTTGCATGTGCCTAAGACTTTTGAACATCTTGTTTACACAAACATCTATGGCACATACCGGGCGGATCCCCACTCCCACCTCGGCTACTCAGACCACATCTCTGTTAGACTAATCCCAGCATACAGACCTTTTGTCAGACACTCCAAACATTCTGAAGCATTTCAAAACCTGGCCAGCAGGAGCCATCTCTTCTCTTCAGGACTGTTTTGAGCACAGTGACTGGCACATGTTGCAATCAACAGCGACCTCACCAACTTGTAGGAATACATAGCATCAGTGACCAGGTACATCAGCAAATGCACTGGTGATGTGACTGTCTCCAAGACCATCACCACACACTCCAACCAGAAGTCGTGGATGACCACAGAGGGGAGTGCACTGCTGAGGACCCAAGACTCCACCTTCAGAACAGGCGACAAGGTGGCCCTAAGAACAGTGAGGGCCAAACTGTCCCGGGCCATCAAAGAAGCAAATTGCGCATACACCCAGAGAATCCATAGCCACTTCAAGGACAGCGGTTACATGCGGCGCATGTGGGAGGGTATCCAGGCCATCACCAACTACAGAACAAGATAGTCTGTGACAGTGATGCCTCCCTTCCAGATGTGTTGGACAACTTCTATGCTCAGTTTGAGGTGCAAAATGACGTGACAGCAAGGAAGACCACCCATCCTCTCAACGACTATACTATACTCCCTACCTGGCTGCTACCCAAATAACTGCTATGTCCATATATGGTATGAGCTTATCTGCTGAAAACTATGTCATAGTTGTTTTGTTTACATTCACAGCAATTTATTGTATTGTTATTCTTTTGCACTACCTGTTATATCTGACACTTTCACACTAGAACTGTTTACTGGGCAGCACTGCACTGTCTCTTACTGTGCCATGTAGTTCTGTTTTGTTTTATGTAGCACCATGGTCCTGGAGGAATGTTGTTTTGTTTCACTGTGTACTGTAGTGACTGTATATGGTTGAAATGACAATAAAGCCACTTGACTTGACTTGACTTGACTGGTAGGATACAGGATGCAATAACTAGGTACAACTGATATTGCTATATACATAAAGCAAACGCCACTAAAAGAGACTTATGAGAATATACAGTATATTTGTACATAGATTTATACAACAGTTTAATAAAATTAAAAAAAAATGCTTCCTAGTAAGCAGTGCAAAATAATGAGCTAATGCACTTCTTAAACCTATTCCCAAGGGTCTGCTCAATTTGGGAGTCAAAGACTACTATAAAAGCTTAAACAGCAGTCATGGTATTTAGGGTGGGATGAGAATGAGGTTCCTGCACACATGGCTTTTATTCACTCAGGTGAGAGCAGGTGATCCTCCCTGCAGCCTTCTAGGGCTGCCCAATCCTCCTCTACTCAGCAAAGATGGGGATGTAATGATTGGTGGTATCTTTTCCTTCCATGTCAAATGGGACCGGACAACACATGTCTTTACATCTGAGCCCTGGCAACCAAAATGCAGAAGGTGAGGGGACATTAGGGGAATCTGAATTTTGGTAAATGGAATGATAACAACAGCTTTAGGTCTACTCATTTTAAGAACATCAGAAACATTTTCTTTCTTTTTTCTACAATTATTTGCATTACAGCATACCATATATAAACTTCTTACTGTATTAGTGCTTATATGGTTCACTGGAAAGTAGTTATGTTTTTTCTTTGTCTGGTAGTTTAAGCCTCCGTGATTTTCAAAATGCACAAACAATGTTATTTGCCATTGAGGAAATCAACAACAGAACTGATATTCTTCCTGGAGTCAAATTGGGTTATAAAATTTATGATTCCTGTGGATCAGTAGAAATAACTACAAGAGCCTCTTTGTCCTTAATTAATGAGAATGGAAAAAATACATCTGGAATGTCTTGCTCCAAACCTGATACAGTTCAAGCAATCATAGGTGAAACATCCTCCAGTCCCTCTATTGCCATATCTGCTACTGTGGGACCTTTGCACATACCTGTGGTAAGATGACTTTTTTTTCTGTGCAAAAACTACTTTGTTTTGAATAAAAGAAAAATCTCATGCTTTTGACGTTAAATTAATAACATGCCTAATAACGAATGTTTAGTATAAATTATATTTTATTGAAATCTATGTATTGCAGGTCAGTCACTTTGCAACATGTGCATGCCTAAGTGACAGGAAGAAATTCCCATCTTTCTTCAGAACTGTTCCCAGTGATTACTACCAGAGCAGAGCTTTGGCTAAGTTGGTCAAGCATTTTGGTTGGACATGGGTAGGGGCCCTATGTAGTGATAATGACTATGGGAACAATGGCATAAATGAATTCATCATTGCAGCCAAAGAAGAGGGAATCTGTGTTGAATATTCCAAAGCATTCTTCAGGACAGACTCCAGAGAAAAAATTCTGAAATTAGTTGAGATTATCAAAGCTTCAACCTCCAAAATTATTGTAGCATTTGTCTCATATTCTGACCTTGGGATTCTTCTAAAGGAAATGGCCTTACAGAACTTGACTGGGTTTCAGTGGATTGGAAGTGAGTCCTGGATCTCTGATATAAACCCAGCTAATGCTCCATGGCAGCATCTTCTGAAAGGATCCATGGGATTTGCTATGCCAAAAGCTCAAATCAAGGGCCTAGGGGAATTTCTGACCAAGCTTAACCCAGCTTCTGGTGCAGCTATTTACAAAGAGGTGTGGGAGACAATATTTGAATGTAAGTTTTCCACACAAGAAAATGTTGAGATGAAAGAAATGTGCAAAGGTAATGAAAGTCTCAGACAAGTTCAAAACCTTTATACCGATGTTTCAGAATTACGAATCGCAAATAATGTGTACAAGGCTGTTTACGCTGTGGCTTATGCCCTGCATAACAGATATAGCTGTTCAAAGAGGGACAGTGGACAAGAAGGTTCTTTTGCATGTGCAAACATAACAGATAACAAATCATGGCAGGTAAGTGTAACAATATAGCCTGATGAAAAATATGTACTTGTATTTATGACAGAAGAGTTTGTAATGCTTTATTTAGGTATTCACTGAGTTGAAGAAACTCAGATTCACAATTACAACTGGAGAGGATGTATACTTTGATGAGAATGGAGACCCAGCAGCTAGGTATGAACTGCTGAATTGGCAACAAGGTAACGATGGTAAAATAGTATTTGTTAAAGTGGGCTTCTACGATGGCTCCTTGCAAACACACCTTCAGCTGTCATTTAACAACATCAGTATAGCCTGGGCCCACAACAAACCACAGGTAAATGACAATATCTGTATGAACAGATAATATGTACAATAAATGTATTAGAAAATTATCAATAATTATATATAATAAAAATGGTTTTCAGTTGCCGGTCTCAGTTTGCAGTCCAAGCTGTCCCCTGGGCACGAGGAAGGCTGTGCAGAAAGGAAGGCCAATCTGCTGCTTTGACTGTATACCATGTGCAGAGGGGGAAATCAATAATATAACAGGTATCATGAATAGTGGTTAGCTTCGATGATCCACAAAAGATTCAAAAAGATTTTAAAGTTTTATTAGGTAAATAAACACAGTAGAATTACAAACTGGTATTCCTAAACTGCTATTTGTTTTCTCCTTCTTTAGATTCTATTGCTTGTATCAAGTGCCCACCTGAACTGTGGTCTAATGACAGGAAAGATACCTGTGTCTTAAAGCTGGTGGAATTCCTGTCATTTGAGGAAATAATGGGGATCATCCTTGTATCATGTTCTTTGTTAGGAGTGTCTTTCACCATCTGCATTGCTGTAATTTTCTTTAAACACAAGGACACTCCAATTGTTAGAGCAAATAATTCTGAACTAAGCTTCTTGCTGCTGTTCTCTCTAACTCTGTGTTTCCTCTGTTCACTTACATTCATTGGTCAGCCTTCTGCATGGTCCTGTATGCTGCGCCACACAGCATTTGGGACCACGTTCGTCCTCTGCATCTCCTGTGTTCTGGGAAAAACAGTAGTGGTGTTAATGGCCTTCAGGGCTACACTTCCAGGTAGTAATGTCATGAAATGGTTTGGGCCTCTACAGCAGAGACTCAGTGTACTTGCCTTCACTCTTGTACAGGTCATTATTTGTGTACTTTGGTTAACAATATCCCCTCCCTTTCCCTACAAAAATATGAAGTACTACAAGGAAAAGATCATATTAGAATGTAATGTAGGCTCAGCTTTCGGATTTTGGGCCGTGCTAGGTTATATCGGACTCTTGGCTGTGTTGTGTTTTATTTTGGCTTTTCTGGCCCGCAAACTGCCTGACAATTTCAATGAAGCAAAATTCATCACATTTAGCATACTCATATTCTGTGCAGTTTGGATCACCTTCATTCCTGCTTATGTCAGCTCTCCTGGAAAATTCACTGTAGCTGTAGAAATATTTGCCATTTTAACATCAAGCTTTGGTTTACTATTCTGCATATTTGTTCCAAAGTGTTATATAATCATACTGAAACCAGAGAAGAACACTAAGAAGCAAATGATGGGTAAACCACCTGTTAAATGATTGAGCTGTATAGATAGCCACTATTAAAATGTTTAAAGTATGTACCTTATTTAAAGGGCATGTTCTAGTTTAAATGAAAACCTTTCAAATGGATTTGCATAAAGAGCTACTATTTCAATACCTGCAGTAAATAAACTGTTATCTATTCTGTGACTTTGCAGTACCATATGGTTAGTGGTTAGTGCATTAAGTATGATTACATAACCAATGTATGTCTCTTTTGAGACAGTTTTTCCCTCAAAATGTGCATTTCCATACATCATAAGTACACTGACAAAGGCCTATCATCAATAAAAGTAGCTGTACCCATGAAGGGGAGTGATCCAATTTTATAATCTTTTGGTTTAACCTTACTGCATGGAAAGCTGATTTAATCTGGCAAATTCAGCAACTTGGCCTCGTCTAAAATCACTGTAATCTAACACATTACACATGCATATATCCTACAAAATTATTATACTGATAAGGTAAATTTAAAATATCCAAAATTAGACTTTTTTACCATCCTATTTCAGGTAGAAAATATAATAATATGTAAGCGAAAAGGCAATAAAATATTACTTCACAGTTGTTTTCTGTTTGTCTGTTTACATGTCTTAATAAAAAAAAATCCCCACTCAAACTGAAGCACTATTTGAGCTGCTTAAGCACTGTGACCAGGTTGTAAGGAATATAATTAACACATATGATAACAAATAAATAGCATTGTCACATTTGTTACTGCAGTCCATATGAAAGGGTACTGGAAGAAGTGATCCTGGCAGAGGGTTACAGGACCGCAGTAGATGGCACTGCTGCCACGCTAGCATGTAACCATGCAGCATGCCACCCTCATAATATCTTATACTTCAAAATCTAAGGATCAAATACATAATAGCAATTGAAACTGTTCTTAATTAGCAAATGTGATCACCCTGCAAACTGTTAAATGATGGACCACAAAAACCTGGTCATCATTTGCTACTATGATGCATTTACAGTTTAGCACTCCCTGCGTTAAAGCCAAGGGAACCTCAGTGCTAGGCACAGCTCAGGAAATCGGGTGTGGTGGCCTAACTGAAGTATGACAGGTGATGTTTGGGTGGTTACAGGTCCTGAGCCTAATGGTCGTCCGTCAAGCACAGAGACTAGTATAGGATGGGGGAGCGAGTCTACTGGCAACCCTAGTCTCTTGACTAAAGTCTCATCCATAAAATTGGCAGCTGCCCCTGAGTCAGTGAAGGCCTGCAGACTGTTTTTTGGTCTCCAAACAGTGATGCCAGGAATGAAAAGGCCAGACAGGTGAGGAGCAGTGTCTGGGGCCATCACAGGTCCCTCTTCCTAGGATGGCCCCGGCCTTTTGGCATCAGGCAGGGACAACTGGAACACCAGTGACCCGTCTGCCCACAATACAAACACCTATTCTCACTTCTATGAGTGGCACCCAATTGTATGGGCTCTACTGAGGAATTGTCAGATTCAGGCCCGCTGGAAAGGCCCATGGGAGCCTGTCCGTATTTGTTTGCCAGCATGCTCGCAGTGGCTGAGCAGTGCTCCCTGCATCATTCTTGCAAACGGGTGTTGATTCTGATCAACAAATCATATAATGCTTCTAGATCCTTGGTGGGTCATGAATCGCCAGTTCATCCTTTAAGTCCTTGGAGAGGCCTTGCACATATGCAGCTAGGAGAGCTTGGGTATTCCAGCCTGAGCTCGCCGCGAGAGTCCTGACCTCTATGGCATAATCGGCCACTGAGCGGCTACCTTGACATATCCGCAGAAAGGATGACATCATGCCCCCTCCTGCGAGTGAGTGGTCAAAGGTGCTCCTTAGTGCTGACGCAAATGAGTTAAGGGTGGGGTGATCATCTAATCTATTCTGCCACACTGCTGTGGCCCATGCTATTGCTCATCCAGTTAAAAGAGAAATCCTAAAGGTGATCTTCACTCTTTCAGAAGGGAACTTGGAGGGATGCATTTCAAACACCAGTGAGCACTGCATTATAAAAGAACTACACTTTCCTGCTTCTCCAGCATAGGGCTGAGGAACAGGCAACCTAGTCTCAGCAGGGGCAGGGGGACACCAACTCATGGGCTGGGCATGGGCAGTCCAACCATGGGCCAATTCCTGATTTGCCTCCACAGGGGGAGCAGGTTGGGACCAGCCACGATTTCTGCTATCCACTGTAAATCCACTGGTTCCTTTGCTGGTGCTGATATACTGTTACAGGTCTTGGTGCTAGGATGAATAATAGCGCTGTGCAAGACCCACTTGTCCAAGAGGACAATATATGGTGTGCAGTGGAACCAAGTATGGAGACGCGCTTGCGAAGGCACCTGTGGCATTACTGATGCAATCTGCCATAAAGACAGTCTTGTTTATAATGTCACTTTCGTTTTGGACCAGAATTACCAAGTGGATATTTAACATATAGGTCAGTTATCTTTTCACAAATCCACACAGCAATTATGTGAAAATGTGACATTACAGATAATAATAGATAGATAGATAGATAGATAGATAGATAGATAGATAGATATACTTTATTGATCCCATGAGGGAAATTCTTGTGTTACAGCAGCATGGTCAGTAGCAAGATACAACATGTACACACACAAAATATAAAATATAAAATAGAATAAGTTAAATTAAATGTAGGAGTGCCGATATGGAACACAGTTGTAGATTTAACCAGATTTACATCAGTATTTACAAAAGTACAGTTGTGAAAACTGGTAGTGAATAATGACAAATATGAAGAACCTTGAGAATGTAGAATGTAATGACAGCTTTCTAAATGATAGCTTTCTTGTAGTAGTGTAATGTGATAGTGTTATCATCTGTCACACACAGGTGAGCTGTTGTACAATGTTATTGCGAATGGTAAGAATGAACTCCTGTAACATTCTCTGTGACAACGAGAATGAGCTCCGCTGACTCTGTAGTGTGTTGTAGAGTGGATGAGACGGATTGTCCATGATGGAGAGCAGTTTGTTCAGTGACCTCCTGTTCCTCACTGACTTAAACGTCTCCAGTTTGTGTCCAATGATAGATCCAGCCTTGTGAATAAGCTTGTTAATCCTGCTGGTATCCCTGGCACTGATGCTGCCCCCCCAGCAGACCAATGCACAGTAAATGGCACTCGCCACTACAGACTGGTAGAAGATCTCCAGCATCTTGTTGCATACATTGAAAGATCTGAGTTTCCTCAGAAAATAAAGTCTGCTCATTCCCTTCTTGTACACAGCATCAGTGTTGGTCCTCCAGTCCAGTCTGTCATTTAAGTGTACACCCAAATACTTGTAGTTGTTAACAATTCCAACATCCTCACCCATGATGGTTATGGGCTTAGTCAAAGTTTTAGTCCTCCTAAAGTCGACCACCATCTCCTTGGTCTTTGTCACATTTAGGAGTAGGTCATTCTTAGTGCACCAGTCCACAAAGTTATCCAGTAGAGTCCTGTACTCCGAATCCTGTCCATCCCTAATACACCCTACCACTGCAGAGTCATTGGAAAACTTCTGCAGGTGGCATGATTCAGAGTTGTATTGAAAGTCTGAGGTGTACAAAGTGAACAAAAATGGAGACAGGACAGTCCCCTGAGGTGCTCCTCTGTTACTGACCACTGTGTCAGACAGAGAGGCCCCCAATCGCACAAACTAAAGAAGGATGTGCTGACACCCATTCTGAGCAGTTTCTCACTCAGTATGAATGGTTGGATGGAGTTGAAGGCACTTTAAAAAATCAAAAAACATGATCCTCACAGTATCACCACTTCCATCCAGGTAAGAGTGAGTACGCTGCAGCAGATAGATGACCGCATCATCCACACCCACATGAGGCTGGTAAGGAAACTGGAGTGGGTCCAGTGCAGGTTTCACCTGTGGCACCAGATGGGTTAAAACTAGTCTCTCCAACACTTTCATGACATGTGACGTCAGGGCAACCGGTCTGAAGTCATTGAGGCCAGATGGGGTGGCTTTCTTAGGTATTGGTACTAGGCAAGATGTTTTCCATAGCACCGGTACTCTTTCCTGCATCAGACTTAGATTGTAGATGTGCTTCAGGATACCAGACAGCTGAGTAGCACAGGACTTAAGAACCATGGGACTAATACCATCAGGGCCTGCAGCCTTACCTTGATCAAGTCTCTCCAGCTGTCTTCTCACCTGGTTGGTCGTCACAGTCAAGTGAGAGGATGTGGTCAGTCGAGTTGAGGAAGGCAGTGGGGGGTTGTGGTCAGGGATACACAGCAGGGTGTGGTGTTGCTGTAGATGTGTATTTGGTGTCTGCAAGGGTGTCAGGACTGTTCCTGTGTGGGATGGCCCAGCAGGGGGTCCTGTGCTGAACCTGTTAAAAAAACACATTCAGTTTGTTGGCACTGTCCAAGCTGCCCCCCTGCTGACGTTCTATCATGCTGAAGCCTGTGATCTGCTTCATGCCCATCCACACATCCTTGATGTTATTTTGCTGAAGTTTCCTCTCCAGCTTCTGCCGGTACGAGTCTTTACACTCCCTCAGTCTCAGTTTTGGTTGTCGCTGTATCCTTTTTAGTTCTTCCTTGTCGCCAGACCTGAAGGCCCTTTTTTTCTTGTTCAACAGATCTTTCAGGTCACTGGTGATCCAAGGTTTATTGTTCGGATAACAGTGTACGGTTCGAGTAGGGATGGTATTGTGGCAAAAGTTAATGTAGTCTGTGACACAGTCAGTGATACTATTAATGTCATCCCCATGTGGTTCACAAAGCACATTCCAGTCTGTGGTCTCAAAGCAGTCTTGCAGGGTCTCACTGGCTTCCTGTGTCCACCCCCTCACCGTCCTTGTGGATACAGGCTGCCTTTGAACTGCAGGAACATACTGAGGTGTTAAAGAGACGAGATTGTGATCTGAATTACCGAGTGGGGGTAGTGCAGTGACTCTGTAAGCATCTCTGACATTTGCATACAGATGGTCCAGTGTTCTATTTTCCCACATGAAACAGTCAACAAACTAGTGAAAGTTTGATTGAGTAGAATCCAGATTTACATGGTTAAAGTCTCCGGTTATGGTCACAAATGCCTCAGGATGTTGACACTGTAGCCTAGCAACAGTGCTGTGTATGGCATCGCACACTGCTGTCTGATCAGCTGACGGTGGGATGTAAACACCAATTATCATGGTGCAGGAGAATTCACGTGGTAGATAATATGGGTGCATACTCACGGCTAAAAGTTCAATGTCCGGGGAGCAGAGACGTTCCTTCATGGTAACATGCCCGGAATTGCACCACCTTTCATTTACGAAAACAGCAATCCCTCCACCTTTCCTCTTACCGCTGAGCGTCGCATCTCTGTCCTCCTGAATGAGCTTAAAGCCGGGTACGGAGGCACTGTGATCAGGGAAGTCCGTATGCAGCCAAGTTTCCGTAAAGCACATTAAACTGCTATCCCGGTACTCCCTCTGGGTCCGAATCAGTGCACACAGTTTGTCCATCTTATTTCCCAAGGACCTCACGTTCCCCATGATAACAGATGGAACCGCGGGTTTAATCTTCTCTTTTTTGCTCTCAGCTTCACACCAGCTCTGCAACCCCGGCATCTCTTCCTGAGCTCTGCTGGGATCTTGTGCCTGTCTCCGGGAAGAAGCGTTGTTTTGGAGAGCGCTAACAGCTGGTCGCGTGTGTACCTAAACACAATGCCGCTCTGCTGAGCCCAGCTCCCAACCACAAAAAGTGATGAGAACAGCAAAAACAAAATCAAAACGGGAAAAAGGTGTATGTGAACCATGATGAGTGTTATCTAAAACAGACAAAAAGAGAAAAAAGCTAGGAAAAAAAAGACACACACAAATTAAAAAAGTTAAAAAAGCCAAAACTTCACATCTGGCTCGGAGCTGCTGTAACAGGCTGCTGCTCTCACAGCGCCAGGAAAGATTATTCTAATATTAATAATACTAATATTAATAGTATAATACTAATAATATAAATAATACAAATATTAATACTACTACTACTTATAATAATAGTTCATTTCAGTTTTATTTGTTTAGCAATTTTCACAATGGACATTATCTCACAAAGCAGCTTTACAGAAATATATAAATTAAGGATATAAATTTTAAATTTACAAATTTATCCCTAATAAGCAAGCCAGAGGTGAAAGTGGCAAGGAAAAACTCCCTGAGACAATATGAGGAAGAAACCTTGAGAGGAATCAGACTCAAAATGGAACCCATCCTCATCTGGGTGACCCCGGATAGTGCGATTATAAATAATTCCCTTCTAAACTATATACTATATGGTAAGAAATTGCAATTGTGTAAGCACAAAAGTTCATTATAGTTTACATTTGAAGTCTATTTTGTTGAAGTTATCAACTGTTCACTGATGGAGACTTGAGTGCAAAACTTTTCATGGGAATTGCAGTCCTAAAGCTATAAAAGCAATTGTAGTCCTAAGCCAATCATAGCAAAACTTGTTCATATCAATTTGAAGTCCAAAGCCATCTTCATGGTTTCTAAGTGGTACCATCCACAGTAATCTCATGTCACTTTAGGCTGTCCGTGTTTGGCCATCCTCAGCAGCAACAAGTGGTTTCCAAAGAATGAGAAGTCCAACCAGAAGTAGGGCATCAGGTTGAATCAGGCAGGTCCAGAGAGCAGAAGGGGTCAGGGTCAATGGTATCTCAGGAGTAGCATGTGTAGCTCAACAGGGAGAGAGGCAGAGAGAAAGGGAGAGATTATTAGGTATGCTTACTGTCCCCTAATGGTAAAGGACAATGCATTTTGTGTGCAGAGTGCAAGCAGGGACTCCAGCAAGACTAGCTATAACAGCATAACTAAAAGGGAGAGCCAGAAGATAACACAGACAAGAGGGCAGTATCAAGAGTGAACTCATGAGAGTGGGGAGGGGACAGCATCCAAACATCCCAGTTCACCACAACACTTTATGCCCATGAACCATCCAGATCTACTCCTTTACCTAAGAAAAAAAAAAAACTAGTCACACAGGCTTGACTAAACAAATATGTTTTCAGCCTAGACCTAAGCACTGAGCCTGTGTCTGAGTCCCGAACACTAACGTTTGAAATACTACCAATTTACTTTGACACCATTTACATTCAAATCTTCGAGCTGACTGTTCTAAGGTGCTTGTGTGATTGTTACAACATGGTGCTAGTTTTTGATCTCTAATTATTTTTTTGTTTAAGTGGAGCTACTTTATCTAGTGTGTAGCAGAACACTGATTCTAAGCATTCAGTTGGCTGATCAAGTTCTGTGGGGTCAGATAGTGATCCAATTATAGTTGATAACTCTGGGAGATTATTGATAAAACACTGTGCAGTAGCTGCCGTGAATGTACATTTGACGTAGTAGCGTGGTGAGGTGCATATATTATGACTAAGACACATTTTAGACAAGATGAGGTAATGATCTGAGATAGCTTCAGACTGCAGAAATGTGAATTATAAATAACGGCGACACCTACTCCTCTGCCAGTTATACGTGGCTGAGGTACATAACTGTATCTGGGAGGACTAGCTTCATTTAATGCTACATACTCGTTTTCTGTTAAATACAATACATTAAACTCCTGATCAGTTACAGTTTCATTAACAATAAGCACTTTAGATGTAAGAGATCTAATATTTAACAGTCATAGCTTCAGATCAAAGGTGCTGGCTATGCATTCAGTATGATTTAATTTATGTTAATTAATTTACTAAAACTTTCTGAGTATTTCTACATTTTTAGGTTGGGGAACAGACACAGTCTCAGTATAGTGGAACCTGAGTGATGACTCAGTGCAGCTAGCAGATGGTTGGTTTAGCCTGCTTGTCTGCTCCCTGGCCTTGGCTCTGGATTGTCACCAATTAACTACTGTAGGTCTGTTCTGAGATAATGTGCTATGCTGCAAGAAATGAGACCAGCACCTTCCCAAGTGGGATAGATACCAGCCTGCCCTAACAGGCCAGTTTTGCCCTCAAAACCAATTATCTATAAAGCCCACATTGTTTTTGGAGCACCACCTGGACATCCAGCAGTTCAGCAACCATAACCTCCTGTAAGCTACATCGCCACACCACATTGGGATGGGGCCAGAGCATATTACTGCATCGGACATCACCTTCGCTAATTTATACACCTCTACAATGTTACTCTTAGTAACCTCTGACTGACAAAGGCATATATCATTAGCTCCTACATGAATAACTATCTTTGAAAACCTGTGCTTGCCTAAGACCCTAAGATTACCTGTTGTGTCCGGCACCCTGGCTTCCAGTATACACCTAACTAGTGCTGCTGGTGCCACTAAAGGCCTAGCTAATTTCATGTGCTGTAAGATAGAGTCTCCTATAACCTGAGCTCTTTCAGGCTCCTTAGCAGGTGCCTCACTTAGGACAGCAAACCTGTTAGACACATGAAGCAGAGAGGAGTGGTGCTCCCTTAGGTGAGCCTTAGCATTAGCTTTGGCTTTACGATTATGTCCCCAACCCGTTACCCATTTGCCCCACTCTGAGGGCTCTAATGCCAGAGTTGGGGGACTGCTAACTCCATCTAAGGCATCCAGGCTGCCCTTACAGAAACAATGCTGCTGTCACTCTCACTAACCCTCTCTAGAATCTGGATGTGCACCTGTGATGCTGCTCTAATTTTCTCCATCAGAGAGCTAACTAATATTCAATTATCATAATTAAAGCTATTACTAACCACAGAGGAAGAATGACTAAATATCCTGCACGCGACACACTGAACAAGCTGAATGTTTCCCATGTTGAGTGTTTAACGTACCTTAGTCGAAGAGTTGTTGAGATGATGTTAGACGGATCTGTCGAGGATGGACTCCGTTTGCTGTCTTTAAACAAAAGACAAAAGCATTCTTCGAAAAAATTAAAATGCAGTAGAAGGGAAAAGTGAAATACACAACAAATGAAAATGATAGCTCAAAATTATTAATGAAAAAGAAAAAAACAGTATAATTTACACACCAACACAGGCAAGAAACTCCGGGCAAACAGAAAACCATTGTTATTCAAAGTGCATTCTGGAAGTTACAAGATGAATGCAGCAGGGAGCATCTGTTCTGGTTGTCTCTTTTCAAAATAATGTGATAAAGCCTCTAAACCCTCATTATGATCAATGTTAGTATACAGTGATTCAACATCCATGGTCACTAAAAATGATGATCCAATGTACTTTATCTCTTCAGTTTTATTTAACACTTATATACTCTCTTGAATAAAAAAGGTCAGGTCTGCAACAAATGGTTTGATGGAAAAATCAACAAATTTAGAGGCTGATTCCGTAACTGACTCATTTCCACTGATTATTGGTCTTCCTGGTGGGTTCTCTAAATTCTTGTATATTTTGGAAAGCATGTAAAAAGAAGACATTCTTGGGCTGTTCTATCGGATTAGGCAATAAAGGCTGATAGTACTCATGGTTATCCAGCTTTTGCATGGGCTCTGTGATGTTCTGGTCTCTGCCCCACAATACTACTGCTCCTCCTTTATCTCTTTAACTATGATGTTTTCATTAGTTGAAAGCCATTTTAATGCCTCTGTTTCCCATTTTGATAAATTAAAATCCCTTTTCCTCATAGATGCGAAAAGTTTGTCCACTTCATATGTGACTTTTTTAGAGAACGTATTCAAAGTGTGTTTGGCATGAATGTAGACTTGGGCTCGAATGGTGTCCTTGTTGCATCTAGCTGAGCAAGGGAGCAAGAAGCTGCTTGACTGGAATGAGTATGATACCAAACTTTCACCTGGAGATTACAATAAAACTTAAATAAATCAACCTTTGTTTGAAACTCACTAGCTGTATTTGTGTGGGGGTTTACAGACTTGAGTGTCGATGTGGTGAGTAGAACAAAGCACAAAGTGAGCGAAAGATTGGCCGAACATAAACATGCTATATGAACTGGCAACCCCCAATACCCATGGCTCTACGTTTTAAAGAGGCTGACCACGGCAGTTGCAATACGTTAAAAATATCTGGTATAGACCATATAGCAAACTCATTAAGAGGTGGAGACAAATTAAAAAGGCTCTTACAAAGAGAATCTTTTTGGATATATACATTGAAACCAGCGCTGTACGTTGGTCCAAATAGGGAACTGGACTTCTCCCCTTTTCTGTAATTGTCTCTGATCTAGTTATTTGGGTACTTTGCCTAACATCATGTATTGAAAACTAAAATATTAAGATGTTTTTAGGTATTCTTTTGGTTGTTGTGAGCTCTTTACTGGTGATGTTGAGGGCCCTGAGCCATGAGGTAAATGGTGACATACATTAACAAAATCTATTTGATATTTTATTAAGGAATATTTGATATTTTATTATGGAATATAATAACCAAATGAGGCTGGTTAGGAATGTTTGTAGCGTATATATATTGTATGTGTAGGATACAGGAAGCAATAACTAGGTCCAATTGATAATGACATGTACATAAACCAAGGCACCAATAAAAGAGATTTATTATCAGAATATATCTGTCCATAGATTTACACAACAGCGTAATAAAATAAAAATGTGTGCTTCCTAGTAAGCAGTGCAAAATAATGACGTAATGCATTTCTTATACCCACACCCAAGGGTTTGGTCAATTTGGGAGTCAAAGGGGTTATATAAATGGCTAAACAGCTATCATGGTATTTAAGGAGGGATGAGAATGAGGTTCCTGCACACATGGCTTTTATTCGCTCAGGTGAGAGCAACTGCTCCCCAGTGCAGCTTGCTAGGCCTGCCCAATCCTCCTCTACTCAGCAAAGATGGTGATGTAATGATTGGTGGTATCTTTTCCTTCCATGTCAAATGGGACCAGACAACACATGTCTTTACATCTGGGCCCTGGCAACCAAACTGCAGAAGGTGAGGGCACATTAAGGGAATTTTAATTTGGTTCAATTTGGCAAGTGGAATTATAATAATGGTTTAGGAGCTATTCATTTTAAGAAGATCAGAAAAATGTTAAATTATTTGCATTACAGCATTTACAAACCTGTTCCTGTATTAGTGCTTATGAGGTTCACTGAAAAGATATGTAGTTTTCTTTTTTTGTTCATGTAGTTTAAGCCTCCGTGAATTTCAAAATGCACAAACAATGTTATTTGCCATTGAGGAAATCAACAACAGAACTGATATTCTTCCTGGGATCAAATTGGGTTATAAAATCTATGATTCTTGTGGCTCAGTAGAAATAACCACAAGAGCATCCTTGTCCTTAGTTAATGGCAATGGAGAAAATACATCTGTAATGTCTTGCTCCAAACCTGAAACAGTTCAAGCAATCATAGGACAAACAGCATCTAGCTCCACTATTGCCATGTCTGTTACTGTGGGACCTTTACACATACCTGTGGTAAGACCTCTTTTTTTCTGTGTAAATCTACTTTGTTTTGAATAAAAAAAAAGACCAATGCTTTGATGGTAAATTAAGAAAATGCCTACTAATGAAACGTCAGTATAAAGTAAATTATATTTTATTGAAATCTATGTATTGCAGGTCAGTCATTTTGCAACATGTGCATGCCTAAGTGACAGGAAGAAATACCCATCTTTCTTTAGAACTGTTCCTAGTGATTACTACCAGAGCAGAGCTTTGGCTAAGTTGGTCAGGCATTTTGGTTGGACATGGGTAGGGACCCTATGCAGTGATAATGACTATGGGAACAATGGCATAAATGAATTCATCATTGCAGCCAAAGAAGAGGGAATCTGTGTTGAGTATTCCAAAGCATTCTTTAGAACAGACTCCAGAGAAAAAATTCTGAAAGTAGTTGAGATTATCAAGGCTTCAACCTCCAAAGTTATTGTAGCTTTTGTCTCATATTCTGACCTTGGGATTCTTCTAAAGGAAATGGCCTTACAGAACTTGACAGGCTTTCAGTGGATTGGAAGTGAGTCCTGGATCTCTGATATAAACCCAGCTAATGCTCAATGGCAACATCTTCTGAAAGGATCCATGGGTTTCGCTATGCCAAAAGCTCAAATTAAGGGCCTAGAGGAATTTCTGACCATGCTTAATCCAGCCTCTGATGCAACAATTTTCAAAGAGTTGTGGGAGACAATATTTGAATGTAAGCTTTCCACACAAGAAAATGTTGAGATAAAACAAATGTGCAAAGGCAATGAAAGTCTCAGACAAGTTCAAAACCTTTATACAGATGTTTCAGAGCTACGAGTTGCAAATAATGTTTATAAGGCTGTTTATGCTGTGGCATATGCCCTGCATAACACATATGGTTGTGGACAAAAAGATCTTATTGCATGTGCAAACATCACTAATAAACAATGGCAGGTAAGTGTAACAACAAAACCTGGTGAAAAACATGTACTTATATTTGTCACTGATGAATTTGGAATGCTGTATTTAGGTAGTGAATGAGTTGAAGAAAGTCCATTTTACTAGTACAAATGGAGAGGTTGTATACTTTGATGAAAATGGAGACCCTGCAGCGAGGTATGAGCTGCTGAACTGGCAACAAGGAAAAGACGGTAAAATAGTATTTGTTAAAGTGGGCTTCTATGATGGCTCTTTGCAAACACACCATCTGTCATTTAACAACATCAGTATAGCCTGGGCCCACAGTAAACCACAGGTAAATAGTAACATCATCTATATGAACAGATAATATGTACAATGGATATTTTAGAAAGTTCTATCTATCTATCTATCTCTCTCTCTCTCTCTCTCTCTCTCTATATATATATATATATATATATATATATATATATATATATATATATATATATATATATAAATATATATACACAATAAAATACATTATTACATATATAATACATATTATATACGAAATAAAAAATGGTTTTCAGGTGCCAGTCTCTGTGTGCAGTCAGAGTTGTCCCCCAGGCACCAGAAAGGCTGTGCAGAAAGGAAGGCCAATCTGTTGCTTTGACTGTATACCATGTGCAGAGGGGGAAATCAGTTATATAACAGGTATATTTAATAAGACCCAGAAAAATATAATAAATTTTTCTGTTGCATAGAAGAGAATAAGTAAATAGCTCAAATGATATTTGTTTTCGGTTTCTTCAGATTCTATAACTTGCATCAAGTGCCCACCTGAACTGTGGTCTAATGAAAAGAAAGATACCTGTGTCTCAAAGCTTGTGGAATTCCTGTCATTTGACGAGATAATGGGAATCATTCTTGTATTATTTTCTTTGCTAGGAGTATCTTTCACCATCTGCATTGCAGTAATTTTCTTTAAATACAAGGAAACCCCAATTGTTAAGGCAAATAATTCTGAACTAAGCTTCTTGTTGCTCTTCTCACTCTTTCTCTGTTTCCTCTGTTCACTTACATTTATTGGTCAGCCCTCTGAGTGGTCCTGTATGTTGCGCCACACAGCATTTGGGATCACCTTTGTCCTCTGCATCTCCTGTGTTCTGGGGAAAACAGTAGTGGTGTTAATGGCCTTCAGGGCTACACTTCCAGGTAGTAATGTCATGAAATGGTTTGGGCCTTTACAGCAAAGGCTCAGTGTACTTGCTTTCACTCTTATTCAAGTCATTATTTGTATACTGTGGTTAACACTATCCCCTCCCTTTCCCTACAAAAATATGAAGTATTACAAGGAAAAGATCATATTAGAATGTAATGTAGGCTCAGCTATAGGTTTCTGGGCTGTGCTGGGTTATATCGGACTCCTGGCTCTTCTATGTTTTATTTTGGCTTTTCTGGCCCGCAAGCTACCTGACAATTTCAATGAAGCCAAATTCATCACATTTAGCATGCTCATATTCTGCGCAGTTTGGATCACCTTTATTCCTGCTTATGTCAGCTCTCCTGGAAAATTCACTGTATCTGTAGAGATATTTGCCATTTTAGCATCAAGCTTTGGTTTACTATTCTGCATATTTGTTCCAAAGTGTTATATAATCATGCTGAAACCAGAGAAGAACACTAAAAAGGAAATGATGGGTAAAGCACTTGCTAAATGATTTAGCTGTCTAGATTTGCACTATTAATATAAGCTGTTTAAATTATGGACCATACGTAAAAGGCAAGGTCTAACTTAAATGAAAACCTCGAAAAACTGATTAAATATGTACCAATTCAATAACTGATGTTAGACTGGTATCTTTGCTAACATTACTGTACCATTTACATATGATTATTGATTAATTCAAGAAGTATGATTACATAACCAAGGTGTCTTCACATATCTTTTAAGACAGTTTTTCAACATTTTCTTCATCTTTGAATTGTGTTTGTCCCCCAGTTTAAGCCATAATGATCTGAGCAGTAGAGATCTCTAACCACACACTACTTGTTGATTTCCATATATCACATTTGTAAGTGCACTGTCAAAGTTGCACTCTCAATGTCCTATAATCAATAAATGTAGCCATACCCATGCAGGAAAATTACCCTTTTTATGTCCTTGTGGTTTAACATTACTGTATAGAAAACTGGCTGACTGCAATGTTGCACCTGTGACAATTTTAGCAACTGCTCCCTGTCCAAAATTACTGTCTAATACACTGAACATGTATGTACTATATGAAATTATTATACTGAATAGTTCAATTTGAAAACTTTCATGTTTACCATTTTATTTAAGCTGTAACCTGTAATAAATCAGAGCAAAAGCAAATAAAGCATTACTTCACAGCTGCTTTCTGTTTGTCTGTCCAAACATAACCGTCTTCAAAACAATTGCCTGATCAAATTATTGGCACAAATATCATTAAAAAATAAATGGTATTCCTACATTTATTATGGCTATTGTAAAAGCCAAATGGTGCTCCTCCCCTTCGAAGATTTGTGACAGCACAGCTCCCATTCCCATCTCCGATGCATCCATCTGAAGAGTGAAGAGGAGGTTAAAGTCGGGGTTACATAGCACTGGAGAGCAGGTCGGTGCCTGATTCAGTGTCTCAAAGGCCTCTCCTGACTCCAGTGCACCCAGTCTGGCTAGCCTTTCCTAGTGAGGTCCGGGAGGGGAGAGGCAATCGAGGAGAAATTAGGCACAAATTGGCGATAATACCCAGCCAACCCCAAGAAGGCACGTACCTGTTTTTTTTGTGGCTGGACGCAGGTAGTCCCTGACAGCTTCCACCTTTTTTTTCCTGCGGCATCAGGAGCCTCCTGCCAATGCGGTATCCCTGGTACTGTGGCTCCGTGAGCCCCAGGTGACATTTCTTGGGGTTGGTGGAGGTGGTCGGAACAGGTGAAGGAATGGATCACAACATTGTCGATGTATGTGTCCATCAGCCGTTGGAACGTCATGGGAGCCCCATGCAGACCGAAGGGGAGGACCTGGTACTGCCAGTGGCCGCCAGAGGGGGATAATGCTGTCTCCGGTTTGGCTTCTGGGCTCAGGGCCACCTGACAGTACCCCTTTGTAAGGTCCAGGGTGGAGATGAACCGGGCCCTCCCCAGGCGGTCCACCAGGTCATCAACCATAGGGACGGGGGTAGCTATCAAATTCGGATACATGGTTGAGCCGCCGGAAGCCATTGCACAGCCGGATGCTTCTGACGGGCTTGGGCACCACGACTTTGGGGCTGGTGAACTCTTCAATGACCCCATCGCAGAGCATCCAGCTGACTTCCTCCTCGATCGCCTAATGGCAGGCCTCTAGGACGCGGTAGGGCCACTGTCTGACCACAACTCCTGGTGGGGTTTTGATGTTATGGTGGACCAGATGTGTTAGGTCTGGGGTTGAGGAGAAGACATTAGCAAACTGGTCCACCAGCTCTGACAGCTCCTGGCCTTGTGGCGGGGTGAGCTCCTCTCCTTGGTGGACCAAGGCATGCTCCGATGGATTTGTGGAAAGACTAGCAAACGCAGACACTGCAGGGGCTGCTACAGTCCATTTCTTTAACAACTTAATGTGATTGCCCTTTCCCGGCCTCCAGGGCCATGTCCCCAAGGTCGCTGTCCAATGATCAGCTCAAAGGAGGTGAACCCTACTGAATCCAGAATAGAAATAACCACTGTTCTCAGAGGGCCTTCTGGAATATTAAAATGAATATTATTGTCTTCAACAATTAATTCTTTGTCTAAAGAAACAACTAGGTTAGAGATGGAATCCCCAAATTCACAGAGGAATTCAGAATATGGACCTGGGGGTCTGTGAATAATAATTAGCAGAATTGACTTGGTAGACTTATTTTTGTGGCTACATATGATATGTTAGTATAAAGAACTTCAAATGTGTTGAATTTCTGACTAGGTTTTTGTGTGATTCCTAGATTAGAATTATAAATAACGGCGACACCTACTCCTCTTCCAGTTATACGTGGCTGAGGTACATAACTGTATCTGGGAGGACTAGCTTCATTTAATGCTACATACTCATTTTCTGTTAAATACAATACATTAAACTCCTGATCAGTTACGGTTTCATTAACAATAAGCACTTTAGATGTAAGAGATCTAATATTTAACAGTCATAGCTTCAGATCAAAGGTGCT
This sequence comes from Pangasianodon hypophthalmus, assembly GCF_027358585.1. Lineage (NCBI taxonomy): Eukaryota > Metazoa > Chordata > Actinopteri > Siluriformes > Pangasiidae > Pangasianodon > Pangasianodon hypophthalmus. The sequence goes on along the minus strand of NC_069715.1, from coordinate 3,955,752 downwards.
GGCTGTGCATTCAGTATGATTTAATTTATGTTAATACTTTCTGAGTATTTCTACATTTTTAGGTTGGGGAACAGACACAGTCTCAGTATAGTGGAACCTGAGTGACGACTCAGTGCAGCTAGCAGATGGTTGGTTTACCCTGGTTTACCCTGCTTGTCTGATCCCTGGCCTTGGCTCTGGATTGTCACCAATTACCTGGATTGTTACAATTACTGGATTGTCACCTGTGCTTGCCTAAGACCCTAAGATTACCTGTTGTGTCCGGCACCCTGGCTCCCAGTATACACCTAACAAGTGCTGCTGGTGCCGCTAAAGGCCTAGCTAATTTCATGTGCTGTAAGATAGAGTCTCCTATAACCTGAGCTCTTTCAGGCTCCTTAGCAGGTGCCTCACTTAGGACAGCAAACCTGTTAGACACATGAAGCAGAGAGGAGTGGTGCTCCCTTAGGTGAGCCTTAGCATTAGCTTTGGCTTTACGATTATGTCCCCAACCCGTTACCCATTTGCCCCACTCTGAGGGCTCTAATGCCAGAGTTGGGGGACTGCTAACTCCATCTAAGGCATCCAGGCTGCCCTTACAGAAACTATGCTGCTGTCACTCTCACTAACCCTCTCTAGAATCTGGATGTGCACCTGTGATGCTGCTCTAATTTTCTCCATCAGAGAGCTAACTAATATTCAATTATCATAATTAAAGCTATTACTAACCACAGAGGAAGAATGACTAAATATCCTGCACGCGACACACTGAACAAGCTGAATGTTTCCCATGTTGAGTGTTTAACGTACCTTAGTCGAAGAGTTGTTGAGATGATGTTAGACGGATCTGTCGAGGATGGACTCCGCTTGCTGTCTTTAAACAAAAGACAAAAGCATTCTTCGAAAAAATTAAAATGCAGTAGAAGGGAAAAGTGAAATACACAACAAATGAAAATGATAGCTCAAAATTATTAATGAAAAAGAAAAAAACAGTATAATTTACACACCAACACAGGCAAGAAACTCCGGGCAAACAGAAAACCATTGTTATTCAAAGTGCATTCTGGAAGTTACAAGATGAATGCAGCAGGGAGCATCTGTTCTGGTTGTCTCTTTTCAAAATAATGTGATAAAGCCTCTAAACCCTCATTATGATCAATGTTAGTATACAGTGATTCAACATCCATGGTCACTAAAAATGATGATCCAATGTACTTTATCTCTTCAGTTTTATTTAACACTTATATACTCTCTTGAATAAAAAAGGTCAGGTCTGCAACAAATGGTTTGATGGAAAAATCAACAAATTTAGAGGCTGATTCCGTAACTGACTCATTTCCACTGATTATTGGTCTTCCTGGTGGGTTCTCTAAATTCTTGTATATTTTGGAAAGCATGTAAAAAGAAGACATTCTTGGGCTGTTCTATCGGATTAGGCAATAAAGGCTGATAGTACTCATGGTTATCCAGCTTTTGCATGGGCTCTGTGATGTTCTGGTCTCTGCCCCACAATACTACTGCTCCTCCTTTATCTCTTTAACTATGATGTTTTCATTAGTTGAAAGCCATTTTAATGCCTCTGTTTCCCATTTTGATAAATTAAAATCCCTTTTCCTCATAGATGCGAAAAGTTTGTCCACTTCATATGTGACTTTTTTAGAGAACGTATTCAAAGTGTGTTTGGCATGAATGTAGACTTGGGCTCGAATGGTGTCCTTGTTGCATCTAGCTGAGCAAGGGAGCAAGAAGCTGCTTGACTGGAATGAGTATGATACCAAACTTTCACCTGGAGATTACAATAAAACTTAAATAAATCAACCTTTGTTTGAAACTCACTAGCTGTATTTGTGTGGGGGTTTACAGACTTGAGTGTCGATGTGGTGAGTAGAACAAAGCACAAAGTGAGCGAAAGATTGGCCGAACATAAACATGCTATATGAACTGGCAACCCCCAATACCCATGGCTCTACGTTTTAAAGAGGCTGACCACGGCAGTTGCAATACGTTAAAAATATCTGGTATAGACCATATAGCAAACTCATTAAGAGGTGGAGACAAATTAAAAAGGCTCTTACAAAGAGAATCTTTTTGGATATATACATTGAAACCAGCGCTGTACGTTGGTCCAAATAGGGAACTGGACTTCTCCCCTTTTCTGTAATTGTCTCTGATCTAGTTATTTGGGTACTTTGCCTAACATCATGTATTGAAAACTAAAATATTAAGATGTTTTTAGGTATTCTTTTGGTTGTTGTGAGCTCTTTACTGGTGATGTTGAGGGCCCTGAGCCATGAGGTAAATGGTGACATACATTAACAAAATCTATTTGATATTTTATTAAGGAATATTTGATATTTTATTATGGAATATAATAACCAAATGAGGCTGGTTAGGAATGTTTGTAGCGTATATATATTGTATGTGTAGGATACAGGAAGCAATAACTAGGTCCAATTGATAATGACATGTACATAAACCAAGGCACCAATAAAAGAGATTTATTATCAGAATATATCTGTCCATAGATTTACACAACAGCGTAATAAAATAAAAATGTGTGCTTCCTAGTAAGCAGTGCAAAATAATGACGTAATGCATTTCTTATACCCACACCCAAGGGTTTGGTCAATTTGGGAGTCAAAGGGGTTATATAAATGGCTAAACAGCTATCATGGTATTTAGGGAAGGATGAGAATGAGGTTTCTGCATACATGGCTTTTATTCACTCAGGTGAGAGCAGCTGATCCTCCCTGCAGCTTACTAGGCCTGCCCAATTCTCCTCAACTCAGCAAAGATGGGGATGTACTGATTGGTGGTATCTTTTCCTTCCATGTCAGATGGGACCAGACAACACATGTCTTTACATCTGGGCCCTGGCAACCAAACTGCAGAAGGTGAGGGCACATTAAGGGAATTTTAATTTGGTTCAATTTGGCAAGTGGAATTATAATAATGGTTTAGGAGCTATTCATTTTAAGAAGATCAGAAAAATGTTAAATTATTTGCATTACAGCATTTACAAACCTGTTCCTGTATTAGTACTTATGAGGTTCACTGAAAAGATATGTAGTTTTCTTTTTTTGTTCCTGTAGTTTAAGCCTCCGTGAATTTCAAAATGCACAAACAATGTTATTTGCCATTGAGGAAATCAACAACAGAACCGATATTCTTCCTGGGGTCAAACTGGGTTATAAAATTTATGATTCCTGTGGATCAGTAGAAATAACTACAAGAGCATCCTTGTCCTTAGTTAATGGCAATGGAGAAAATACATCTGTAATGTCTTGCTCCAAACCTGAAACAGTTCAAGCAATCATAGGACAAACATCCTCCAGCCCCTCTATTGCCATGTCTGCTACTGTGGGACCATTGCACATACCTGTGGTAAGACATAATTTTCTGTGTAAAAACTTTGTTTTGAATAAAACAAAACTACTTTATTTTGAATAAAAAAAAAAAACATGTTTTTGATGGTAAGTTAAGAACATGCCTAATAATGAAACTTCAGTATTAAGTAAATTATATTTTATTGAAATCTATGTATTGCAGGTCAGTCATTTTGCAACATGTGCATGCCTAAGTGACAGAACGAAGTACCCATCTTTCTTTAGAACTGTTCCTAGTGATTACTACCAGAGCAGAGCTTTGGCTAAGTTGGTCAGGCATTTTGGCTGGACATGGGTAGGGACCCTATGCAGTGATAATGACTATGGGAACAATGGCATAAATGAATTCATCATTGCAGCCAAAGAAGAGGGAATCTGTGTTGAGTATTCCAAAGCATTCTTTAGAACAGACTCCAGAGAAAAAATTCTGAAAGTAGTTGAGATTATCAAGGCTTCAACCTCCAAAGTTATTGTAGCTTTTGTCTCATATTCTGACCTTGGGGTTCTTCTAAAGGAAATGGCCTTACAGAACTTGACAGGCTTTCAGTGGATTGGAAGTGAGTCCTGGATCTCTGATATAAACCCAGCTAATGCTCAATGGCAACATCTTCTGAAAGGATCCATGGGTTTCGCTATGCCAAAAGCTCAAATTAAGGGCCTAGGGGAATTTCTGACCAAGCTTAATCCAGCCTCTGATGCAACAATTTTCAAAGAGTTGTGGGAAACAATATTTGAATGTAAGCTTCCCACACAAGAAAATGTTGAGATAAAACAAATGTGCAAAGGCAATGAAAGTCTCAGACAAGTTCAAAACCTTTATACAGATGTTTCAGAGCTACGAGTTGCAAATAATGTTTATAAGGCTGTTTATGCTGTGGCATATGCCCTGCATAACACATATGGTTGTGGACAAAAAGATCTTATTGCATGTGCAAACATCACTAATAAACAATGGCAGGTAAGTGTAACAACATAGCCTGGTGAAAAACATGTATTTATATTTGTCACTGATGAATTTGGAATGCTGTATTTAGGTAGTGAATGAGTTGAAGAAAGTCCATTTTACTAGTACAAATGGAGAGGTTGTATACTTTGATGAAAATGGAGACCCTGCAGCGAGGTATGAGCTGCTGAACTGGCAACAAGGAAAAGACGGTAAAATAGTATTTGTTAAAGTGGGCTTCTATGATGGCTCTTTGCAAACACACCATCTGTCATTTAACAACATCAGTATAGCCTGGGCCCACAGTAAACCACAGGTAAATAGTAACATCATCTATATGAACAGATAATATGTACAATGGATATTTTAGAAAGTTCTATCTATCTATCTATCTATCTCTCTCTCTCTCTCTCTATATATATATATATATATATATATATATATATATATATATGTATATATATATATATATAAATATATATACACAATAAAATACATTATTACATATATAATACATATTATATACGAAATAAAAATGGTTTTCAGGTGCCAGTCTCTGTGTGCAGTCAGAGTTGTCCCCCAGGCACCAGAAAGGCTGTGCAGAAAGGAAGGCCAATCTGCTGCTTTGACTGTATACCATGTGCAGAGGGGGAAGTCAGTTATATAACAGGTATATTTAATAAGACCCAGAAAAATATAATACATTTTTCTGTTGCATAGAATAGAATAAGTAAATAGCTCAAATGATATTTGTTTTCGGTTTCTTCAGATTCTATAACTTGCATCAAGTGCCCACCTGAACTGTGGTCTAATGAAAAGAAAGATACCTGTGTCTTAAAGCTTGTGGAATTCCTGTCATTTGACGAGATAATGGGAATCATTCTTGTATTATTTTCTTTGCTAGGAGTATCTTTCACCATCTGCATTGCAGTAATTTTCTTTAAATACAAGGAAACCCCAATTGTTAAGGCAAATAATTCTGAACTAAGCTTCTTGTTGCTCTTCTCACTCTTTCTCTGTTTCCTCTGTTCACTTACATTTATTGGTCAGCCCTCTGAGTGGTCCTGTATGTTGCGCCACACAGCATTTGGGATCACCTTTGTCCTCTGCATCTCCTGTGTTCTGGGGAAAACAGTAGTGGTGTTAATGGCCTTCAGGGCTACACTTCCAGGTAGTAATGTCATGAAATGGTTTGGGCCTTTACAGCAAAGGCTCAGTGTACTTGCTTTCACTCTTATTCAAGTCATTATTTGTATACTGTGGTTAACACTATCCCCTCCCTTTCCCTACAAAAATATGAAGTACTACAAGGAAAAGATCATATTAGAATGTAATGTAGGCTCGGCTATAGGTTTCTGGGCTGTGCTGGGTTATATCGGACTCCTGGCTCTTTTATGTTTTATTTTGGCTTTTCTGGCCCGCAAGCTACCTGACAATTTCAATGAAGCCAAATTCATCACATTTAGCATGCTCATATTCTGCGCAGTTTGGATCACCTTTATTCCTGCTTATGTCAGCTCCCCTGGAAAATTCACTGTATCTGTAGAGATATTTGCCATTTTAGCATCAAGCTTTGGTTTACTATTCTGCATATTTGTTCCAAAGTGTTATATAATCATGCTGAAACCAGAGAAGAACACTAAAAAGGAAATGATGGGTAAAGCACTTGCTAAATGATTTAGCTGTCTAGATTTGCACTATTAATATAAGCTGTTTAAATTATGGACCATACGTAAAAGGCAAGGTCTAACTTAAATGAAAACCTCGAAAAACTGATTAAATATGTACCAATTCAATAACTGATGTTAGACTGGTATCTTTGCTAACATTACTGTACCATTTACATATGATTATTGATTAATTCAAGAAGTATGATTACATAACCAAGGTGTCTTCACATATCTTTTAAGACAGTTTTTCAACATTTTCTTCATCTTTGAATTGTGTTTGTCCCCCAGTTTAAGCCATAATGATCTGAGCAGTAGAGATCTCTAACCACACACTACTTGTTGATTTCCATATATCACATTTGTAAGTGCACTGTCAAAGTTGCACTCTCAATGTCCTATAATCAATAAATGTAGCCATACCCATGCAGGAAAATTACCCTTTTTATGTCCTTGTGGTTTAACATTACTGTATAGAAAACTGGCTGACTGCAATGTTATACCTGTGACAATTTTAGCAACTGCTCCCTGTGCAAAATTACTGTCTAATACACTGAACATGTATGTACTATATGAAATTATTATACTGAATAGTTCAATTTGAAAACTTTCATGTTTACCATTTTATTTAAGCTGTAACCTGTAATAAATCAGAGCAAAAGCAAATAAAGCATTACTTCACAGCTGCTTTCTGTTTGTCTGTCCAAACATAACCGTCTTCAAAACAATTGCCTGATCAAATTATTGGCACAAATATCATTAAAAAATAAATGGTATTCCTACATTTATTATGGCCATTGTAAAAGCCAAATGGTGCTCCTCCCCTTCGAAGATTTGTGACAGCACAGCTCCCATTCCCATCTCCGATGCATCCATCTGAAGAGTGAAGAGGAGGTTAAAGTCGGGGTTACATAGCACTGGAGAGCAGGTCGGTGCCTGTTTCAGTGTCTCAAAGGCCTCTCCTGACTCCAGTGCACCCAGTCTGGCTAGCCTTTCCTAGTGAGGTCCGGGAGGGGAGAGGCAATCGAGGAGTAATTAGGCACAAATTGGCGATAATACCCAGCCAACCCCAAGAAGGCAAGTACCTGTTTTTTTTGTGGCTGGACGCAGGTAGTCCCTGACAGCTTCCACCTTTTTTTTCCTGCGGCATCAGGAGCCTCCTGCCAATGCGGTATCCCTGGTAACATTTCTTGGGGTTGGTGGAGGTGGTCGGAACAGGTGAAGGAATGGATCACAACATTGTCGATGTATGTGTCCATCAGCCGTTGGAACGTCATGGGAGCCCCATGGAGACCGAAGGGGAGGACCTGGTACTGCCAGTGGCCGCCGGAGGGGGATAATGCTGTCTCCGGTTTGGCTTCTGGGCTCAGGGCCACCTGACAGTACCCCTTTGTAAGGTCCAGGGTGGAGATGAACCGGGCCCTCCCCAGGCGGTCCACCAGGTCATCAACCATAGGGAGGGGGGTAGCTATCAAATTCGGATACATGGTTGAGCCGCCTTCATGTACATGGGCACAGTATGAAGACACGATTTGCCATGGAAAGAAATTGATTGGCCTGCACAGAGCCCTGACCTCAACCCCACTGAATATCTTTGAGATGAAGTAGAATGCTGACTGCCCGCTAGGCATCCTCACCTGACATCAGTACCTGACTTCAGTAATGCTCTTGTGGCTGAATGGACAAATCCCAACAGCCACTTTCCAAAAACTAGTGAAAAGCCTTACTAGAAGAGGTTATTATAATTATATATTATAACTGCAAATGGGGGACTAAATATGTAGTGGAATGTTCAAAAGTACATATGGGTGCAATGGTCAGGTGTCCAAACTTTTGCCCATATAGTGTATCTGCTTTACATCCAGTGTTCCTGGGATAGGCTCTGGATCCACCATGATATTGACCAGAATAAAGTGGTTTCTGAAGACGAATAAATTAATGAATCCAGATATTGTACAGTTTTGCTTATGTAAATGGATCTTGTGATGATAAGTAAATTGATGAATTGTGTCTGTAATTGGTTCATCTACAGTATGTCATGTGTATGTATATTAACTTGGGCAGTGGTGGGTCAGCAGTTAAAGGCTCTGGATCACTGCGTAGAAGATTGGGAGTTCATGTCAAGCTATCACAGATAACTCAGCAAGGCCCTTAACCTTCTCTTAATTGATTCAGCACCTTTGGGTAGATAGATGGATGAAAACATAGTGACGTCCCTGCTCAATGGGCAAAAAAAGTCAAAAAGTAAACTTGACTGAGTGGGAAGATCCTGGGATCAAAACGGCCTCCAATATTTTTATTTTATTTTTTTTTTTTTTTTTTGCAAACGGGGAAGGAGGGAGCAAAGCATCTGTCAGCCAATGCATGCAGAAACTTTTCTTAATGTGGTGTTGTGGTGGACAGTTTGGTGCTGCCAAGTCTTTCTGGTTCACTGACATGAAGTAAAGAGAGCACACAAGTCCACTTTCCTAGAGGCATGTTTTTCCATGACCTGGCTTTCCAGACAAAGACCGTGATGAGTAACCAAAGAGAGGCAGTCGACTTTGGAGGCCAGTTCCATCTCAACCTCCTTAATAAAAATACCTCTAAATTGACAGTAATGTGGCCAACTTCATTTCTTCCACCTTGGATTGTTGGGATGTACAAGTTCTTATAGGAGATTACTCACCCACTATTATTTGTCAGCTGATTAGTCAAAACAGTTCAAAGCAATGAAAAAAAAAACTTTTATAGTTTTTAATTAGATATGGGAGCTGTTCCCGCTGTCATACTCAATCAGTGGGGTCAGCTGCTATGTGCTGGCTGACACCGGGTTTACCATCTTCATCTTTTGCCCTGGAGTGCTGCTGGGCATTTACGAGAGAGTTCCCACAGTCTGGATGCATGTAGATGTAAACGTGAAGTATACAATGATGGAGTAAAACTATGGTGCCTGCATGACAAGAGAGGCAGTAAGAGATCGTGGCCATACTGAACGTAGCAAGATAGGTGCACAGAAGCAGAGACCACACCAGGTGACAAGACTGCTTGAGACTTCAGCGAAGAGGAGCTATTCCAGGTGACAGGGCCAAGCAATAGCCAAATGTGGACATAAAACTCTCTGCAATAAGAGTAGTCTGTGCTAGTGACTGTGCATGTTTGTTCAACCTGCAGTGGCACAAAGGAAGCTACCCCCAGCTATAGAGTGACTGGGAGGATGGTGTTGGTGCCTTCTGTGGACTTTTCAGGGAAACATGTGGCTGGTACCCATTGGAGGGCACTTCAGCACTGCAACCATGCTGCAGAGACTTTGTTTTGGACTGAGATGTGTAATAGTTTTTTGTGTACTGTTTAAAAAGGGATAAAATGGTACCTATTTAATGTTGTTGCTACTTGGGGTTTTGGGTCATCTGGATGGGATTTGTTAGCTTCAGCAGATTTGAACAGTCCTATGACCAACCACCAAGGCTGTGTTTGTACTATAATCATGAGTGAATTGAGCAAATGCATTTTTTAACAATGCTTCCTGGTCAGGCTTCTCCCCTGCCAATGCCACAATATGCATTGCAATGATCCAATAACATAAACCAGTCTTGTCTGATGGTCATCTGATAGTCTTAAGTTGGAAGACAGGAGTACTTTAAGGAACAAGTTCAGCCCTCATAAATCTACAGTCAGACAGACACCACCATCAGCCTTCTGAATTAAGAAGTACAATGAGTAGAAAACCATGTGGGGTTGAAATCTGTGGGGTTAACTCTTTTGATCTAGCCTCTGTCCAAGAGGAAACAATCTGCTTGAGAAACACTGGTGAGTTGTTGATATTGCACACCAAAAGGTTGGGGCTGATGGCATAAAAAAAAATTGTCATCAAGACCACCTGCTCTGATTTAGTCACTATCCAATGTGCAATTCTGTCTGTAAAACGTACCAATGGCCACCCTATCCTTTATTGCTGAGCTCTGTACTGGTACCACAGGTTCTACAGGAGGATCATTGAGTGTGTCCTGACCCACAGTATTAGAGTTTGGTATTTTTTACTATATTGATTGAGATAGGAAAAGACTCCAGAGGGTGGTGAAGAATGCCCAGCAAGACACAGGTACCAGCCTCCCTAATATTAATGACATCTATATGGAACGGTGTACAAGGAAGACCTGAAGCATCTGGGCAGAATCCACTCATCCATTACACAAACTGTTCACCTTGCTACCCTCAGGGAAAAGACTGCGCAGCATTCGAGACAAATTCAATTCAATTCAATTTTATTTCTATAGCGCTTTTAACAATGAACATTGTCTCAAAGCAGCTTTACAGAACATAAGAAACAAAAAACATGCAAACAGAAACAAAAACATGCAAACAGTCCTAGATGTTAGACAAAATTATCCCTAGTGAGCAAGCCTGAGGCGACTGAGGCTAGGAAAAACTCCCTTAGATGATATGAGGAAGAAACCTTGAGAGGAACCAGACTCAAAAGGGAACCCATCCTCATTTGGGTGACACTGGAGAGTGTGATATGAACAATGGCCTTTCTGCATTTATTTATAGTCATGTAGAATTTTAAGTGTATATTAATTTGGAGGTTGTTGTCTTCCTCAAAGTCCACATAGGGTTGGCAGCGATGCTTTGAATACCCAAATCCTCATGAAGCAGAAACTGGCTGGAGCTGGTCCATCTCTGGATGCCTCAGGATCCTCGTAGGGTTGGCCTCTGTCTACTGGAGCTGGCACAATCTCTATGTGCCTTGGGATGGGTAGAAAAAGGGAAACAAGTGGAAAGGAATTAGCGTAGCTGCTGTTCATAATATTAGCAAGCACTAAATCATAATGTGCAATTAATCAGATGTACTGAAGTACAAGGTTATGGTATGTATTAAGTGTATGCCTGGCTAAAGATATATGTCTTTAATCTACGTTTGAACCGGGAGACTGTGTCTGAGCCCCGAACACTGTCAGGAAGGCTATTCCAAAGTTTGGGAGCTAAATACGAAAACGCTCTACCCCCTTTTGTAGACTTTGATATTCTGGGAACTACCAGAAGTCCAGAGTTTTGAGATCTTAAGGAACGTGGTGGATTGTGACATGTTAGAAGACATGAATGCATCAGCTTTTCTGCATCAGATACAGATACAGATAAAATGTTCCTAAGCTTGGCAATGTTTCTAAGGTGGAAGAAGGCTGTTTTAGTAATATTGGAAATATGATTTTCAAAAGACAAGCTGCTGTCTAATATTACACCCAGGTCTTTCACTGTCGTACTATTACTAGTAGTAATAGTACATCCTTCTAAATGCACTGTACTGTTGTGTACTGTGTACTGTGTCTATTGTGTACTGTTTTTTGGACCAATAAGTAATATTTCTGTCTTATCAAATCCTTGAGTCCCATAAATAGCTTCTTTCCACAAACTATATGACACTGTATTTGCATTACAATTTGGACTATGTATTTGCATATATACAGTACCAGTCAAAAGTTTGGACACACCTTCTCCTTCAGTGGTTTCTTCTTTATTTTTATATTTTCAACATTGTACATTAATACTGAAAACATCCAAACTATGAAAGAACGTGTATGGATTTATGTGGTAAACAAAAAAGTGTTAAAGAATCCAGAACACGTTTTATATTTTAGATTGTCCAAAGTAGCTACATTTAGCTTTGATGAGAGCTTGGCACACTCATGTCATTCTCTCATCAGATTCATGAGGTAGTCACCTGGAATGGTTTTCAATTCACAGGTGTGCCTTGTCAAGAGTTAATTTGTGACATTTCTTGCCTTCTTAATGTGCTTTAGACCATCAGTTGTCTTGTGCAGAGAAAGGGTCGATACAGAGTCAATAGCCCTTTTAGTGCTATTACAACTACTGTACAAATCCATATTATGGCAAGAAACACTCAGTTAAGTAAAGAGAAAAGACAGTCCATCATTACTTTAAGAAATGAAGGTCAGTCAATCTGAAAAATCTTAAGAACTCTGAGTGTATCCCCAAGTGCAGTCGCCAAAACCATCAAATGCTATGATGAAACTGGCTCTCATGAGGACTGTCCCAGGAAAGGAAGACCAAGAGCTACCTCTGCTGCAGAGGATAAGTTTATTAGAATTACCAGCCTCAGCAACTGCTAATTTACAGCACCTCAGATTACAGCCCACATAAATGCTTCTCGGAGTTCAAATGGCAGACATATTTCAACATCCACTGTTCAGAGGAGACTGCGTGAGTAGTCGAATTGCGACTGGTCAAATTGCGGCAAAGAAACCATTACTTCGGGAGAACAACAAGCAGAAGAGACTTACTTGGGCCAAGAAACACAAGGAATGGACATTAGATCAGTGCAAAACGGTCCTTTGGTCTGATGAGTCCAAATTTGAGATTTTTGGTTCTAACTGCCGTGTCTTTGTTAGATGTAGAGAGGGTGAACGGATGGTTTCTGAATGTGTGGTTCCCACTGTGAAGCATGGAGGAGGAGGTGTGATGGTGTGGGGGTGCTTTGCTGGTGACACTGTTGGTGACTTAGTCAAAATTGAGGGCATACTTAACCAGCATGGCTACAACAGCATTTTGGAGAGATTTGCCATCCCATCTGTTTTGCACTTAGTGGGGCCATCAGTTGTTTCCCAACAGGACAATGACCCCAAACACACCTCTAGGTTATGTAAGAGCTATTTGTCCAAGAAGGAGAGTGATGGAGTGCTGCATCAGATGACCTGGCCTCCACAATCCCCCGATCTAAATCCAACTGAGATGATTTGGGATGAGTTGGACAGGAGAGTGAAGGAAAAGCAGCCAACAAGTACTCAACACCTCCGGGAACTTCTTCAAGATTGCTGGAAAATCATTTCAGGTGACTACCTCATGAGGCTGACTGAGAGAATGCCAAGAGTGTGCAAAGCTGTCATCAAAGCAAAAAGTGGCTAAAATATGTCTTCAATATTAATATACAATGTTGAAAACAATAAAAATGAAGAAAAACCATTGAATAAGAAGGTGTGTCCAAACTTTTGACTGGTACTGTATATATATATATATATATAATGCACAGTCAGGTCAGGAAGTATTTAGACAATGACAGAGTTTTTGTGATTTTGCCTTCATACAACACCACAATGGATTTGAAATAAAACAATCAAGATGTGATTGAAGTGTAGACTTCCAAAGGTACTTCCATTTTCAGGGGCTGAAAGGTATTTGGACAATTGACTGACAAGAAGTTAATTGACCAGGTGCAGTCCATTCCCTCATTACTTCAAGACAAATGAAGCAGATAAAAGGTCTGGAGTTGATATCAGGTATTGAGTTGGTATTTGGCAGCTGTTCGACTGGAGCTACCAATATGAAGTCCAAGGAGATATTAATGCAAGTGAAGGAGGCCATCATTAGGCTGAACAATCAATATAAATCTCTTGCCAAAGGAGGTTTGGCACTCCCTAACATTCAACTATATTTCTGGGCATGTCAGCTACTCTTTTTTAAGACTTGGTTGGAGGTAAACTCTGGGATTGCTTGGCGTAACAGAGAAGCATCTGCTGTGCTTCCACATAGGCTACAAGATATGTTATTTACTGGTCTATCTAAGAAAGCCCTAAAGATTGATAATAAAATCAGGGGTAGCTCTCTTAAAATCTGGTATGATGTTTGTAAATTTATGGGATGTTCTAGCAAATTTACAACAGAATCTCTGTTTTGGAATAATCATAATATACAATCTGGGGAAAAGCCCTTTGTTTTCAAGCCGTGGTCTGACCAAGCTGTATTTGTTTTGGGTGACATTTTTAATAATCAGGGCCTAAGGTCATTTCAGGATTTGAAAGAATGTTACAATCTTCCTGGACATTCCTACTTTTTGTATTTAAGGTTTAGAAGTGCAATGCGCATATGGAGTACCGTGGAACTGTAACCTGGACGCTCATCCACTGATGGACTGTGGGAATTTTTCTCAGACATGTGGAGCAGTGTCATTCATTCATAACAAACTGCTTAATCATGGCTCTGGTGCACTTCCCATCACTACAATATGGGAAAAGGAACTGGCCCCCTATAAACTTAACTGGGACTGGATATGGGAAAGTATTCCTACGATGTCCAAGAATCCTGCCCATCAACTTATACACTTTAAACTGATTCACAAGGCCTATGCAACACCGTATGTGTTACATAGAATGAAGCGCTTGCCTACTCCTTTTTGTACACTGTGTAATTTAAATACTGTGGGGACCTACTGTATATGCACATGTTCTTTGACTGTCCACATATTAGTAAATTTTGGGATAAGGTTTTTCTCATTGTTACAGAATTTTGTGTTAGGGTTATTCCTAAACTTCCCAATATTTGTTTGTTGAACTATTTGTCCAAGATTCTGATCTTAATTTGAATGCTTATCAGCACAGAGTATTTCACACCGCACTAACTGCAGCCAAGGAGGTACTCTTTAAAATTTGGCATGAACCCACATTCCCGGCTGAGAAAATGTGGCTCATAGAGCTAAAAAAATATTGCGCTGTTAGAACGTTCAACAGCAAGGATTAACAGAGCTAAACCAAGAACAATAACGGCATGGTCAGAATTTATTGAGAAACTTTCTTATATAATATCTCGATAGACTAAATACAGTGAAGGATAAATAGTTGGTATTCCAGGTGTGTATAGATGTGGTATGTCACCCCTATAGTTTTTTTTTATGCAAACCCTGGCTTCTATATAGTTATTGTAGGTCATGTATGTTGGCTTTGTTCTACAATAAATAAACAATCAAAACAAACAACATAAATCTATAAGAGAGATAGCAAAAACCTTAGGTGTGGCCAAATCAACAGTTGGGTACATTCTTAAAAAAGAAAGAAAGCACTGGTAAGCTCAACAACATCAAAAGGCCTGGAAGACCACGGAAGACAACTAAAGTGGTGGATCGCAGAATCCTTTCCTTGGTGAAGAAAAATCCCTTCACAACAGAAGTCAAGAATACTCTGGAGAAGGTAGGCATATCATTGTCAAAATCTACAATTAAGAGACGCCTTCATGAATGTAAATACAGAGGGTTTACAACAAGGTGCAAACCACTGGTAACATTCAAGAACAGGAAAGCCAGATTAGACTTTGCCAGAAAAAAAAAAACTCCCATGTTCTGGAATAAGATTCTTTGGACTGATGAAACCAAGATTAACTTGTACCAGAATGATGGGAAGAGAAAAGTATGGTGAAAGAAAGGAAAAGCTCATGATCCAAAGTATACCACATCATGTGTCAAACATGGTGGAGGCAGTGTTATGGCATGGGCATGTATGGCTGTCAATGGAACTGGGTCACTGGTGTTTATTGATGATGTGACTGTTGACAGAAGTAGCAAGATGAATTCTGAGGTGTATAGGGCTATACTCTCTGCTCACTTTCAGCCAAATGCTACAAAACTGATAGGACACCGCTTCACAGTGCAGGTGGATAATGACCCTAACCATACTGCGAAAGCAACTCAAGAATTTTTGAAGGCAAAGAAATGGAATATTCTTCAATGGCCAAGTCATTCACCTGATCTCAACCCAATAGAGCATGCTTTTCACTTACTGAAGACAAGACTGAAGACAGAAAGACCCACAAACAAGCAGCAACTGAAGGTGGCTGCAGTGAAGGTCTGGCAAAGCATCTCCAGGGAGGAAACTCAGAATTTGAGTTTGGAGAACACGGGCTCCAGACTTCAGGCAGTCATTGACTGCAAAGGATTTTCATCCAAGTATTAAAATTATGGTTATATTTACAATTATGTCACTTTGTCCAAATACCTTTGAGCCCCTGAAAATGGAGGTACTTTGTTGAAAATGGCTCTAATTCCTAAATGGTAAATGCCATATTTTTGTCGAACCTCTTACAATAAAGCTGAAAGTCTACACTTTGATCACATCTTGATTGCTTTATTTCAAATCCATTGTGGTGGTGTATAAAGGCAAAATCACAAAAACTCCGCCATTGTCCAAATACTTCTGGACCTGACTATATACAGTATATATATATATATAGCTTAGTTTCTTCCCATAGTGCATCCTAGTGCCATCTCTTCCCCAGGTGAGCGACACACACACACCCAGCCTTCCACATGATGTAAAAGAAAATGTGATTCATCAGACCAGGCCACCTTCTTTCCTTGCTCCATGGTCCAGTTATGATGCTTACGTGCCCATTGTAGGCACTTTTGGTGGTGAACAGGAGTCAGTATAGGCACTCTGACCAATCTGCAGCTATGTAGCCCTATATGCAGCAAGCTGTGTGTTCTGACACCTTTATATCATGGCCAGCATTAACCTTTTCAGCAATTTGTGCTACAGTAGCTCTTCTGTGGAATCGGACAAGACAGGCCAACCTTCGCTTCCCAAACGTATCAATGAGCCTTGGGCGCCCATGCCTCTGTTGCCGGTTCACCAGTTGTCCTTCCTAAGACCACTTTTGGTAGGTACTAACCACTGCATACCAGGAACACCCCACAAGACCTTCAGTTTTGGAGATGCTCTGACCCAGACGTCTATACACACAATTTATCCATTGTCAAAGTCTCTCTAATCCTTACACTTGCCCATACGCTTGCCTGCTCCCAATACATCAACTTCAAGAACTGACTGTTCACTTGTTGACTAATATATCCCACCCCTTGACAGGTGCCACTGTAATGAGATAATCAATGTTATTCGTGTCACCTATCAGTGGTTTTAATGTTATGGCTGAGCAGTGTATAGTCCCCTCTGAAAATATTAGGATAGCAAGCCCGTTTCTTTTTTTTTAAAATATTAAATATTTTTAAAATATTTATTAAATATTGGAACATGTGACTGACAGGAGTCTCTTGTTGCCCAGGTGTGCCCTGATAGATTGATTGTTTAAACAATTAACAGCTCTGAATGTCTACTCTTGGTTTGAGCCCTGGGTTTCACCTGTGAAGACTGCATTTGTTTTTAAAAAGGACAAACCAACATGAAGGCCAGAAAGCTGTCTATTCGAGAAAAGAAAGCTACTTTGGAGCCACCCCACAAGCAATGGGCATAGCAAATACAACAATTTGGAATGTCCTCAAAAAGATAGAAACCACTGGTGTACCAACAACCAGACATCAAACCGGTCAGCCAAGGAAAGCAACAGGAGTTACTGACAGAAACATTGTGAGAGCTGTAAAGAAAAACCCAAAATCAACAATCAGTCACATCACCAACCACCTCCACAAGGCAGGGGTGAAAGTATCATAATCCACTGTATGAAGAAGACTTTCAGAGCAGAAATATAGAGGCAAAAACATAAGATGCAAACCACTCGTCAGCAGTACGAATCAGAAGATCTGATATGAATTCACAAAGAGATACAGAGATATTGACTATTCGAAAGCATTCTTGAAGATGGATCCTAGAGAAAAAAATTCTGAAAGTAGTTGATACCATCAAGGCTTCAAGCATGCAAATGTATTATAGCATTTGTTGCATATATGGACCTAGGGGTTCTTCTAAAGGAAATGGCCCACTCATGATCCAAATCATATAAGCTCATCAGTCAATCACGGTGGAGATAGTGTCATGGGTTGGACTTGCATGACTGCTTCTGGAACAGGCTCACTAATCGTTAGTGATGATGTAACTCAAGATGGTAGTAGCAGAAAAGTCAAAAGTCTGCAGAAACATTCTGTCTACCAATTTAATGAGAAATGCATCCAGTCTAGTTGGGAGCAACTTCATCATGCAGCAAGACAATGACCCAAAACACACTACTAACACAACAAACAACTTCATCAGGGGAGAAAAAGCGGAAGATTTTAGGCTGGCCAAGTCAATCACCAGACCTTAACTCAATTGAGCATGGATTTCACCTCTTGAAGAGGAGACTAAAGGGAGAAAAACCCCAAAACAAACAACAGCTGAAAGAAGCTGTGGTACAAGCCTGGAAAAGTATGACAAAAAGAAGAATGCAACAGTTTGGTGATGTCAGTGGGTTGCTATCTTGATGCAGTTATTGCAAGCAAGGCATAAGCAATCAAATATGATCAAATATCAAATACTTTAAGACTGTTTGTTCCAATATTTTTGCTCTAAAAATTGGGTGGTCTGGCACAACACATGCCATGTTCCAAGTTGTTTAACGCATGTAGATGTAAATATCAGGAAATTAAAACTGAAATTTTGATCTATTGCTTCATACTCATCTTTTGATCTCAAACACAAATTTCTTTAGTGTATAGCAAAAACAAAAGAATTGGCCTTGCCGTTCCAGTACTTTCAGAGAGGACTGTGTATACACACAAATCAATGAACCATTACTTGAGACTTCTTATCAGACTATAGATTTGTACTGTACATAAATTTGAACAACAGTGCCACACAACAGTGAGGTACAAAAATGTGTGCCTCCTAGTAAGCAGTGCAAAAATAGGTAATGAGGTAATGCATTTGTTCAACCCACACCCAAGGGTCTGCTCAATTTGGGAGCCAAAGAGTTATATACAAACCTAAACAGGGGTGATTTATTTAGGGAGGGATGAGAATGAGGTTCCTGCACACATGGCTTTTTTTCACACAGGTGAGAGCAGCTGATCCTCCCTGCAGCTTACTAGGCCTGCCCAGTCCTCCTCAACTCAGCAAAGATGGGGATGTAATAATTGGTGGTATCTTTTCCTTACACGCCATATGGGACCAGATAACACATGTTTTTACATCTGGACCTTGGCAACCAAACTGCAGAAGGTGAGGGGATATTGGGGGATTTTCATTTTTAATTTGGTCAAATTGGAATTATAACAGTGGTTCATATACACAAAATGTATTCTATACATTTTAAGAAGATCAGAAACATTTTCTTCAATTATTTGCATTACAACGTTATAAGCCTGCTACTGTATTAGAAGTACGGTGTTCTCTGAAACCATATGTGGTTGTTTTTTTTGTCCTGTAGTTTAAGCCTCCGTGAGTCTCAAAATGCACAAACAATGTTATTTGCCATTGAGGAAATCAACAACAGAACTGATATTCTTCCTGGGGTCAAATTGGGTTATAAAATCTATGATTCCTGTGGATCTGTAGAAATGGCCACCAGAGCATCACTGGCCTTGGTTAATGGCATTGGAGAAAATACATCTGTAATGTCTTGCTCTAAACCTGACACAGTTCAAGCAATCATAGGACAAACATCCTCCACCCCCACTATTGCCATTGCTGCTACTGTGGGACCTTTGCACATACCTGTGGTAAGGCCTCTTCTTTTATCTTTTTAAAAACTACTTTGTTTTACGTTTTACTTTGTTGTTGAAAGCTATGTATTGCAGGTGAGTCACTTTGCAACATGTGCATGCCTAAGTGACAGGAAGAAATACCCATCTTTCTTCAGAACTGTTCCCAGTGATTACTACCAGAGCAGAGCTTTGGCTAAGTTGGTCAGGCATTTTGGCTGGACATGGGTAGGGACCCTATGCAGTGATAATGACTATGGGAACAATGGCATAAATGCATTTATCATTGCTGCCAAAGAAGAGGGAATATGTGTTGAGTATTCCAAAGCATTCTTTAAGACAGACCCTAGAGAAAAAATTCTGAAAGTAGTTGATACCATCAAGGCTTCAACCTCCAAAGTTATTGTAGCATTTGTTGCATATACAGACCTCGGGGTTCTTCTAAAGGAAATGGCCTTGCAGAACTTGACAGGGTTTCAGTGGATTGGAAGTGAATCCTGGATTTCTAATATAAACCCAGCGAATTCTCAGTGGCAGCATCTTTTGAAAGGGTCTCTGGGTTTCGCTATGCCAAAAGCTCAAATCAAGGGCCTAGGAGAATTTCTAACCAAACTAAATCCAGCTTCTGATGTAGTTTTCTACAAAGAGTTGTGGGAGACAATATTTAACTGCAAACTTCTGATAGAAGAAAATGATGAGGTGAAACAAAGGTGCAAGAGCAACGAAAGTCTCAGTCAAGTTCAGAACCTTTATACAGATGTTTCAGAATTACGGATCGCAAATAATATTTATAAGGCCGTGTATGCTGTGGCTTATGCCCTGCACAAGAGATATGGCTGTTCAAAGAGAGAGAGGGGACAAGAAGGTCCTGCCTGTGCAAACATATCAGATAATAAACCATGGCAAGTAAGTGTAATGATATATCCTGCTGAAAAAAATGTATGTATATTTGTTTGAATGCTTTATGTTGGAATGCTGTATTTAGGTAGTGAATGAGTTGACGAAACTCCATTTCACCACTACAAGTGGAGAGGATGTATACTTAGATGAAAATGGAGACCCAGCAGCGAGGTATGAAGTGCTGAACTGGCAACAAGGCAAAAATGGTGAAATAGTGTTTGTTAAAGTCGGCTTCTATGATGGCTCTTTGCAAACACACCTTCAGCTGTCATTTAATAACATCAGTATAGCCTGGGCCCACAACAAACCACAGGTAAACAACAATATCTATAAAAACAGATAATATGTACAATAAATATTTTATAAAGTTAAAAACAAATACATACAATAAAAATGGTTTCCAGGTGCCGGTCTCTGTGTGCAATCCGGGTTGTCCCCCTGGCACCAGGAAGGCTGTGCAGAAAGGAAGGCCAGTTTGCTGCTTTGACTGCATGCCATGTGCAGAGGGGGAAATCAGTAATATAACAGGTATAACGAATAGTGGTTTGTGTCAATGATACAGACAAAAACAAGAAATATTTAAAAGTTTGTTAGGGTAATAAACAATAGAATTACCATTACTTAAAGGACTAAATTATATAGATAATAATTATGTAAATAATTATATTTGTTTTCTATTTTCTTGATATCTTCAGATTCTATATCTTGTATGAAGTGTCCTCCGGAACTATGGTCTAATGACAGGAAAGATACCTGTGTCTTAAAGCTGGTGGAATTCCTGTCATTTCAGGAAATAATGGGAATCATTCTTGTATCATTTTCTTTGTTAGGAGTGTCTTTCACCACCTGCATTGCAGTAATTTTCTTTAAACACAAGGACACACCAATTGTTAGAGCAAATAATTCTGAATTGAGCTTCCTGCTGCTCTTCTCACTCACTCTGTGTTTCCTCTGTTCACTTACTTTCATTGGTCAGCCCTCTGAGTGGTCCTGTATGTTGCGCCACACAGCCTTTGGGATTACCTTTGTTCTCTGCATCTCCTGTGTTCTGGGGAAAACAGTAGTGGTGTTAATGGCCTTCAGGGCTACACTTCCAGGCAGTAATGTAATGAAATGGTTTGGGCCTGTACAGCAGAGACTCAGTGTACTTGCCTTCACTCTTGTACAGGTCATTATTTGTGTACTTTGGTTAACAATATCCCCTCCCTTTCCCTACAAAAATATGAAGTACTACAAGGAAAAGATTATATTAGAATGTAATGTAGGTTCATCTATAGGTTTCTGGGCTGTGCTGGGATATATAGGACTCCTGGCTATTTTGTGTTTTATTTTGGCTTTTCTGGCAAGGAAGCTACCTGATAATTTCAATGAAGCCAAATTCATCACATTCAGCATACTCATATTCTGTGCAGTTTGGATCACTTTTATTCCTGCTTATGTCAGCTCTCCTGGAAAATTCACTGTAGCTGTAGAGATATTTGCCATTTTAGCATCAAGCTTTGGTTTACTAATCTGCATATTTGTTCCAAAGTGTTATATAATCATACTAAAACCAGAGAAAAATACCAAAAAGGAAATGATGGGTAAAACACCTGCTAAATGATTTATCTGTATAGATACTCACCATTAACATGATCTGTTTAAATTATATAACCTATATAAAAGGGATGTTCTCACTTAAATGAAAGCCTTTAAATTGCATTAGCATAAAATTGTACAATTTCAATAACTGCAGTAAATAAACTGATATCTTTCATCTGACTTTGCAGAACTATTTACACATGGTTAGTGGTTAGTGCAAGAAGTATGATTACATAACTAAGGTGTGTTTTAACATATCTTTTCAGACAGTTTTCTGCAGAAAATGTTCATTTTCTTTAAATTATTTTTGTCCCCAGCTTAAGCCATAATGTGGCCTTGATTGCTTATACCATAATCTATGAAATAGAGGACATCTCAAACAACACATTTCCACACATCAGTGCATGTGACAGTGCATCTATAAGTGCACTTTCAAAGGCCTATCATCAATAAAAGTAGCTGTACCCATGCAAGATAATAGACTACTTTCATATCCTTGGGGTTAACCATTACATTTTGGATAACTGGCTGAATGCAATGTTGTATACGCAACAAATTCAGCAACTGGGCCCTGTCCAAAATTACTGCAATTTAACACACTACACATATTGTACATGTGTCCTATAGACCTATTGATTATTGATAATATAGGTAAAGGTACATTTAAAATACCCACAAATCAGAATGTTGTTCATTTTATTTCAGCTGAAACCTCTAGTACTTGGCAATTAATACATTACTTCCCAGTTGTTTTCTATTTGTCTGGTTACACATAACTGTCTTCAGAACATATCCCAGCTCAACCTATTAGCACTGATTCTGCTGGTTGACAATAATTATTCACAGTTGAAACTAAGCACTAATTACCCTCATTTTCATTACCCAAACTCCCCAAATAGCCCAATTTTACACTCGAGGACTTCAGGACAGCCTGCACTTGTTACAAATGTTGCCCCAGTTATTACTGTAAATAATAATATCATTTAGGCAGGTGGTGGCATAGTTGTTTGAACGTAGTCTTTGCCCCGAAAGCCTGAAAAGAAGGGTAATGAATTCGTGTAAGCCAAACAGTGTAGAGAAAGCCATTTTTTCCTTAAACTGTGGCAACAAGGGAATCTGCCAATAGCCCTTGGTCAAATCCACAATCGAATAAGGTGAGCAGCACCTACTCTCAATTCCATCATTTTGCCCAATTCATCATGAGCCACTTATCTCTTGTGTTCAGGTAAATGATATGGTGGGATGCGCACCACCACACCAGGAGACATTTCAATTTGGTGTTCTATGAGGTCTGAGCATCCAGACAGGTGAGAAAACACGTCCATTTCTCTGGTCTGCTAAGGGTTTCAGAGTGGGATTAGCTGTTTTTGGACAAACCGGTCCCAATTCATCTTTCTTTGCCAATGCCAACGCCAGAGCTACAGGGACTGCCTTTGTCCATTTTTAGGAGGTTGAAGTGGTAAATTTATCATGAGTTCCCCCCTGTCTGAATGCACTACCTCCTAGTCCATGTCCCCTACCCATTGTATGACCTCAAAGAGTTATTGCCACTTGGTGAGGTTTTTTTTAATGCGTAAGTTGAAAGGAATACTAGGACCTTATCTCCCAGTGCAAACTGTCTGAGATGGGAGCACCTATTGTATAGCCATTGCTGCTGTTCCTGGGCCTAGAGCAAATATTGCATAATTGCAAATATTGCAAATATTGCACAGCAAATATCGCATAGACAAGTGACTCAGTGTGTGTTGCTGTCAGGGCCAGGATATACTGTACCTCAATTTTACTGGGGGTGGGACTGTCCTTACAGCATATCCAAACTTTTATAAAAGTTCAAATGGGGAAAACCCAGTGGACGCCTGGGGTACCTCTTGAACAGCAAACAACAGGCACTCCAACCATTTATCCCAATTACGACTGTGCATAAGCTTATGAATCATGTTTTTCAAGGTTATATCATGTTTTCAAGGATATTATTGAAACCTTCCTCCAGCATATTTGAGAATAATACACATTAGTGCAGATTGCCTTAATTTGCAACAATTTGTAAAGTTTGTGCAGCATATGTGACATACACAACATGCATTGATTGCTCAGGATCTTTTTTGGGATCCTAGTCTTGGACAAAACACAAATCAGTGCCTCTCCCAAGGTCTTTGCAGAGATCCATAAAGTACCTGACATTTAGACTCCTAATCGGGAGGTCAGTGGGACAGCGGCAGTCCGGAGCACCTGATCCCCCTCCATCAGGGGCCTCTTCCCCTGAAAATACCCTGGCTCTCTGCAACTCCAGCAGTCCTGCCTGGGCCCAGCTCCAGCTCTCAGAGGAGAAGTGGAGGTACCCTGGAGAACAGAAGGCGATCAGTTCACTTGTCGCTCATGCACTCCAACACACTCTCTGGTTCCACTGGATCCAGCTTTGCATGAATGTAAACAGCTTGTCTTCCTCCTCTAGTGTCATCTCGTGGAAGTGCCAGCAATGTTGTTCTGGTGTTAGAGCCACTGACTCCAGGACAGCCTTCTTCATTGTGCTGTAGTTTATATGTAGTTAACTGTGCTTCAATGGTCAGCAGGGCTTGGACTGGAGGCCCCCACTCATTCTCGCGTTAGCCACACACAGAGGCCTTTGTTTCAAACACCTCCAAAAATGACTCACTGTCATCAGCAGGGTTCGCTCACACCACCAAGAAGGCCAACAGGCTTCCAGACTTGGCAGGGACAGACTCAGGGTTCAGGGGACACTGGATGCTGGCTCAATCTGAGGCCTAGTCAGTCACTACCTGAAACAAGAGTGCTTGATTTTTCTTCATGCTGAGGAGATCCTGGTGTTACTACTGCTGCAGGGTAACTATCGACTGTAGGATCTGCACTAGATTTTGATCTGCAAAGACTTTGCTCCACGGCAGCATTTCTTCATTCTCCAAATTCCCAGATTTTATCACCAGTATAACAGTTCGCGACATTCCAAGAGGAACACAGGGGAACTCAGGTACATCTTTCTGCCCATTATTTTTAATAACAGCCCACTAACAGTTTATTAATACAGAACTCAAAATAATCCTTTTGGCTTTTCATGCACCTACTCCATGTCACTAGGATACATACACAGGGAGGAACACACACAGCGGAGAAAGGACATGGTTATATAGGAATATTTATGCACTGGTGAAACTATTCCTTAATTACTCTCAATATCATCCCCCAAACTCCCTCTCACATTACAGACTTCACTAAAACCACACCCCAACTGCCAGAATCACAGTCATCCCCTGTATGTTCAATATAAAAAACACATGGACCATGGCCTTTATGTGAAGGCTTACAGTTTGTGCCATCAACTGTGTGAGTTTGGAGCTGTCTTGTTTTGGATGGATTACTGGTGTATGACCTTGCCTTGCTTTGTCTCTGCCTTTAATGTTCTCTTTGGATTAATGCTATTATTGATTTCTGGTATGTTGACCCTGCCTTGCCTATTTTGGATTGCATTTTGGACTGTTTATCTTCTGAGCTTTTCTTGTGTTTGACCTGAAACATTTTTTTATTAGCAAAGGTGATCACCCTGCAAGACAATCTGATAAAATTGTGAAGGGCTATATAAAAAGTGGTCATTATCTGCTACTGCTACTTCAATTACCACTGACACTGCATGACTAAATACCTCAACATGACAACAGAAATCACATGACAATATAGCCAACCAATAGTTCCACATGTTTTAGCTTAAATGAAACTTGGATATCAATTATGTCACTTGTTTCCTTAGCCTGAATGTTGTCAATAGACAAATGTTGTAATGTTGTAATCTAATTATATGTGCAATTTTATGTGCAGAAATATTTTCATGAAGGAAAAAGAGGAGATGCTGAAAAATACACATACGAAGGTGAATGGAGAAACAGTTTGTTGATTTCTTCATTCTTCATCATTGATATGAAATAGCATCAATATATTACTAAGCATAACACCATGCTCACAGCAAAGTTACAGATCTTATAAGGACCATGGTCCTAACTGATATAGTTGTGTTAAGACTATACAAAACACTTGTATATTTTAATGTGATACATTTTAGTGTTTTTATTAGAGTTTTATCTCTAGATGTTCAATATGGTTGTTTAAATTACTTGAATCTAGTAAAATATCTGGGGGAAGGTTAGCTATGTGGCTAAGCTCTGAAATTCTGGGTGATAGGCCTTCATGTAGGCAACATGGGCATGGAGTGGTATGGCGTCACAATATAACTTGTAGAGCTCCAATTATACCCAATGCCTAATTAAGTCCATGTAATATAATCTAGTCTAGGCCTAGAAAATTCTTCATACACTTGTACAGAATATATCCTATTTCACCATAGAAAGGTACCCTCCAGTGGAGAGTTCCCCCCACCCCCCACCAAATTGCACACATAAAATTGCACATATG
Source organism: Pangasianodon hypophthalmus (assembly GCF_027358585.1). Classification (NCBI taxonomy): domain Eukaryota; kingdom Metazoa; phylum Chordata; class Actinopteri; order Siluriformes; family Pangasiidae; genus Pangasianodon; species Pangasianodon hypophthalmus. The sequence continues at coordinate 3,929,709 of NC_069715.1, read as the reverse complement.
GATTTCCAAGATGGCAGCGCGGCAGTAGCACGCAGCGGCCACTCCCGACACAAAATGGTGCTTTTTTCGTCCTTAGGCCGACTTTTTAACGGCACATGGACATCGGAGCCACCGGTGTTCATGTATACCACCGCCAGACATTTATAAACCTAAGACACAACAATACAGCCACTCTGCACGATGATCTGGTGGAGAAGCTACGCGATCTCGGCTTGCTGCGGGGACCAGGCCTCCAGCCCTCGGCGTCGCCTGATGCCGGTGGCCGGGGGAGGGGATGTCGCAAGCGGTGCGCGAGAAAGCAGAAGGGCAGGAAGAGGGCGGGGGTTCGTGCTAGGCTAAAAACAAACCCTACCCGGCCGGCTCTCCCGTCCATCCTGCTCTCCAATGTCTGCTCCCTGGACAATAAACTGGATTACATCCGACTCCAGCAAACTACGCGGTGTGAGTTTAGAGACTGCTGCATCTTTGTTTTCACGGAGACGTGGCTCAGCGACAGAGTTCCGGACGCCGCCATTCAGCTAGACGGGCTAGCCTCGTTTCGTGCCGACAGAAACACAGCTCTGTGCGGTAAGGCTCGCGGCGGCGGCTTGTGTGTTTACATCAACACGGAATGGTGTAAGAACTCTGTGCTAGTCTCTAGTGACTGCTCATCGCTGGTGGAGTTTGTGACTGTTAGATGCAGACCTTTTTATTTACCACGGGAATTCACTACCATCCTCATAATCGGTGTATACATTCCCCCCAGTGCTAATGCTAAGGAGGCGCTCTGTGTACTGTATGGGGCTATTAGCGAGCTACAGAATTCAAACCCTGACGGACTGTTTATTGTTGCCGGAGATTTCAACCATGCAAATCTCAAGTCAGTGCTCCCTAAATTCCATCAGCATGTGGACTTTGCAACAAGAGGGAAGAATGTGCTGGACCTTGTTTACACAAACATCCCCAGCGCGTACCAGGCGGAGCCCCGCCCCCACCTCGGCTACTCAGACCACATCTCTGTTATGCTAATTCCAGCATACAGACCGCTAGTCAGACACTCCAAACTGGGTTCTGAAGCAGGTGAAAACCTGGCCAGCAGGAGCCATCTCTGCTCTTCAGGACTGTTTTGAACACACTGACTGGCACATGTTCAGGGAAGCGGCAACTGACGGTGACTTCACCGACTTGGAGGAATACGCGACATCAGTGACCTGCTATATCAGCAAGTGCATTGATGACGTCACTGTCTCTAAGACCATCACCTCACGCTCCAACCAGAAGCCGTGGATGACTGCAGAGGTGCGCGCGCTACTGAGGACCCGGGACTCAGCTTTCAGAGCAGGCGACAAGGTGGCCCTAAGAACAGCGAGGGCCAAACTGTCCCGGGTCATCAGAGAGGCAAAGCGCGCACACGCTCAGAGAATCCACAGAGACACACGGCGCATGTGGCAGGGCATCCAGAACATCACAAACTACAGGACACCACCATCTGCCTGTGACAGTGATGCCTCCCTCCCAGATGCGCTGAACGACTTCTACGCTCGGTTCAAGGCACAGAATGGCATGACGGCGAGGAAGACCACCCCTCCTCCCAATGACCAGGTGCTGTGTCTAACCACGGCCGACGTGAGGAAGACTCTACACAGAGTCAACCCACGGAAGGCTGCTGGACCAGACAACATTCCTGGCAGGGTGCTCAGGGGATGTGCAGACCAGTTGGCAGATGTTTTCACGGACATCTTCAACACCTCTCTGTGCAGCACCGTTGTCCCGACCTGCTTCAAGGCCACCACCATCGTCACCGTGCCAAAGAAGTCTTCAGTGTCCTGCCTCAATGACTACCGTCCCATTGCACTTACACCCATCATCATGAAGTGCTTCGAGAGGCTCGCCTTGAGGCACATCAAGACACTGCTGCCTCCCTCACTGGACCCCCTGCAATTCGCTTACCGCCCCAACCGCTCAACAGATGACGCCATCACCACCGCCCTCCATCTGGCCCTCACCCACCTGGACAATAAAGACACTTATGTTAGAATGCTGTTCATTGACTTCAGTTCAGCATTCAATACAATCATTCCTCAGCACCTGATTGGAAAGCTGAACCTGCTGGGCCTGAACACCTCCCTCTGCAACTGGATCCTGGATTTCCTGACTGGGAGACCTCAGTCAGTCCGGATCGGGAACAGCATCTCCAACACCACCACACTGAACACTGGAGCCCCACAGGGCTGTGTGCTCAGTCCATTGCTGTTCACTCTGCTGACTCATGACTGTGTATCAATGCACAGCTCAAATCACATCATCAAGTTCGCCGATGACACCACCGTGGTGGGTCTCCTCAGCAAGAACGATGAGTCAGCATACAGAGAGGAGGTGCAGCGGCTAACGGACTGTTGCAGAGCCAACAACCTGTCTCTGAACGTGGACAAAATTAAAGAGATGGTTGTTGACTTCAGAAGAGCACAGAATGACCACTCTCCGCTGAACATCGGCGGCTCCTCCGTGGAGATTGTCAAGAGCACCAAGTTTCTTGGTGTTCACCTGGCGGAGAACCTCACCTGGTCGCTCAACACCAGTTCCATAACGAAGAAAGCCCAGCAGCGCCTGTACTTTCTGCGAAGGCTGAGGAAAGCGCATCTCCCACCCTCCATCCTCACCATGCTCTACAGAGGGACTATCGAGAGCATCCTGTGCAGCTACATCACTGCCTGGTTTGGGAATTGCACTGTCTCAGATCGCAAGACCCTGCAGCGGATAGTGAGGACAGCTGAGAAGATCATCGGGGTCTCTCTTCCCTCCATCTCGGACATTTACACCTCTCGCTGCATCCGCAAAGCCACCAGCATTGTGGATGACCCCACACACCCCTCTCACACACTCTTCACCCTCCTGCCGTCTGCTAAACGGTACCAGAGCATTCGGGCCCTCACAACCAGACTGTGCAATAGTTTCTTCCCTCATGCCATCAGACTCCTCAATACCTAGAACTGGACTGAAGGAAAGAACACACACACACACACACACACACACACATACATATACACACATACACACAACTGAACATCCTCCATGCACATGTTTTACACATGTTTTGCACATGTTTTATGCTGCTGCTGCTACTATTATGTTTACATAATACAATACCATGTTTACATTACTTCAGCTATTTATACCAAACTCTGTATTATTTGCACTATTGTCACTTGGCCACTTTCAAACAGAACTGCGTACTGGTCGGTGTTGTAGTTATTGTACTGTCTTGTTCTGTCTTGTGAGTCCGCACGTTTGCACTTGTGCACTTTATGTTTAATTTATGTAGTCCCCGTAGCTCTGTGTTGTTCTGTGTTGTCTTATGTAGCACCTTGGTCCTGGAGAAACGTTGTTTCGTTTCACTATGTACTTGTATATGGCTGAAATGACAATAAACTCCACTTGACTTGACTTGACTTGACCTCCCAGAACACACAGGTAGGTGTATTGATTACACTAAAGTGATGTGAGATGTGTGTGTGCATAGTGCCCTGGGATGAAATGGAATCCCAATCAGGGCATATTTCTAAACCTTCCTCAAAGGTTAAAACAATTCCTCAACCTTCTCACTAAAAACAACTAGAAGTGACAAGGTCAGATTCATTTCACCCACTCTGAGGTATGGTAGTGTAAAAGGACAGGGCATCTATGATAGTGCACAAGTTCTGATTGCACAGCCTACTCTTTTCTATCAGATAAATGATCAAAACCACAATAAACAATGTTTATAGTTTCAAAAATGACATTGAATAGCAGCATTTCAGTGGGGTTATGCAGAATGCAAATTAATGAGGTAATTATATAAGTAAAGACCACACCTTATTAGGGAGCTAAAAAGATTATATAAAAGCCCAGAAGTCAAGGTGGTTTTGGAGGGATGAGAATGAGTTTCTTGCATACATGGTTTCTTTTCACACAGGTGAGAGCAGCTGATCCTCCCTGCAGCATACAAGGGCTGCCCAATCCTCCTCAACTCAGTAAAGATGGGGATGTAGTGATTGGTGGGATCTTTTCCTTCCACAGTGAATGGGACCAGCCAATACAAACATTCACATCAGGGCCTCAGGAAGGAAAATGCACGAGGTGAGGGAGCATTCAGGGAATTTTGATATAAACTAGGTTATATCAAAACATTTTACAATATTATTTGCATCATAAATTTTACAAAACTCATTTTGAAGTGATATCTATTGACAATATTTGTATTTGTATTCTTTTACCTACAGTTTGAACCTCAGAGAATTTCAAAATGCACAAACAATGGTATTTGCCATTGAGGAAATAAACAATAGAACTGATATTCTTCCAGGGATCATTTTGGGTTATAAAATCTATGATACCTGTGGATCAGTTGAAATGACCACAAGAGCCTCCTTGTCTTTAGTCAATGGCCAAGGAGAAAGTTCAATTTCAGTGCCCTGTTCAAAACCTGAAACTGTTCAAGCAATCATAGGACAAACATCGTCTACCCCCACTATTGCCATATCTGCTACAGTGGGACCTTTGCACATACCTGTGGTAAACCTTATGTCTTCTGATATTGAATTATAAGCATGCATTTCACTGAAATTAATTCATTTGGATTGAGTGTTATGTAATCAATTTGGCTTGATTCTCCTGAAATGAAAAGCAAACATATATAAGTGTAATTATCAATAATCAGTTATTACAATATATATTTAAACCAAAAAACAAATATTACAGGTGAGTCACTTTGCAACATGTGCATGCCTAAGCGACAGAAAAAAACACCCAACTTTCTTCAGAACTGTTCCCAGTGATTATTTCCAGAGCAGAGCTTTGGCAAAGCTGGTCAAACATTTTGGATGGACCTGGATAGGAGCCGTATGCAGTGATAATGACTATGGGAAAAATGGTATAAATGAATTTATCAGTGCAGCCAAAGAAGAGGGAATATGTGTTGAGTATTCCCAGGCATTTTATAAGACAGACCCCAGAGAAAAAATTTTGAAAATAGTTGAAATTATCAAGGCTTCAAGCTCCAAAGTTATTGTAGCTTTTGTCGCAGACTCTGACTTTGGGTTTCTTCTGAGGGAAATGGCCTTGCAAAACATGACTGGGTTTCAGTGGATTGGAAGTGAGTCCTGGATCTCAGATTTGAACACTGCCAATGCTGAATGGCAGCATATTCTGAAAGGGTCTGTGGGTTTTGCTATCCCACAAGCTAAAATCAATGGCCTAGAGGAATTTCTAACCATGCTTAATCCAGCTTCTAATGTAGATCTTTACAAAGAGTTGTGGGAGACAATATTTCAGTGTAAACTTCTGACACAAGAAAATGTTAAGATGAAACAATTGTGCAAGAGCAATGAAAGTCTCACTCAAGTTCAAAACCTTTATACAGATGTTTCAGACTTACGAATTGCAAATAATGTTTATAAGGCTGTGTATGCTGTGGCTTATGCCCTGCACAACAGTTACAGCTGTTCAGAGAGGGAGCGTGGACAAGAAGGTGCTAATGTATGTACAAACCTAGCAGATATCCAGGAACCATGGAAGGTAAGTGTATCACTATAGGCATGTGAAAAATATGTATTTATATTCATAACTGAAGATTTTGCATTGTTTTATTTAGGTATCAAATGAGTTGAAGAAAATCCATTTCACCACTACAACAGAAGAGGATGTATTCTTTGATGAGAATGGAGACCCAGCAGCGAGGTATGATGTGCTGAACTGGCAGCAAGGCAAAGATGGTAAAACAATGTTTGTTAAAGTGGGCTTCTATGATGCCTCTCTGCAAACACACCTTCAACTATCATTTAAAAACAACAGCATAGTCTGGGCCCACAATAAACCACAGGTAAATAGTAATATCTCTACCAATAGATTACGTTCATAGAGATGTTGTATTGTATGTTCATGCATACAGTGTATTATCAATAAATATATACAATAAATAATGTTTTTCAGAAAATTATCAATAAATAAATGCAATATATTATGGTTTTTAGGTGCCAGTCTCTGTGTGTAGCCACAGTTGTCCCCTAGGCTTCAGGAAGGCTGTGCAGAAAGGAAGGCCAATCTGCTGCTTTGACTGTATACCATGCGCAGAGGGGGAAATAAGTAATATAACAGGTATAATTAATAGTGGTTTATATCAGTGATGCAGAGAAGGCCAAGAAGGATTTATTTTTTTTATTAATAAAGAACCACACTAGAATTAATTGTAATTACCTAAACTGATATTCATTTTCTCTTTCTTTAGATTCTCTAACTTGCATCAAGTGCCCTCCTGATCTGTGGTCTAATGACAAGAAAGATACCTGTGTCTTAAAGCTGGTTGAATTCTTGTCATTTCAGGAAATAATGGGAATCATTCTTGTATCATTTTCTTTGTTAGGAGTATTTTTGACCATCTGCATTGCTGTAATTTTCTTTAAACACAAGGACACACCAATTGTTAGAGCAAATAATTCTGAGCTGAGCTTTCTGTTGCTCTTCTCTCTGACTCTGTGTTTCCTCTGTTCAATTACTTTTATTGGATGGCCCTCTGATTGGTCCTGTATGCTGCGCCACACAGCATTTGGGATCACCTTTGTCCTCTGCATCTCCTGTCTTCTGGGTAAGACATTAGTGGTGTTAATGGCCTTCAGGGCTACACTTCCAGGTAGTAACGTCATGAAATGGTTTGGGCCTGTACAGCAGAGACTCAGTGTACTTGCCTTCACTCTTGTACAGGTCATTATTTGTGTACTTTGGTTAACAATATCCCCTCCTTTTCCATACAGTAATATGAACTACTACAAGGAAAAGATTATATTAGAATGTAATGTAGGCTCAGCTATAGGTTTCTGGGCTGTGCTGGGATATATAGGACTCCTGGCTCTTTTGTGTTTTATTTTGGCATTTTTGGCCCGCAAGCTGCCTGACAATTTCAATGAAGCCAAATTCATCACATTCAGCATACTCATATTCTGTGCAGTTTGGATCACTTTTATTCCTGCTTATTTCAGCTCTCCTGGAAAATTCACTGTAGCTGTAGAGATATTTGCCATTTTAGCCTCAAGCTTTGGTTTACTATTCTGCATATTTGTTCCAAAGTGCTATATAATCATGCTAAAACCAGATAAGAATACTAAAAAGCAAATGATGGCTAAAGCACCTGCTAAATCATTTTAGCTGTCTGTCATAACATGATCTGTTTAAAATATGTAAAGAACATTTACTAATTTAAATTAAAGCTTTCAAAATAGATTAGCATAAATATGTATCATTTCAATAACTGTGGCAAATAATCTGGTATCTTTTGTCTTTGCAGTGTCATTTACATATTAGTGGTTACTGCAAGACACATAATGACATCACCAACGTGTGTTCACATATCTATTGAGACAGTTTTTTCCCACAAAATTTTCTTTTTCTTTAAATTTTTTGTCCCTGGCTTAAGCCATAATGAGGACCTGGTTGAACCATGCTTGCCTATAATCTGTGCGATAGAAGAGATCTCATACCACACACTACATGTGGATTTCCATACCTCAAATTTGGAACTGCACTGTCAAAGGCCTATTATGAATAAAAGTAGCTTTTCACATGCAGGACTAGGGATTGATTTCATTGTGCTTTAACATCACTCTACGGAAACTGGTGAGATAAAATTTTATATCTCTGACAAACTCATTAACCTGTTCCATAATTACTGAAATATCTCAAAAATCAGACTTTTGTTTTTATCATTTCATTTCAGCTTTAGCATGTAATAAATAAAATATTACTTCATAGTTATTTTCTGTTTGTCTGTGTACACATAATTGTCTTCAGAACGATTACCAGCTCAATCTATGGGCACCAATTCAGCTGTTCAAGCACTTTGGCTAGGTGTGAGTAGGAACCAAAAGTAACAAATATGATTAACAAATAAATAGGACTGTCGCGTTTATTATGGCAGTGCATAAGGGAGGGTACAGGAAGGCCTTTAACATCACACATCACAAGCAAAAATAATGGATGCTCTCAAGCGCTCTTCTACAAAGGTGATAATGGCCCTTGTATCTCATAGAGAAAAGCTACAAACAGAAGGTTACAGGACTGCAGTGGATTGGCACTAATACTTCTTTAGCATGCAAACAAACTATTCATCATAAAATCTTATACTTAGAATCCTCAAAATCTAACGATCAAATACATAAAGGCATTTGAGACTGTTCTTTGATTAGCAAAGGTGATTGCTCTGCAAGATACAATCTGATAAATCCATGAAGGGCCATATAAAAATGGTCATCATCTGTTACCATGATGCAATCTGCTCTAAAGAGAAGCTTCTTAACAAAGTCACTTAGGCAGAAAAAAAATATTTTCAATTTCAGATCTGGCCTGAATTCCCAAGTGGATACTGTATTTACGACACAGGTCCCTTATCATTTCAGAAACCAACGCCACATCCATGTGAAAACATATCACATTACAGTTTATTATTGTTATTTCAGGACTAGTTTTTATGTGTCTGTGCTTGTGGTGTTTGTGTGCAGTGAGAGCCATCCCTCATCCCTCTGGAAGAATTAATTTTGTGTTTTGAAGTTTTATTTTCAGATATGCACATATGTCAAATGTAAATGCTTTTCCTTGCCCTCTGGTCTTACATTTACATTTATGGCATTCGGCAGACACCTTTATCCAGAGTGACTTACAGAAGTGCTTTGAAGTCTCTATCAATAAATACATCCTGATTCTGGTTCACTAGGTCATGGACTAAGGGTACTATCAGTCTAAAAAACTCTGTTGGGGAGGTAAAATAGTAAGAAAAACACACAGACAGCAAAAGATTTTTTAAATAAAGTGCTAATTTATGACCTCCATGAAGAGGTAGGTCTTTAGTCATCTTTTGAAGACTCAGCTGTTCGGACATACAGGGGAAGTTCATTCCACTACCTAGGTGCCAGAGAACAGAAAAGAGCCTTGACACATGCCTCCCATGTACCCCAATAAATGGTGGGATCAAGCAAGGCTAGAGGATTGGAGAGACCGTGGTGCAGTGCAGGGTGTGATAAGAGCTTTAAGGTAGGTGGGTGCTGGTCCATTTATGACTTTGTAGGCAAGCATCAGTGATTTAAATTTAATGCGGGCAGCTACAGGAAGCCAGTGGAGGGAGTGTTGCAATGGGGTGTGAGAACATAGGAAGGTTGAAAATAAGTTGTGCAGCTGCATTCTGGAATAGTTGCAGGGGCTGAATGGTGTGTAGAGGCAGACCTGCCTGGAGCAAGTTGCAGTAGTCCAGTTTTGAAATGACAGGGCCTGATTTGCCTGTGTGGATAGAAATGGATAATTGCTTCTGATGCTGTAAAGGAGATATCAGAATTAATATGTCAGATTAGCAATGTGAGAGGAAAAGGACAGGTGATTGTACATGGTTACCTCAAGGTTAAATGCACTGACAGAAGGTGAGATCTGAGAGCTGTTCAGGGAGATCACAAGATCCTCGGTTTTACTGGTATTACGTTTCAGCTGATGAGTGTCTGCATGAAGCAGGAGTGGATCCCCAGTAGACTGTACAGGGTGTCCCAAAAGTCTCCATTCATAGGGGAAATTAACACTTTTAGCAAAATGTCTTCTTTATATATGTAAATATTATATAATAAGTATGGAAAAAAAAAAAAATATATATATATATATATATATATAAAAGAAGGCATTCTTATATTCATATATATATACATATATATATTCAGATAGCCTTTAAGAATGCCTTCGACAAAAGAAGAACATACTGAAATCATTCTCATGACTGGATCGGGAAGCTGACACAAGGTTGTGATGGACTTGAACAGGAAACATGGCAAGCAGGTCACACACAACACTGTTGCCCAAATTATTAACAAATTCAAAAAGACTCAAAGTGTTGCAGACCAACTGAGAAGTCAATGTCCATGAACATCCCCTTTTGAAGGCACAACTGACGTGGTGGTGGCATACATAGTCCCCTATGTATGGAGAATTTTGGGACACCTGTTAGACAATGCATTGGAGGATTTTAGAAAGAAAAGAGAGACGTGATACCATCAGTAGTTGTTGATGTCTGAGGGAAAAAAAGTGGGCTTCTCCAGGATGAGAGACTTGCTGACGTTAGGACATGACCAGAAGTATACTGAGCCATTCATGATACTAGTGATGAAGAGGAGGAGGTCTCGTTAGATGGTCTGCAGCATTGTGGAACGGATTGGATCCAATGGGCAGGTGGTAGGATTGCAGGACAAGATGACTTGCGGGATCTCTTCTGTTGCGGTATTTAAATTATTTTAATAATTATTACTGTTTTTAACTGTTTTCAATAATTTTGCACTATCATTTTCATTTGTTGTTTTTTTTTTCACTTTTCTCTTCTGCCGCATTTGCCGCATTTTCATTTTTTTTCAAATGTTTTTTTTTTTTTGTCCAAAGACTGCAAGCGGAGGCCATCCACGCCAGATCCGTCTAACATAATCTCAACTAATCTTCAACTAAGGTACATTAAACACTCATCATGGCAAACATTCAGCTTGTTCAGTGTGTTGAGTACAGGATATTTAGTCATTCTTCCTCTGTCGTTAGTAATAGCTTTATTTGCGATAAATGTATTTTAGTTTGCTCTCTGATGGAGAAGATTGCAGCATTAGAGGTGCACATCCAGACTCTAGAGAAGGTTAGCAAGATTGAGAGCATCATAGTTTCTGTAGTGGAAAGTCTGTGTGCCTTAGGCAGAGTTAGCAATCCCTCAACTCCTGCATTAGAGCCTCACAGTGAGGCGAATGGGTGATGACTCAGCGGGATAATTGCAAAGCCAAGGGTAACACTAAGGCTTGCCCATGTGCGAACTCTGGGCAAAATGATTCGTAAACATGGTATTAGCTTCCATTGTTACACAGTTGTATGTTTCAGCAAAGCCAGATGACAGACACCAGCTTAATAAAATTGAGAAACGTGTAAAGGATATTAGACACTGGATGCTTATTAATTTCCTTTTATTTGATTATGACAAGTCAGAAGTACTTGTACTAGGAACACATTCAGCTAGAAGTAAGCTTTCTGATTACTTAGTAACTCTGGATGGCCTTTCTGTTTCATCATGTGCAGCAATAACAGACCTTGGTGTGAATATTGACTCCAGTCTTTCATTTGAAGCTCATGTAGATAATATTACTAGGATAGCCTTCTTTCATCTCAGAAACGTTGCTAAGATAAGAAATATAATGTCACTACATGATGCAGAAAAATTAGTTCATGCTCTAGGTTGGATTATTGTAATGCCTTACTGTCTGGCTGTTCCAGTAGGTGCATAAACAGGCTCCAGTTAGTCCAGAATGCAGCTGCAAGTGTTCTTTGTAGAACCAGCAGATATGACCACATCTCTTGTTGTATCTATTGTATCCACACTGCATTGGCTGTCAATCAAATTTTGCATTGATTATAAAATACTACTTTTGACCTATAAAGCACTGAATCGTCTCACGCCACAGTACTTTTGGTCCTTAGCGAGCTTTTGGTCTTTTATGATCTGTCACGCCTACTTTGATCAAAAGGTACAGGCTATTTGTTGGTACCTCAAATAGTGAAGGCTATAGCAGTGGGTAGAGCTTTCTCTTACAAAGCCCCACAGTTGTGGAACAGCCTTCCAATTAGTGTTCAGGGCTCAGACACAGTCTCAGTGTTTAATTCTAGGCTGAAAACATATTTATTTAGTCGAGCCTTTTGTGAATAGTTTTTTCATAGATAAAGGAGCAGATCTGGAGGGTTCACGGGCATAGAGTGTCTCTCCCTCTCTCTCCCTCTCTCTTCTCCCTCTCCCTGTCTCTCTCTGTCTCTCTCTCTCTGTCGAGCTACACATGCTATTCCTGAGGTACCAGAGATCCTGACCCCTTCTGCTCTCCAGACCTGCCTGATCCATCCTGATGCCCTACTTCTGGTTGGAGTTCTCATCCATTGAGGTCACTTGCTTCTGCTGAGGATAGCCCCACATTGACAGCCTGAAGATCATTGAGATTACTGAGGATGGCATCACTTAAAAACCATGAAGATAACTTTGGACTACAATTCATATGAACATTTATGCTACGATGGCTTAGGCCTACAATTGCTGTGATAGTTTTAGGACTGCAATTGCCACAGTTTTGCACTCAAATCTCCATCAGTGAACAGGGGATAATTTCAATAAAACAGATTCCTTCCTCATATCGTCTCACAGAGTTTTTCCTTGCCACCTTCACCTCTGTCTTGCTCATTAGGGATAAATTCAGACATTTAAAATGTATATCCTGAATGTATTTATTTCTATAAAGCTGCTTTGTGACAATGCCCATTGTTAAAAGCGCTATACAAATAAAATTGAATGGAATTGAATTGAATTGCTAGATGAGAAAAATGTGCCAGTGCAAGAGGAGGAGAATACTGAATGTGTAGTGTAGGAGTTGGGGTTGGAGTGAAGGTGTGACAGTCTTCCCATCATAAAAGGTGGCAAAGGTGGCAAAGACTTCAGCAGTCAGGGAGGACAGTGGAGGAGGAACTGAACTGTTTTGCAATAACACCATCAGTTAAAGCAGCACATGCACAAAGTGAGACTTAGCATCACAACAGGTTTTGCAAATTAGTGATCTTCTGTCTAGCTTTTTATCTGTTCATTGCAATTTTGCAAACAAATGATACAGCCAACAAGCACTCCTCGACATGAAAATTCACTGTAAAAACATTGCTCTGGACACCCGATTTAACTTTCATCAGCTACCACCGAAGCTTGATTAACCCAGACTCGATTAACCCAGCCAGTCTGATAGGAAGTGCTCGGCCCCAGCATCACAACTGTAAACCTCCCTGAAGAGCTTAGTATCTTCTGCGCTCACTTCAATCAGGGAAACATGAGGTCAGGACCATCAAAACCAAGCTTCCATCCTGTGCCCTGCCACTCACACTGTGTTCACGCTCACCAGTGAAGTGTGCTCTACATTGTGAACACACACAACGCTGCTGGCCCTTATGGCATACCAGGCCGTGTGCTCAAGGCCTGTGCAGAACAACTGGCTGAGGTCTTCGCAGAAATCTTCAACCTGTCCCTAGTCCAAGCAGTGTGTTACATTTGACAACTACATGCCCTAGTACTGAGCACTGGCTTCCCACAGGGCAGCTTAGCTCTCTCCTCTAATCTCTGTCCACCCATGACTGCATAGTTGTTCATAACTCAAACTCCATAAACAAGTTCGCAGATGACCCCACAGTGGTAGTCCTGATCAGTGAAAATAATGGCCTACATAGAGGAGGTTGAGCACCTGGAAATGTGGTGCACTGACAAAAACGTGTCCCTCAACATCCAGAAGACTAAGGAGTTCATTGTGGACTAACGGTGGACCAAGAGGAGCCACATGCACACCCCTATCTACATCAATGGGACTGAGGAAAGCTCAACTATCTACTCAGATACTAGTGACCTTCTATCGCTGTACCTTCGCTGTACCATCGAGAGCATTCTGATGAACTGAATATCAGTATGGTAAGGCAGCTGCTCACATGCTGACCGGAAAGCCATCCTATGGGTGGTGAAAACCACCTAACTCATCAGTGGTGCACAGCTACCCTCTATTGCAGAGGGATCTATCAGAGATGTTGTCCACAGATGGTGAAAGGCATCATCAAGGACATCTCTCACCCCAAACATAGAAGGAACAATGAACAGCTTCTTCCCCTCAGCAATCAATATACTGAACTCCTCACAATGCTGCTAAACAACCAACCTTCAAATGCCATATTGCAGCTTGCAATTGGATCACCATACACCGACAACAACATACTGCACACAGACATCCCTCCTTCTGCACATGGTCTACGCTTAAACAGTTTGCACAGTACTACCTCTATTCCACTTTGAACCTTTGTTCACTGCACTGTACTGTCTTTATTACTGTAATCCAGATCTCCAGACTCATTTTCACAAAGCATGCCATTTACACTGTTTTTTTTCATCTGTATCATCCTAATGTTCCTCTGTCGATAACATGCCATTTACATGTCACTTGTCATCTTATTGTCTCTTTACACATATTGTGACTTACCGTTTTGCACTTCTGGTTAGAACCTAACTGCATTTCATTGGCTTTGAATACTCTGCTCAATGACAATAAAGTTTAATCTAATCCAATCTAGATGTTCTGTAGGGTTGTGTAAATTACAACTTGAAATAAAAGTGGAGTCCAGTTAATAATCTGATGGAATGTTAGCTATGTGGGTAAGCGCTGCAATCCTGGGTAATAGGCCTACAGGTAGGCTACATGGGCATGGATTAGTTTGTCACACAATATAACTGGTAGAGCTCCAATTAGACAGTGCCATATTAAATTCATGTAGTAAAATCTAGTACATGATAAAACTCATAAGGTTGTACAGAAGTTATTCTCACAAAGTACATTGTCCTTAACCATTACGGGACAAAAGCTTACCTAACAATCTCTCCCTCTCTCCCTCTCTCTCTGTCTAGCTACACATGCTTCTCCTGCGATACCAGTTATCCTGACCCCTTCTGCTCTCCGGACCTGCCTTATCCATCATGATTCCCTACTTCTGGTTGGAGTTCTCATCCATTGAGATCACTCGCTGCTGCCGGGGGTGGCCCCACATGGACAGCCTGAAGATCATTGGGATTGCTGGGGATGGTGCCAGTTGGATGCTGTGGAGATGGCTTGGGGATCTCATGCTCAGGACTCCATCAGTGGACAGTGGATAGGTTTAACAAACCGGACATGTGAAAACTGTGATCAATTTACTGGTTGCACAATTGCACTATTTGTCCATTATAGTACTCAGTTATAGAAGGGATTTATTTATAACTGCACTATCCATTAGCACCCAGATGAGGATGTGTTCCCTTTTGAGTCTGGTTCCTCTCAAAGTTTCTTCCTCACATCATCTCAAGGAGTTTTTCCTTGCCTCCATCGCCCCTGGCTTGCTCATCAGGGATACATTCACATATTTTGGTTTAATTTAACCCTTGTGTGGTGTTCATATTTTTGTTAATCAGCCAGTGTTCCTGGGTCTGGTGGACCCGCTGCATTTTTTGGGTTTTTAATTCAACACAATCAAACAATTTTATGTTAAAAAACTCAACAGATGTTTACTTCATCCCAATTACAAGCAATATAAACAACATATATGGTTAATATTTGCCCTTTACCTTTGTTAGACCACATTTATGAATTAAATTACTACTCGTTTTTTGTTTGTTTTTTTAAAAAAATGTAATAAAAAAATTAAAATCAATTATAATCAAGATATGAGAAAAAAATTCAACACATTTACAAATGAAGCAAGGTTTTTCATAACTATTGATTCTTATTTATTTGAACTTCATTTGAAATTTAACTCATTCAGGTCAGTTTACACAACACAAGCTGAACACATACAGGAACCATGTCAGTCTAGACAACACATTAGCCCCACTGAACACACTGCCTTTTCATACCAGCCTATACAACACATGAGGGGGAGAGTTTTACTGTGTGTGTGTTGCATATGTACTTCTAGCACTTGATGCATGCATATTGTGAAGTGTGTGGACCCAAGATGGACAGAAAAACACAATATGGACAGAAAAACCCTACGCTGGCCGCTGTTGATATTCTTTGACATATTGGACTTCTCAGCACACAATGCCTTTGTCATCTGGATGGCACTGAACCCAGAGTGGAACAGAGGGAAGCTCCAGAGGAGATGCCTCTTTCTCTTCCACTCTGGTAAAGGCACTGGTGAGTTGCACCTCAAATCCAGAGAAGACCACATGTTCCAAGATGTCAAAGAATATCAAGAGCAGCCAGAGTAGGGTCCTCCTTTTGCAGCTGTAGGCAGTCACCAGCTTGTCCATGTTGCATGGAAAAGTTCTCTGCCAGTTTCTGCAACCCACAGGGATTCTGAGGATTCCCCTTTGGACCTGAAAACTCCAGCAAGGATAAGAACCCCAAAGTAGGCATGTAAATGGTCCATCTTCTTTTGGTCCATCTTCTTCCACCTCTCTCTCCAAAAACACGCTTTCCTTCTAAATTAGTGCAATCCAGAATAATTTTCTGGATGGAATCTGGGATGAAAAGCTCAAAAGAAGACATGAAGTCCTGCACATGAGTAACTGCAATCCGTGTTGGCCCTGGTTGCATCCTTATCACATTGGCAGCCATGCGGGGTGGCTCATTTCTTGGGCAAGAAGACCATTCAATTTCATAATTTTTTGACATCCATATTTCTTCACTTGCTAGCTGCTGATGGGCTTGTTCTGGTCCTGGAGCTGGCTGCTGACAGGCTGGTTCTGGGTCTGGCTGCTGATGGGCTGGTCCTGGGTCTGGCTGCTGATGGGCTGGTCCTGGGTCTGGCTGCTGATGGGCTGGTCCTGGGGCTCGTCTTCATTTTGGAACTAGCTGATGCTCAATCTCATCCTCTTCTTCAAAGTCACTGTCACACTCTGAATTTTCAGAAATGTGATCCTCACATTCTGAAACCTCTTCCTTTACATCATCCTCAAAAGCTTCTCTCTCTTCCAAAATCAATTGCAAGACCTCTGAGCAGAGAATCTTTTGGCCATCTTGATCAGTTGTGATAAGGAACCACACTGGCAAAGCTATATTTATTGTGTCATTCCCCCAATTTGCAGCTGGGATAGAGTATGAGCAAATAAAGATTTGTTCCCGCAAGACAGAGGGTAAAATGTGCGGGAATGTGAGAGCAGACAGATATCAGTGCTTAAATTTTGCAAAAATGTTGCAACCTTGTGTGGGGAAACACAAAACTCACACTCTCACACACACACACACACACACATACATACTAACAGCAGGTCCAGACAGAAGGAGGACAGTGTAGGTACACAGGACCTACAATTTCCACACTTTTATTAGCCCCGGGTCCAGTGGACCCGAACATCCTGTATGTAATATAAATGTGTAGGGGGGGTGTACAGTGAGTGGTCATTGAAAATGTGTTCTGATATATGTTCTTCACAGAAAATGAGCCAAGGCCAGTGAGTCTTAATTTGAAAAAATAATTAATCGTATCACTTTTCTTTTGATAAAAAATGAAAACGGGTCCCACAGACCCGAACACCATACAAGGGTTAATTTGAATGTATTTATTTCTGTAAAGCTTCTGTGTGACAATGTCCATTGTTAAAAGCGCTATACAAATAAAATTGAATTGAATTCTGTTTCGCCATAAAAAGGAGCTTCCAGTACAGAGTTTCCCCCCATCTCCCAAAACATGCAAGTAGGTGTATTGACAATGCTAAATTGCTCCTTGATGTGTGTGTGTGAGATCCCTGAAGATGAATGAACAAATGAATGAATATAGAAATTGACTAGTTGTACTGGTTCACCCTCACAAATTAATGACAGCACACAAATCTGCTTTTCCAAAAAGGATTTTTGTTTCTTGAGCTGTTTCAAAGTAACCAGAGAGCAGGAAACATCATTGCAGGCCAATTCCATTTCAACCTTCTCACTAAGAAATCCTTCTAAATGGTAGTGACATGGTTAGGTTCATTTCACCCACTCTTAGGCATGGGAGTGTGGAGGGCATCTACAACAGTGCACATGTTCTGATAGGAGATTACTCACCCTACTCTTGCCTAACAGCTTGGTGATCAAATCAGCTTGAAATAGCAAGAAAGATAAATGCAATAGCAAGATAACAAGATAACACATTGGCTCTCACCAACTCACGTAGAGTAAGGCTCATTTATTGTCCACCTTATTAGGCTTACATTCATTGCCATAAGTGAATCAACAGCACTTTTCCTTTCAATTTTTTAGTTAAATGACACACGTTGTTTGATGTGGGGAAAATGCTCTGATTTGAAATTTATATTTTAATGGGTGTATATTGCATACATCCAAAAAGGCCATTATCTTGATAATATATAAAATGAATGCGAAACCATGTGTGATGTGTACATATACATTGACTGGTATTTTTTGTTCATTGGCTGTGGCTATGCACAATTTGTCAGCCATCCCCTACTCTATCCATCAATTCAATACCAAACTTAGTACAGAAATGACAGGAATATAACAGTGGCATGTTGGCAGGTATTATGCAGAATGCAAATTAATGAGGTAATGCATATGCATAAGTAAAAACCACACCTTAACATCTAGTTATTGTGGGAGCTAAAAGGATTACATAAAAGCCTAGACATCTAGGTGGTTTTGGAGGGATGAGAATGAGTTTCTTGCACACATGGCTTCTATTCACTCAGGTGAGAGCAGCTGATCCTCCCTGCAGCATACAAGGGCTGCCCAACCCTCCTCAACTCAGTAAAGATGGCGATGTACTAATTGGTGGAATCTTCTCCTTCCACAACAAATGGGACCAGCCAGCACAAACATTTTCATCAGGGCCCGAGCAAGGACAATGCACAAGGTGAGGGGGCATTAGACGAATTTCAATATAAATTAAGTAATATCAAAAACATATTCCTAGATTTACAAAACTTATTCTGATTTATATTGTGATTTATATTATTTTTTCTACAGTTTGAACCTCAGAGAATTTCAAAATGCACAAACAATGGTATTTGCCATTGAGGAAATCAACAACAGAACTGATATTCTTCCTGGCATCAATTTGGGTTATAAAATCTATGATACATGTGGATCAGTTGAATTGACCACAAGAGCCTCCTTGTCCTTAGTCAATGGCCATGGAGAAAATAAAACTTCAGTGCCTTGCTCAAAACCTGAAACTGTTCAAGCAATCATAGGGCAAACATCCTCTACCCCCACAATTGCCATATCTGCTACAGTGGGACCTTTGCATATTCCTGTGGTAAAACTTATGTCTAAATTAAATTATGAACATGCATTAAAATGAAATTAATATATTTGCATTACATGTTATGTAAGCAATTCATACTGATTCTCATGAAAAAGCAAGCATACCAAGTGTTATTATCTACAGTATATATTTAAACCAAATAAATGTATTACAGGTTAGCCACTTTGCATCATGTGCTTGCTTGAGTGACAGAAAAAAACACCCATCTTTCTTCAGAACTGTTCCCAGTGATTATTTCCAGAGCAGAGCTTTGGCAAAGCTGGTCAAACATTTTGGATGGACCTGGGTAGGGGCCCTTTGCAGTGATAATGACTATGGGAAAAATGGCATAAATGAATTTATCAGTGCTGCCAAAGAAGAGGGAATCTGTGTTGAGTATTCCAAGGCATTTTTTAAGACGGACCCCAGAGAAAAAATTCTGAAAATAGTTGAGATTATCAAGGCTTCAACTTCCAAAGTTATTGTAGCTTTTGTCGCATACTCTGACTTTGGATTTCTTCTGAGGGAAATGGTCTTGCAGAACATGACTGGGTTTCAGTGGATTGGAAGTGAGTCCTGGATCTCAGATTTGAACACTGCTAATGCTGAATGGCAGCATATTCTAAAAGGGTCTGTGGGTTTTGCTATCCCAAAAGCTAAAATCAATGGCCTAGGGGAATTTCTGACTAAGCTTAATCCAGCTTCTAATATAGCTATTTACAAAGAGGTGTGGGAGACAATATTTCAATGTAAACTTCTGACACAAGAAAATGTTAAGATGAAACAATTGTGTAAGAGCAACGAAAGTCTCACTCAAGTTCAAAACCTTTATACAGATGTTTCAGACTTACGACTTGCAAATAACGTTTATAAGGCTGTGTATGCTGTGGCTTATGCCCTGCATAACACATATGGGTGTTCAAAGAAGGACAGTGGACAAGAAAGTGCTAATGTGTGTACAAATCTAGCAGATAACCAGCAACCATGGCAGGTAAGTGTAACAAAATAACCTGGTGGAAAAATATGTATTTATATTCATAACTGAAAAGTGTGCAATGCTTTATTCAGGTAGTCAATAATTTGAAGAAAATCCATTTCACCACTACAACTGGAGAGGATGTATTCTTTGATGAGAATGGAGACCCAGCAGCGAGGTATGATGTGCTGAACTGGCAGCAAGGCAACGATGGTAAAACAGTGTTTGTTAAAGTGGGTTTCTATGATGCCTCTCTGCAAACACACCTTCAGCTATCATTTATCAACAACAGTATAGCCTGGACCCACAATAAACCACAGGTAAACAACAGCTGTATCAACAGATAATATGTAAGATAAACATTTTAGAAATTTATCAATAAATGTATACAATATATTATGGTTTTTAGGTGCCAGTCTCTGTGTGTAGTCAAAGTTGTCCCCCAGGCTCCAGGAAGGCTGTTCAGAAAGGAAGGCCAATCTGCTGTTTTGACTGTATACCATGCGCAGAGGGGGAAATAAGTAATATAACAGGTATAATGAATAGTGGTTTGCATCAGTGATGCAGCTCACCCCAAGAAGGACTTCAGATTTTTATTAGGTTTATAAACAAAATAGAATTAATTGTAATTACCTAAAATGCATTTTCTTTTTCCTTAGATTCTATAACTTGTATCAAGTGCTCTCCTGATCTGTGGTCTAATGACAAGAAAGATACCTGTGTCTTAAAGCTGGTGGAATTCCTGTCATTTAAGGAAATAATGGGAATCATTCTTGTATCATTTTCTTTGTTAGGAGTATCTTTCACCATCTGCATTGCTGTAATTTTCTTTAAACACAAGGACACACCTATTGTTAGAGCAAATAACTCTGAACTGAGCTTCTTGTTGCTCTTCTCACTGACTCTCTGTTTCCTCTGTTCACTTACTTTTATTGGTCAGCCCTCTGAGTGGTCTTGTATGCTGCGCCACACAGCATTTGGGATCACCTTTGTCCTCTGCATCTCCTGTGTTCTGGGGAAAACAGTAGTGGTGTTAATGGCCTTCAAGGCTACACATCCAGGTAGTAACGTCATGAAATGGTTTGGGCCTCTACAGCAGAGACTCTGTGTACTTGCCTTCACTCTTGTACAGGTCATTATTTGTGTACTGTGGTTAACAATATCCCCTCCCTTTCCACACAATAATATGAACTACTACAAGGAAAAGATTATATTAGAATGTAATGTAGGCTCAGCCATAGGTTTCTGGGTTGTGCTGGGATATATAGGACTTTTGGCACTTTTATGTTTTATTTTGGCTTTTCTGGCCCGCAAGCTGCCTGACAATTTCAATGAAGCAAAATTCATCACATTCAGCATACTCATATTCTGTGCAGTTTGGATCACCTTTATTCCGGCTTATGTCAGCTCTCCTGGAAAATTTACTGTAGCTGTGGAGATATTTGCCATTCTAGCATCAAGCTTTGGTTTACTATTTTGCATATTTGTTCCAAAGTGTTATATAATCATATTGAAACCAGATAAGAATACTAAAAAGCAAATGATGGCTAAAGCACCTGTGAAATGAATTTAGCTGTCTACAAATTCACTAATAACATGATCTGTTTAAATTATGTAACCTATGTAAAGAACGTATACTAACTTAAATGAAAGCTTTCAAAATGGATTAGCATAAAGCTGTAAAATTTCAATAACTGTGGTAAATAAACTGGTATCTTTTGTCTGACTCTGCAGTACCACATATTACATATTGCAGTATTTACATATTAGTGGTTACTGCAAGACACATAATGACATCACCAATGTGTGTTCACATATCTTTTTACACAGTTTTTTCTGTGTAAGCCAATATCATATGTAGTAACATTTTAGACCTCATTGACAAGCATAAGCTATAGTATGTCATTCATAAACATAATATAAACATAAAACATAAAATACTGTTTTTATATGTTATGCTTGTATTACTTCTACTCATTTCTCAAAATACATGAATAAAGTAGGCTTTTCCCCAGATTTCTACTAGCGCTAGCTCTGTAACCAGTGGAATCTCAAACTCAACTTTTTTTTACAACAGAATGCTACTATTGGACTTATTCTTATTTGCAGAAAAGTTCAGGTTCGTGTCTTGTCCCCCACTAGAGATATTCAACCTGAAATTGAGGGAATTTTTTTAAACAATTGCACTTTCTTGCACTGGAAAAGGATCATCCTGCTGGGTCTGCTGGATTTCCTCCATGATCTCCAACTGTATTGCAACTGCAAATCTTGAAAAAAAAAGACTAAGGCAAAATGTTTTCTGTGTGACTGTTGTCACTGGGTTGTTCAAAGATTTGAGAAAGAGTATCTGCCTTTCCATTCTTTGAGCCCAGATGGTAAGTGACTACAAAGTCAAAGCGGGTGAAAAACAGGGCTTATCTGGCTTGATGGGATTCAATCTCTTTGCCCTTTAGGAGAGAGGTTAGTGGATATGCCATACTACTGAAACTCCTGCTGAACCTCTTATAGAAATTGGAAAATCCTAGAAACTGTTGCAGCTCTTTAACCGACTGCAGTTGAGGCCATGATGTCACTGCTTCCACTTTGTTCTGATCCATTTCAACCCCATTTTCATCTATGATGTAACCCAAGAACTTCACTGAGGTTTGAGTTTAACATAGAGACTACGATCAAGGAGGGGTCTTAGAACTGCCTGCATGTACATGGTCTATGCGTTCTGTCTTTTTCTGGGAGTATAATAGAATGTCATCTATATAGTTTATGACACAATTATTCAAGAACTCCCATAGCACCGCATTGATGAAGGCCTGGAACATGGAAGGTGCATGTACGAGCCCATAGGGCATCACCAGGTATTCATAATGCTCCGTGTTGGTCATGAAGGTGGTCTTTAATTCATCACCTTCTCTTATGTGGATCAGATTGTATGCACTTTGGAGGTCAAGCTTTGTGAAAAATTTTGCCCCTCTAACCTGCTGAATGGTGAATGGGACTAGTGGTAGATGGTAGCAATATTTCACCATGACTTGATTTAGTCCTCAATAGTTAATGCAAGGCCTGAGTTCTCCTCTTTTCTTTTTCACAAAGAAGAAACTGGTGGCAGCTGGAGAGGTGGAGGGATGTATAAATCCCTAGGCCTTCTATGATATACTCCTTCATGGCATGGGTTTCAGGGAGTGACAGGGGGTACACACAAGAATTTGATGGAGCAGTCCCAGGGTCTCTGATAAGCTACCTTGGATGCCTCAGCTTTACAAAAAGCCTTCTTCAGATCATGGTACAGTGCAGGGATAGACTAACAAGTGAGAGGCAGCTAGTGATTAAAACAGGAATGAGCTCACTTCTTTCCAGGAAATTACTGGGTCATGGGTAGGCAGCCAAGGGGAACCTAAGACAGTGGAGTTGTAAGGCGATTTCATTATGATAAATGAGAGATTTTCTACATGTAATAAACCAGTCTGCATTTGGAGATGAATGGTGCACCTTGCAATTTTTCCTTCTCCCAGTGGTGGGCGATCTAGGCACTTTACCCTCGTTGCATTTGCCATGGGAAAGATATGGACATTTAGCATGACAGAGATACTTTCAACCATGAACTTTCCCACAGCACCACAGTCAATGAGGGCAGGGAAGAAGTGTATTTCTGAACCCTGATAAACCTTCACAAGTAGAAATATATGTCTGCTTTCTATGATGGGTGTTACATTTGTGCTCACCTGGTTATGGTGTTGATTCCCTGGTGCAGGTGTCTCTAAGGTGTCCTTTTTTCCCCACAGTAAAAACACAGGCCAAAGTGTTAAATGTTTATTCTCCTCAACAGATAGATTGGTGTGACCCACTTCCATGGTTCATCTTTGAGAATAGGTTTAAAGGACCAGTTAGAGACAGCAAGTCTGTGTCTACAGGCACAAATCAGGTTATCTGTGTGAAGAGCAAGCTGGATAAACTGGTTTAAGGTTAGTCTGTCATCTTTACAAGCTAGACCGGCTTGCAACGTGGGATTGAGGCTTTGCCAGAAGATGGTCTTTAGGGCCAGTTTGTTCAAACCACTCTTTGCGGCCAAAGTGTGAAACATTAAAGAAAACTCTGCACCAGACTCCTTCCCCTGTGTCAGTGTCAACAGCCACTCTCTGATGTCTTTTCAAGTCTCAGGGTGATCAAAAACCTCTACACGGTACTACATGGTAGATGGCAAAGTCTTCAGTAACAGGGAACACAGAGACACTGAATATGGATCTGTAAGGATCAAAACACAAGTCAAGACAGGCAGGGTTGATATCAAAAGATCCAATGCATCAATGAACACACTCAAAGGCAAAAGCCAAATACAGCACAAGTAAATAACTAAATAACTAAAATAATGAAACAATCAACAAAAGTGTAAAGGCAGCAAGGGTCAGGCAGAGTCCGGGCTGGAGGTTACAGTGTGTAGGCTCTGGATCCACCATGATCTTAACCAGGATAAAGTGAATATTAAAGATGAACGAATGAATGAATGAATGAATGAATGAATACAGAAATTACAAACATTTTTGATCATGTAACTAAATCTCGGGATTGAATTGAGTTGATTGAATTGAATGAGGATGAATAGTTTTGTAATTGGTTTATCCATGTCATGCATGTCTATGTCAAGTTAATTTAGCAACTTCAGGCAGATAGATGGCTAAAAAAGTTGTGAGGTTCCTACTCATTGGGCACCAAAATAAACTTCATTGAGTGTGAAAATCTTGGGACAGAAAGGGAGGAGGCATACAATGGCAAGTTGGATTTTTTCAGTGTCATGAAGGAAATACAGCACAGAGGTCTGCTTTTCCAAAAAGGCATGTGGTTCCCTGGACTGTTTTACCAGACAGAAAGTTAGGAAGATCAAGCTAATCAGTAGAAGTAAAAGTTTGCAGGCCAGTTCCACCTCAACCTCCTCATGTAACACCCCTCTAAATGGCTGTGACAAGGTCAGATTCATTTAACCCACTCTGAGGCATGGGATTGTAGAATGGGATGGCATCTAAAACAGTCCACAAGTTCCTATAGGAGACTGCTCACCATACACTTCATTATGAGTTGAATAATCAAAAACAGCATGAAACAATGATTATAGTTTCAAAAATGCCATAGAGTAGTTAACATATAAAGTGAATTAGAAACCCTGACAGAATGCAAATTAATGAGGTAATGTGACTGCATAAGTAAAGACCACACCTTATTTGGGACCTGGAAAGGATTATATAAAAGCCAAGATTTCATGGTGGTTTTGGATAGAGTGAGAATGAGTTTATTGCACACATGGCTTCTATTTGCTCAGGTGAGAGCAGCTGATCCATGCAGCATCCAAGGGCCACCCAATCCTCCTCAACTCAGTAAAGATGGGGATGTACTGATTGGTGGGATCTTTTCCATCCATGACAAATTGGAACAGCCGACACAAACATTCACATCAGCGCCCCTGCAAGGAGAATGCACAAGGTGAGGGGGTTTTCAGGGAACTTCAAAATGAATGTTCAATATGAACATCATACATTGCATCATAAGTTTGGAAAAATTCTTTCTGAAATGATAATTTACGTTTGTTTTTGACAGTTTGGACCTCCAAGAATTTCAAAATGTACAAACAATGGTATTTGCAATTGAGGAAATCAACAACAGAACCGATATCCTTCCAGGGATCAATTTGGGTTATAAAATCTATGATACCTGTGAATCAGTTGAATTGACCACAAGAGCTTCCTTATCCTTAGTCAATGGCCAAGGAAAAAATGCAACTTCAGTGTCCTGCTCCAAACCTGAAACTGTTCAAGCAATTATAGGACAGTCATCGTCTACCCCCACTATTGCCATCTCTGCTACAGTGGGACCTTTGCACATACCTGTGGTAAATCTTATGTCTTCTAATATCAAATTATAAACATACGCTACAATGAAATTAACAAATTTGCATTACATGGTATGTATGCATTTTTAATTGATTCTCATAAAATGAATTTTTACCAAATAAATGTATTACAGGTAAGTCACTTTGCATCCTGTGCATGCTTGAGTGACAGAAAAAAACACTCATCTTTCTTCAGAACTGTTCCCAGTGATTATTTTCAGAGCAGAGCTTTGGCAAAGCTGGTCAAACATTTTGGATGGACATGGGTAGGGGCGCTATGCAGTAATAATGACTATGGGAAAAATGGCATAAATGAATTTATCAGTGCTGCCGAAGAAGAGGGAATCTGTGTTGAGTATTCCAGGGCATTTTTTAAGACGGACCCCAGAGAAAAAATTCTCAACATAGTTGAAATTATCAAGGCTTCAACCTCCAAAGTTATTGTAGCTTTTGTTGCATACTCTGACTTTGGATTTCTTCTGAGGGAAATGGTCTTGCAGAACATGACTGGGTTTCAGTGGATTGGAAGTGAGTCCTGGATCTCAGATTTGAATACTGCCAATTCTGAATGGCAGCATATTCTGAAAGGGTCTGTGGGTTTTGCTATCCCAAATACTAAAATCAATGGCCTAGGGGAATTTCTGACTAAGCTTAATCCAGCTTCTGATATAGCTATTTACAAAGAGGTGTGGGAAACAATATTTCAATGTAAATTTCTGACACAAGAAAATGTTGAAATGAAACAATTGTGTAAAACCAATGAAAGCCTCACACAAGTTGAAAACATTTATACAGATGTTTCAGACTTACGAATTGCACATAATGTTTATAAAGCTGTGTATGCTGTGGCTTATGCCCTACATAACAGTTATGGCTGCTCAGAGAGGGACAATGGACAAGAGGTTGCTATTGCATGTACAAACTTAGCAGATGACCAGCAACCGTGGAAGGTAAATGCAATGAAATAGACTCATAAAAAATGTGTGCTTATATCCTAAACTGAAGAGTATGCAATGCTTCCTTTAGATATTGAATGAGCTGAAGAAAATCCATTTCACCACTGCAGCAGGAGAGGATGTATTCTTTGATGAGAATGGAGACCCAGCAGCGAGGTATGATGTGCTGAACTGGCAGCAAGGTAAAGATGGTAAAACAGTGATTGTTAAAGTGGGCTTCTATGATGCCTCTCTGCAAACTCACCTTCAGCTGTCATTTAACAACATCAGTTTATCCTGGGCCCACAACAAACTGCAGGTAAACAACAATATCTATACCAACATAATATGTTCATACAGATGTCTTGTATGTTCATGTATAAACTGTATTATTATTACATATATACAATAAATAATGGTTTTCAGAAAATACTTAATAAATATATGCAATATATAATGGTTTGTAGGTGCCAGTCTCTGTGTGTAGTCCGAGTTGTCCCCCGGGCACCAGGAAGGCAGTGCAGAAAGGAAGGCCGATCTGCTGCTTTGACTGTATACCATGCGCAGAGGGGGAAATTAGTAATATAACAGGTATAATGAATAGTGTTTTTTTTAATAATGCACAAAGGAACCAAAAAAATACAATACAAAATGTATGTTATGATCTTGAATGAATTTAACAGCCAAACTGATATTCATTTTCTCTTCTTTAGATTCTGTAACGTGCATCAAGTGCCCTCCTGAACTGTGGTCTAATGACAAGAAAGATACATGTGTCTTAAAGCTGGTAGAATTCCTGTCATTTGAGGAAAGCATGGGGATCATTCTTGTATCATTTTCTTTGTTAGGAGTGTCTTTCACCATCTGCATTGCTGTAATTTTCTTTAAACACAAGGACACTCCAATTGTTAGAGCAAATAATTCTGAACTGAGCTTTCTGTTGCTCTTCTCTCTGACTCTGTGTTTTCTCTGTTCAATTACTTTTATTGGATGGCCCTCTGAGTGGTCTTGTATGCTGCGCCACACAGCATTTGGGATCATCTTTGTCCTTTGTATCTCCTGTGTTTTGGGGAAAACAGTAGTGGTATTAATGGCCTTCAGGGCTACACTTCCAGGCTCTAATGTCATGAAATGGTTTGGGCCTCTACAGCAGAGACTCAGTGTACTTGCATTCACTCTTGTACAGGTCATTATTTGTGTGATTTGGCTAAACATTTCTCCTCCATTTCCTTACAAAAATATGAATTACTACAAGGAAAAGATCATATTAGAATGTAGTTTAGGCTCAGCTATAGGTTTCTGGGCCGTGCTGGGTTATATAGGATTTTTGGCTTTTTTATGTTTTATTTTGGCTTTTCTGGCTCGAAAGCTACCTGATAATTTCAATGAAGCAAAATTCATCACATTTAGTATGCTCATATTTTGTGCAGTTTGGATCACTTTTATTCCTGCTTATGTCAGCTCTCCTGGAAAATTTACCGTAGCTGTAGAGATATTTGCCATTTTAGCCTCAAGCTTTGGTTTACTATTCTGCATATTTCTCCCAAAGTGTTATATAATCATCCTGAAACCAGAGAAGAATACTAAAAAGCAAATGATGACTAAAGCTCCTCCTAAATGATTTAGCCACCTAGATTGTCAGTACTTGCACTGTTTAATATATTTAAACCTATGTAAAGCACATACTTTAGTTTAGCTAAAAGCATTTCAAGCAAATTATCCTAGAGACCTACTATTCAAATTATTACAACAAATAAGTTTAAAATAAAGCTTTACTTTTCAAATTTATTTGCCACACCATTTACTTCTCTATAAATTTGTATTAAATTCTCTAATAAATGTTGCATACAAAATATGGAATTGGTCTTGTCACATATCCTGTTCTGTGAATGTTACGTAAAACTATACATTTCACAATGAGAAATTACAAAAATGCCCAAACAAATGTATCATTAGTTCCTACTGTTGATCTCCATGCCCATTCAAATAGTTTACTCAGTATGAAGGAGACAGAACACAGCATAGCTTCCTGAGATGACCAAGAATAAAGAATTCAACATAGGCCATGTCAGTTTCTGATTGTATGTTAGAATGATATTTCTTTAGATAATCTGCTTTTGTCTTTTAAATTGTTTTTTGGAGAAATTATGTTTATCCTCAACATAGGAAAGATATACAGTACATATAGGAAGGTTTCATTTGCTACCAGAATATTTGCAAAACCTGTAAAGGGGGTTTCAAAATTTCCCACCATCAATTAAAATTAAGTATATCCACTCAGGATAATCAGCAAGATTTAGACCACATAGCTTTCACACACAGCATACATTTGTTACCACTCTGATTGGCTTTGAAATATTCACTGTGCCCAGCAATTTGTGTGGATTGGTCTTTTGGTCTACAGGAAGTTCAAATCTATTCATTTATAAAAATCACTTAAAAATTGTGAAACTGCTCTTTTGTCAGCCCAAGTTTATTGGCCTGTGGACTTGTGGACACAAGTGGACATTATCAGCTACTATGATGTAATCTGTTCTGAAGACCAGGAGATTACTATGGACAAAGAGCAGGAGGCAGACAAAAAATGTTTTCTGACCTGAATTCCCAAAAGGGGTGTTTAACACACAGATGACTTATCATTTCACAAACCAACACTATAAACAAAAAAGCACACTGCAGTTTTTTACTGTCATTGCAGAAATGGTTTCCCTTATGTGTGGCAAGTGCTATTGCTAGTGTTCTGTGAGTGCCACCCTTTAGGTACCCAGTAGGCAATACAGAAAATAAGCTTGTTTGCTGTGCATGCCAGGCCCACCAAGAGCAATAAGGAACAAATGAAATATTATTTTCACTTGAAGACCTCTATATTGCCAGGCGAGCAGGAAAAAACATCGCTGACACCTCCCACCCAGCTAATTAGCTATTCCAAAAACTATCATCAGGAAAGAGATTCTGCTCCCTGGTAACCAAAACTGCACACAATCGAAACAGCTTCCACTGGCAATTTCTGTTATTAACCAGGCTAGCTCGGCAGCATTCAGTGATCACTACAATGCAGACCTTTGACCTTTGACATTATTATTATTATTATTATTATTATTATTATTACTCTATATAATTGCTATTGTTATTTATTTTATATCACAATTGTACCACTCCATTTAATGCACACTCAACTGCATTCAGCTACTATTTCTACCTACACTATAATATAAACTACAACTGAGTCCACCAATTTCTGCTTAAGATACTGTCACATATTCCCTCCAGTCGGCTACCTGCTGCAATGCCAATTGTATTTCGACAGCCCATTGGACCCCTAGCCCGAAGAGAGGGAGTGGCTGAAGTTCTCGTTGTCCCGGCTCACTGGCCGAGCATGCCAGTGGGCAGAGAACCTGATTGCCCAAGGACACCCAAACCACCAAAGCACACCACCACCTGACTCTCGCAAGGATGTCACAACTCCACCACCTGACCTTGGCAAGTTCATCACAGCTCCACCTCCAGACTCTGGCGTGGACATTTCACTCCACCACCAGCTATCTGCCAGTATGCCCTATGTTCCCTGCTCCTCAGCTGTTCTGGGAATCTTGAGGACATTTTACACAGAGTTGCAGGACCACCTTGGGGGGGTGTTAGGTGCTTCGGGATCAGTGCATTTGGGGAGGGATCTGTCATGTATTTCCCCCTCACACCGAATGCTTGCATGCAGAGACTCAATGTGCAGAGCAGCTCGCAGCACTACGGCACATTCTCCCAGGCTGTCATGTGTTTGTTTACGTTGCCACCTATGTTTTGGTTTGATTCATGTCTTGTCTCCTCCCATGTCCTGTCATTGGTTGTCTCCCTCATATTTCCTGATTACTCTCACCTACTTTCAGTTTGCCCTTTAATTAGTTGGTGTATATATTTGTGTATTGTTTGCCCACCTGACACTACCAAGCCATTTCGTTCTGTGTTGTTACTTTCCGGTTCTTGATCCAGTTCTGTTTCCTGATCTGTGTATTCCTTGATATTGTGGTTCATTGATCGTCTCACGTCTGTATGTTCCCTGTTCATGGCTTTGATTCATGTTTTGGATATGTCTGCCAGAACTTCAATAAAACGCTTACTGCACTTGCATCCATCTCAGCCTCCTCATACATGACAGGTGCAATATTTGTATATTACAATGGTAATTGTGCTGTGTGTTGTGTTGTCTGAGATGTGTCTGTGTTGTAAACTGTGTTGAAAGTATTGGGCTGTGACCAAATGCCAAGAAAAAGTCTTAATACATGTAAATGTGCTGAAGAAGAGGGAGAGGTTTCTCTGTGAGGGGCCAGGCCTGACCACCTTGTTCAGCATAGCATCTGCCTGACTTCCCCAGCCCACATTCAGCAGTCATGCTACAGAGTGCTGACAAAACTGATTTCAGCTTTGAAGCAGGTGGTCCAGGCTATGACCCGTAATCAATGCTAAGGGTCAAAATACCTGAGCACACTTGACCTGAGCAAGGGCTTTTTGACAGGCCACCCTGACCCCTTAATCTCAGGAGCTGACTGCTTTCAGGGCACCAAGTGGACTTTACCACTTTAAGGTCATGCTCTTCTGCCTTCATGGAGTGGCATCCACCTTTCAACATCTAATGATGATGTGGTGGTGTTTAGCTCTTCCACTGTATCAACCAAGCAGGGTTGGTTGTTAAAAGATACCTCTGGAGATCACTCTGAGCCAGGTAAACAATGGACTTACTCTCCTGAGACGGCAGCGACGACGACAAGGAAAAAGAGCCGGCGTGAGGAACCGGGTACGAGCCAGGGCATACTCCACACCAATGCCCAGCATACTGTTAGCTAATGTCCAGTCCATTGACAACAAACTGGATGACCGTAGAGCCCGGATACAGTTCCAGAGAGACTTCAGGGACTGCAATGCTCTTTGCCTCACTGAGACATGGCTCACACCAACCATTCCAGGCCACACTGTACAGCTGCCTGGTTTCTCCCTTCACTGTATGGATAGGACGGAGAACTCAGGGAAAATCTGGGGTGGTGGAGTGTGTGTTATGATCAACGACAAATGGTGCAGCTCAGGGAGCACCCATCGTCTTATGGAATTACGCACACCGGACCTGGTATACCTCACGGTCAAATGCCATCCCTTTTATTTACCCATAGAATTCACCTCCACCATCATCGTTACCATTTATATTCCACCTCAGGCACACACAAACCCTGCTTTACAGACATTGAACAGGGACAATGGACTACTTCAAACACTGCACCTGCATGAAGTGCTGGTGATTACCGGTGACTTTAACAAGGCTAACTTGAAAAAAGT
This sequence comes from Pangasianodon hypophthalmus, assembly GCF_027358585.1. NCBI lineage: Eukaryota > Metazoa > Chordata > Actinopteri > Siluriformes > Pangasiidae > Pangasianodon > Pangasianodon hypophthalmus. The sequence continues at coordinate 3,897,827 of NC_069715.1, read as the reverse complement.
CATGCTGGATTTCTATCAGCACATAACCTGCAGTACACGGGGAGAAAGAAGGCTGGATCACTTTTATATACAGCACAGGGACTGCTATAAGGCAATAAAAACACCGCCACTCGGTAAGTCAGACCATGTCACCATTTTACTACTCCCAAAATATAAACAAAGGCTGCGGAGGGAAGATCCAGTGACGCGGGAGGTGCAGTGCTGATCTGACCAATCACAAGCCACGCTACAAGACGCACTGCAGGACGCAGACTGGGAGATGTTTCGGTGCAGCTCTGACGATGTCAGCGAGTTTACAGCAGCGGTGCTTGGTTATACAGAATTTCTGATAGGGGAGACTATTCCCACATGCTCTGTAAAGGTTTTTCCCAATCAGAAGCCATGGGTAGACCGATCCATGCGGAAGGCTCTGAACGAGCGCACAGCTGCCTACAATGCAGGGCTGCAGACCAGCAACATGAATAAATACAAAGTAGCTTCCTACAACCTGAGGAAAACAGTGAGAGAAGCCAAAAGGAAATACGGAGAGAAGATCGAGACACAGTGTGAGCAGACAGATTCCAGGTGTCTGTGGCAGAGCCTGCAAACTGTTACAGACTACAAACCCAAGCTTCCTACCATTAATAATGCCAGTGCATCCCTAGTCAATAAATTGATCATCTTCTACTCACAGATTGAGGTTACCAGCACAGACCAGGACAACCATGAGTATGAACATCAGGACTAGCTGGAGAGGAGGAAAGACTGGTCATTTCAGAAATGGATGTGAGGAAGGTGCTACACAAAGTTAACACCAGAAAAGAATGCGGTCCGGAAAACATCCCTGGACGTGTGCTAAAGGTCTGTGCTAACAAACTAGTACCAGTCTTTACCACCATTTTTAACCACTCCCTCATCCAGAGTGTTGTCCCCACTTGTTTCAAGTCCTCCATCATCATTCCTGTCCCCAAAACTGCCCATCCTGCCTCCCTGAATGACTACCGTCCTGTAGCATTCACTTCTATAGTGATGAAGTGCTTTGAAAAGCTGGTTAGAAACTACATCTGCTCCCTTCTCCCCAGCTGCCTAGGCCCATTACTGTTTGCATACCGGTACAACAGGTCCACAGATGACGCAATAAACTACAGCCTACACACTGCCCTCTCCCACCTGGACCAGAGGAAAAGAAACTATGTGTGAATGCTGTTTGTGGATTACAGCTCTGCCTTTAACTCCATCATTCCTTCACACCTCTGCAAAAAGGATCCTCCACTGGATCCTGGACTTCCTGACCGGACGCCCCCAGGTGGGCAGGATGGGAAACCACACTTCCTCCATGCTCACCCTCAGCACTGGAGCTCCTCAGGGCTGCGTCCTCAGCCCCCTGCTGTACTCCCTCTACACTGGTGACTGCACGGCCACACACAGCTCCAACAGGCTGGTGAATTTCGCTGATGACACAGTGGTTGTTGGCCTCATCACCAACAATGACAAGAAGGCCTACTTAGAGGAAGTGAATATCCTCTCCACATGGTGTCGGAATAGCAATCTCTCCCTAAATGTCACCAAGACTAAGGAGATGATTATTGACTACGGGAAGAAGCAGGTGAGGAACTACAGCCTCCTGTTGATCAATGGGGTCACGGTCGAGAGGGTGAGCACACTATATTTTTTAGTACAAACTTTGTTATAGATTTATATTTTATGACTTCTACAGTCAGTACAAAAACATTTTAGATGTCTAAACGCACAAATTAAATGTTTAGATGCACAAAATTAAATGTTACAGAACAATGTTTGTATGGCAGTAAAGAGAGCAGAATATTACATAAGAGACCACTTTTCAGACAAAAATACATAATGAAGGCTGCTGGGTTTTGCTGCAAAAATAAGAAGCAAGTGCAACAGTCAACTGTACCTGAGACTATTGTTTTTTTAAAGCAACAGGCTGTCACACCAAATATTGACTTTGTTTCATTTATTACTGTTTACTGCACTTTATAGTTTGTTTTTTTATGTATGTAGAAACATCTAATTTCATTATTTTTGAAGGCATCATTGCTCTACAGCATTTCTTTGTGCCTAAGACTTTTTCACAGTGTATATATATATATATATATATATATATATATATACCTGATTCAAACATGGACCAAATATATCATCCTTTTGTCATTTTTTATATTTATTTACAGTACAGTTCATACAACGAAAATAGAAAGAACTAAATAATTCACATCAGCAACATTATAGACAAGTTTAGAAAATCATTTGTTTCAGTGCAGGAGCGTGGTGCGTCACCTCTTTAAGTATCTCAGATCCACATAGGGTGCTGGCTTGCTTGCAAAACCTCCTCTCCACCAGCAGATGTCAGCCATGTGTAATGAGCGTCAAAGAGCGATTCTTTAGGATACAGTGGACCTGAATGGTTCAAAGTTACAGAAAGCGTCGTTCTGACACTACTAGAGGGGCCATAAACAGAGCCTAAAGGATCCTTTCTGTTTATTCACAAAGGTAAAAGTTAAATTGTGATTTTTAAAAAAATATTTTATATAATATTAATTTATAGTTTAAAAAAAATGTAAAAACAGTAGTTAAAAAAAGTCATTTTAAATGCTCATTCAGCTATTTCACAGGTACAAAAAGAAACATAGACTTACATTATAGTATCAGTTATAACATAGGTCATCAATCTGTGTCAAGAGTAAAGTCAAAAAAAAATTTTTATTCATGTATGTCCATTTTTATTTATAAAAGGAGTTCAGATCCATAAGGTTTAAAGCATCAGCTTCATTTCAGCACCACTAGAGGGACTCCAGTCACTGCTTTGAGTGTAATGGGTTCAATAAAGTTCTAAAAAAATGTCTTTTAATAATGGGAACAGTGTTGCTGCCACTCTTTTATTAAATCATTGTGCACTGCAGTACCATAATAAATACACTGGAAAAGGTTTGGTTTCAAATCACAGACAACAATTTCATAGTCCTGGTGACCATGTTAGTTGTGTCAAGTACCTATACTTGGTCTTCTTTTACAAGCTGCTAGTGGGGCATTATAAATGAACAGCATGTCAAAAAGTTATTGTAAGCACCAAATGATGCTAGTGCTTAAACACCCTGCTAGTTTTTAAAGCAAATTAAGTTTTACTTGTATTAAGAAAACAATACACACTGATTTGCCAGATTAGAAGACATTTACTAATAAATAAATAAATAAATATTTAAAAATTTAAATAAGGCTGACATCAGTGTTACCGATTCTTTGGCTAAACATGGCAGCACTAAAGAAACAAAAAGCAAATACATGAGATTTAAATTACACTGGCTAAAAGCAGAGCTGCTTCTCAAATTTCATGAGCAAATGCAATATCCGTGGAGGCTAGTCCAGGATCCTGGTCCAGGATTTTTAAGAACCTCCTAGTAGTCAGTTCTGTTCTTCAGTGTAATGGTTGCAATCAAGCAGGCCCATTATTTATATCTTCCCCTCACCATGAAACATTTAATAATACTATAAAGCTGTTCCATATTGGAATTATTGCAAAATAATGAAATTACATTGAAAAATAATTAAATGCTGACTCATACCTTTGTTTCCTCTTTGAATACTGTTGTACACCATTCTACATTATCTTAAAAACTGGATGACATTATATTAAGATAAGTTTTCTGTAAAAAAGCAGTTACCGATAATGCAACTTAGGTCCAAGAATCACTACAATGCGATCTATAATATAGTATATATTATAATCTTAATATTATAGGCTATAATATAATCTATAATAAAGCACTACAATGCACACTATAAAATAAACTATAATGGTGTCTTTTCTATTTAAATAGAGCTTGCTTTTACAAGACAAGGCATATATACATGTAAGGAATAAAAAACCTGGATCCTTGCTATAATAAGAAAGTAATCAGTGATAAGGTGTGATGTGACCTGACCTCAAGCGGAGTTAGATTTACCACCCTAAAGTTTTCTATAGCAGCCCATCCCGAAGTGTATTATTCCCCTTATACCGCAGACAAAAATTACATTTTTATTTATTAACGAACATGTTGCATACTTGCTATTCATTATACTTATATTTACTTTCGTGGAATGTCCGTGAAACAAGCTATTTCCTGTTTTGTTACAGCATTCATGCACTCTAACATTATAGCAGATGGTCCCTCAGCAATGTCTTTTTTTTTCTCTGTTGAAGTTAACAAGACAAAAACTCAGCTTGCCATGTTACACAGAAAATGGAAAGTTCAAAGCCCTATGTCCTGAAGACATATTTCCCATATTGGAAAACCTAAAGTTACAGCTTTACCTCTGACTGGTAAGTGCTGCCACTGGAGACTCCTTCTGTAATTGTAAAATAAACGTCTCCTCACAGAAAACTTCACCACATCAAAGATTACACAGTTTTTAATTCATTTATTCAGAGCATCCAATGTACAAATCCTTGTGCAGGTTGCTGCTATAGTTATGATAACATATTAGAATGAGTGCATTAATATAAACCTGTGATTTGCAGGTGCACTACAGAGCTGCTGCTATATAAAATTGATCAACACCGTCTGACCAATCAGAATTCAACAATGCTATGGTATAATTAAGTGATTCCTCATGTGAAGCCGAATATCACCACAAAGTGGTTACCATATAACATAAAAATCTGAATGCAGAGTTGTTGTGATTGCCTTCTGGTGAAAGCAGGAAGTGTATAACTATTTTGTCTTTCTTGTTTCCAGTTTACCATTCCTAACTCACACATTCAGCAGGGTGAGCCTACACTTTTATGTGCCTACACTTGGACAAAATGATTCAGGGCTAAGCCCCTTTTATTAATTAAATTTAGTCTAGTTTCTCTTTATTACTGAAAGAGGCCACTCCATGAGATGATGATCTTGATAATATGTGAATCATAATGCATAACTCAAAAGGAAGAGAAATCTAGAACAGAAAAAAGGTGTTTACAGCCCTCTGTAAAAACAAAGTAATTATCCATGATGTCACACTGATTGTTTAATTTGGTTTAATTGTCCCTATTTTCTCTGCTTGCTAAAATCAAAGAGCAGAAAAAAACATTTAAAAAATTTTAAACAATAAGGTTGGACAGACTGCAGATTATTCTTTTTTTTCTTTTTTGAAAGATCATTAAGGTAATTTAACCTAAGATTCAAATATATCCAACTGCTCCTGTCTGAAGAGATAACAGACAAAAAAATACTTTGCTCATTAGTTGTTTTGATGGGCCAGAAAATTACTCTACCTCCGCAAGGACTTTCCAAAATGACCCCAAATGTTTTTTTGCTCTGGGCAAATTTACCTCTACTAAACAGGAACTCTTCTCACTACCTGTCTCTGCAGGAGATGCAAGGTCCTGCCTCTTCCTTTCACTCATTCTGTCTCTCTCCATATCTCTGGTCAGGTGATGGCTGTGGATGCCTGGCTGTGGGCACTAGGGTTCCTTATTTGGCCGAGCTGGGTTCACTCTGTGGGACTCTCCTGTACTCTGCAGACCAGGCCCATGTCCAGGAGCCTGTATAAGGAAGGTGATGTGATTATTGGGGGTCTCTTTCCAATTTATGTTGAAGCCCCTGAACCTGATCAGATGTTCATACAGAGAGTGCAGGGAAGCCATTGCCAGAGGTGAGAAGTATGAGTCCTCAGGTTGAAATAAAAGTGTAAAAGTCATAGAAATTATGGGGTGAGATTTGAAAGTGTTGAAAAACGATTTGCTGTAAGAGTATTTATTTAGTATTTAAGGTTTAATTGTGGAATCTGTTTGAGGATGTGGTTTTAATG